>NC_054827.1:123211535-123530077 GCF_018345385.1 Vulpes lagopus | reverse complement strand
ATCTTGTTGTGGTCAGTGGCATTATATGTCTAGAACTCTCAAGGATTTTATACTTGGCTCACAGATCAGCCATGTTTGATATTGTGCAACAGGAAAAAATTGCCAAGCCATAAAAATCCTACAGAGAAAAAGTCCCCTTTCAGCAGCATAGCAGCACAGCCAACATGCATAGATTCAGGAGTCAGATCTTCCAGAGCATGAACTCCAATAGGGTATTTGCCTTTTTTGAACTATAGTTGTTTCCTCTGGAATATGGAACTAGTTCCTGCCTCACTGAGTTGGGAAGATAAGAGGAAATGATATATATGATAGGGCACCTAGGTAGCTCAGTTATGTAAACCCTGGGCTCGATTTTGGCTCAGGTCATAATCCCAGGGTCGGGAGATGAGCCCTGGGTCAGATTCTGTGCTCAGCAGGGAGTCTGCTTGACGTTCTTTCTCTCTCCCAACAAAAAAATAAAAATAAAGCTTTAAAAAAAGGGAAATGAAGGCAGCCTGGGCGGCTCAGCAGTTTGGCGCTGCCTTCGGCCTAGGGTGTGATCCTGGAGAACCGGGATCGAGTCCCACATTGGGCTCCCTGCATGGAGCCTGCTTCTCCCTCTGCCTGTGTTCTGCCTCTCTCTCTCTCTCATGAATAAATAAATAAAATCTTAAAAAAAAAGAAAAGGAAACGATATATATGAAATGTATGTCCATAGTTTACATTCAATGAATAGCAATAATTGCTATTGTTTAAGGCTCCTTCACTTGGTCTGACACATCAAGAAAGAGATGATTTAAAAGATAAAAAGGGGAATATAAAAAGTAGTGAAAGGGAATAAAGGCAAAAGGAGAAAAAAATGAGTGGGAAATATCAGAAAGGGAGACAGAACATGAGAAACTTAACTCTGGGAAACTAACTAGGGGTGGTGGAAGGGGAGGTGGGTGGGGGGTGGGGGTGACTGAGTGACGGGCACTGAGGGAGGCACTTGATGGGATGAGCACTGGGTGTTATTCTATATGTTGGCAAATTGAACACCAATAAAAAATAAATTTACAGAACATTTCCATCACTCTCCCCCACCCAAAAAAATAAAAAATAAAAGATAAAAAGATAGATGCTGAGCTCTTTTTGGAAGGTGGCAAATCTTTGAAAGAACTGAGAAAAAGGCTGAACAGAGACTCAGAATATCTGGAATATCTCCCCTACTTGTAAGATATATGATCTTGGGCAAGTCACTTTATCTCTTGAACTCAGCTTCCTCTTCTGTAAAACAAGATTAATCATGTGCCCCTAGAAAGTTCTCTGTCAATTCTAAAGTGCTATTCAAAAGTCTGTTGCTAATATCACTATTACAGTAGACAAAGTGGTTCAAGGACACACTAATAACACAGGCTTACAAAGCTGTGACATGTCTATGTACAGATGAGAAGCAGTAGCTAAGGATTTGCCACATTGATATTCTGGAACCAGAGTGAGAGAAAAATTTTTGTTAAGTCTCTTGATAAGTGGGAAGCTAAGAAGGCAGAATTAGAATTGCAACTAATTGTAGGTTCTTCCAGAGTGATGGCCACCTCACCAAGCTGAGGTAGAGGAAATTAAACCTATTTGCATTATACTATATTCAAAAGAAATTTCTCTATGTCTGATGTATTTTCTGTCCATATATAGATTTAAGAAAGTTACACAGCAGAAGACAAGAGAGGAAAACTTCAAAAGCAGAGAAATGCATGGCAAGCTCCTTCAAACCACCATAGTGAGATGTGGAATGAAGGAAAGCAAGCTCCAATGTATACACTGAGTGTGTCAAAGTGCACCTCGGAGGTAGTTAGGAATTTCTCCTATTTAGTCATCAATATTGTCACAAAGTTCTCATGAATCCAATATCATTATTCACAAGCCAATGCCACTAGCTTTGACAAGTATGGACATTCCTTAACAAACCAGAATGAGGCTCAGGGAACTTTTCAGGGTGTGAATGACAAGCTGGGAGGAGTTGGTAGTCCACCGGAGGGGCAGTTAAGGGCCATTAAGCCTAGCCAATCATTAATTTCCAGGAAATGCCCAGGGCCAAGGTCATTATTGCTATTATAAACTAAAAATGAAAAGAAAAAGAAAAGGCACGTATTCTTTTTTATGGGTGATACAGTTTCAATTGGCACATATTGAGCATTTCTAGAGATTTAATTAAGCAATCAGATTGCTTGAGTGGTCTCAATATTCAGTGCTTTTTATAGAGTTCTTTAATGACTATGCATAGAATTATTCTGGATACTTTATGGACCATAGCAAGTGAGGTTTTATGTCTTCCCAGGAACACAGTGAACCTTTCCACCATTTGTCTAGCTTAAACAAAGGTGTTGTTGTTGTTGGTGGTCATGTTTTGGGGTGGGAGGAACCTTATGTTTGTGTCTGGAAAAATGTAGCCAAAAGATTAGTGATGATATTTTATTTAAACCAAAAAACATTTGACTTTCCTCTTCATGATTCATTCTAGTGAAATGTAATACCAATGTCTAGTAAAACAAGAAGAGGAAGCACATTTAATACTGTATTCATTCATTCATTTTCTAGGTAATTGGGATATAAACAGTATTTTTAGGATGAAGGACACAGCAATGAACAGAATCTATGAGATCTGCATCTACACGTAAAGCAGCATAAGACAGTGATTAAGGGGACCGACTTTGGAGGCAACCACCTGGGTTTAAATCTTCACATATTCATTTACTAGCTGTGAGACACTGGACAAAGTACTTAACTTCTCTGTTCCTTGGTCTCTTCAGCTTTAAAATGGGGTTAAAATAGTTTCTTCTTCTTTGGCTCTGATAAAGATTAAGTGGATAAATATATATGAAAGTAAAAAAAAAAATATATATATATATATATATACATGAAAGTACTTAGAATAATGTACAGCATGTAGTAAGAACTATACAGGTGTTAGCTTTCATTGTCATTATTAATATTCTCATGCCTGGAAATCAGCCAATATGCAAGGGAACAAATCAATGAACAAGGTGTTTGTAAATAGTAATAAGTGGTATCTAAAAATAAAATAAAGCAGTGTGGAGTAGGGATAAATTTATTGGGAAATTCTTCTCTAAGTAGTGACATTTGTGGTAGCCCTGCATTACAGATATAACTTGTCTGATTGCACTTCACTTTATTGTGCTCTGCAGATACTGGGTCTTTTACAAAGACCCTGAATCAAGCAAGTCTATTGGTGGGGTTTTCCCAACAGCATATTCTCACTTTGTGTCTCTCTGTTACATCTTGGTAATTCTCATAATATTTCAAACTTTTTCAGTATTGTCATATGTGTTATGGTGGTCTGTCATCAATGATCTTTAATGTTGTATTTATTTGGGGGCACCACAAACGGCACCCATATAAGATGGCAAACTTAATCAATAAATGTTGTGCATGGTCAGACTGCCCCACTGACTAGCTGTCTCCTCATCTCTCTCCCACTCCTTAAGCTTCCCTATAGCCTGAGACACAATATTGAATTAAGCCAGTTAATTAACCCTATGATGGCCTCTAAGTGTTCAAGTGAAAGGAAGAGTCACACATCTCTCACTTTAAATAAAAAACTGGAAATGATCAGGCTTAGTAAGAAAGGCATGTCAAAGGCAAGATAGGCCAAAAGCTAGTCTTCTTGGGCCATTTAGCCAAGTTGTGAATGCAAAGGAAAAGTTCTTGAAGGAAATTAAAAGTTCTACTCTAGTGAACATACAAACAATAAGAAAGCAAAACAGCCCTACTGCTGATATACAGGAAGTTTTACTGGCCTGGATAGAAGAACAAAGCAGCCACAACATACTTTTAAGCCAATGCTTAATCCAGAGCAAGGCCTTAGCTCATTTCAATTCTATGAAGGCCAACAGAGGTGAAGAAGCTGCAGAAGTGTGAAGCTAGCAGAAGTTCATTCATTAAATTTAAAGAAAGAAGCCATCTCTATAACTTCAAAGTGCAAAGTGAAGCCGTATGTGCTGATATAGAAGCTGCAGCAAGTTATCCAGAAGATCTAGTCAAGATAATTCATAAAGGTGGCTACACTAAACAGCAGATTTTCTTTTCTTTTCTTTTAAGATATTTATTTATTTACTCATGAGTGACACACAGAGAGAGAGAGAGAGAGGCAGAGACACAAGGCAGAGGAAGAAGCAGGCTCCATGCAGGGGGCCCAATGTGGGACTCGATCCCGGGTCTCCAGTATCATGCCCTGGACTGAAGGTGGCACTAAACCGCTGAGTCCCCAGGGCTGCCTCAGCAGATTTTTAATGCCAGGGAAACAGCCTTCTATTGGAAGAAGATACCACCTAGAACTTCCATAGCTAGAGAAGAGATGTCAATGCCTGGTTTCAAAGGGTCACAGGACAGGCTGACTCTCTTGTTAGGGGCTAATGCAGCTGGTGACTTTAAGTTGAAGCCAATGCTCACTTACCATTCTGAAAATTGTAGGGCCCTTAAGAATTATGTTAAATCTGTGCTATATAAATAGAACAGCAAAGCCTGTGTGACAGTACATCTGTTTACAACATGGTTTACTGAATATTTTAGGCCCATTGTTAAGATCTGCTACTCAAGAAAAAAAGATTGAAAGTTTTCAAAATATGACTGCTCATTGACAATGCACATAGTTACCCAAGAGCCCTGATGGAGATGGACAATATTAATATTATTTGCATGCCTGCTAACACAACATCCATTCTATACTCCACATGTCAAGGAGTAATTTCAACTTCCATATCTTATTACTGAAGAAATACATTTTGTAAGCTAAAACTGTCATAAATAGTGATTCCTTTAATGGATCTGGGCAAAGAAAATTGTAAACTTTCTGGAAAGTATTCACCATTCTAGATGCAATTAAGAACATTTGTCATTCATGGGAAAAGTCAAAATATCCACATGAACAGGAGTTTGGAAGTTGATTCCAGCCCTGATGGATGACTTTGAGGGATTCAAGACTTTGTGGAAGAAGCAACTGGAGATGTGGTAGAAATAGCAAGAGAACTAGAATTAGAAGCAGAACCTAAAGATGTGACTGCATTACTGCAATCAAATGATAAAACTAATGAATGAAGAGTTTCTTCTTACAGATGAGCAAAGACAATAGATTTCTTGAGATGGAAACTATTCCTGGTAAAGAGGCTGTGAAGATAGTGAAAATGACAACCAAGGATTTAGAATATCACATAAACTTAGTTGATAAAGCAGCAACAGGGTTTGGAGGATTGACTCCAATTTTTGAAAGAAGTTCTACTGTGAGTAAAATGCTATCGAACAGCACTGCAGCAAGAACATTGGTGGTATAGTGGTTAGCATAGCTGCCTTCCAAACAGCACCTCACGCTACAGAGAAATTGTTAATGAAAGGAAGAGTCCACTGATGCAGGAAACTTCACTGTTGTCTTCATCTAAGAAATTGTCACAGCCAAATTGCAGTATTTACATTACTGTGGTGGTCTAGAACTGAATTCTCAGTATGAAAGTTTGCCTGTATTAGCATTTCTCATATGAGAACTGGGGAGAACTATGCCCAGCAGAGTAAACACCAAATGCAAAATGCCAGGAAATGGGATTGAGTTTGATGTGCTTGAGATATAAATCAGGGTGGCTACAATGTACTAAGAAAGTAGAGAATGGCCAAGACGAAGTTGAAGAAGTGTCAGAGACCAACCCATATACGTCTGTGTAGACCAAACTAAGGAGAGAAATCTAGTGACATACAAATTATCATCTGTAATTTCTATAATCCCTTTATGAATATGTCTGGCCATATATGTATAACTATTTGGCAAAATTTAGACATAAACATTCCTAACTCATAAGGGGTTTGGATTTTATCTTAAATACCAATGAAAACCATTGCAGTAGGGGGAGAGAGTAGATATCTGATAACCAAGTTGTGTGTGTGTGTTTGAAAGCCAACTTCAGGGGTCATGGAGGGAATAAATTGAGTGTAGGGTGAAGTAGAAAAAGGAGGGGAGAAGAGTATTGGTCTGTGTAGTCCAACTTTGTGGATTGGGTGATACTGGCCAATTGAATCCATTTTACCTAGATTAATTTACCTGGCATTTATGGAGTGTCTATCATGTGCAAAGTCCCATGCTGGGTGGGTGAAATAAATAAAAATTTAAATAAAACAGGTCTTGCACTACAAGAGCCTATATTCTGTGGGAAAACCCATAATAAAAGTAATAAATAGTTTTACAAGTTCTGGTGATATGCTCTCTACAAGATTTTCACTGGCATGTAGAAAAAAGATAAATATATTTACAAGGCCACATGTAATTATAAAGTGCTCTAGTCTTCTGAGCAATCAAAGAAAGAAATCATATCACAAATGAACAATTCTGTGTAGGGCACCTCCTGCATAAAGCACTTAGTTCGGTGTCCTACACAAGTAGTTGCTCAGCACACATTTGTTAGTGGTAAAAGAATTAACTACTCTTTCTTCTTTGCTTCCATAGAATTTTGCTTGAATCTCTCTTGAATGCTTATTCCATTCTGCCTGGTAATAAAGTGAGCTGTCTTCATGTGTCTAGTAGAGTGTAAGATTGGGGAAGAAGCACTGTGCAGAATTGCTCCTTTACAATATCTTGCAGCAAAACTGACTATTGAGAAAGTCTTTCTTTACCAAAATAGAAGCAGGTGCTGCGGCCTTATCCCCACAGGGGGACATTGTGAGTGAACCATGGTCTGTACCAATTACTGCACCCTTTCCATGGGGTCATTTCCTTGTGCCTGAGAACACCTGCCATATGGGTCTGAGGTATCAGAAGGGGACTAGAGCTTGGGATTGCTGTTGACCAAACTCCATTCTTGGGAAGACAAGGGGAAAGGAGAGGGAGCAATGTTGCCATTATTACTGGATATCTTTTGCCAGATATGAACAGCCATTGTTTTATATGAGAAGTTTCAGGTTTTTCTTTATGATGAGCATACAGTGGAGTCTAGAGACGACATGACATTATTAGAAATCAAAACTTTTTGTTCCAGCTATGCCATTAAGCGACCGTGGGAAAGTCACTTCTCCTTTCTGGGCTTTGGTTTGTGCTTCTCTGAAATGAGGAGATTGAGCTAAGTTAGAAGTTCAATCTGTTCTTGGGCATGAGAGTCCACATTGTCCATCACTGACGCAAGAAGAGTCTCTCAGGTTGAACTGGTGGGCCCCCAATCCTCCCCTTCTTAGGCTCTCTCCTCACTCCTAAATAAATAGGGGCTTCAAGGAAGGGAGTTTGAGTGCCCAGAACCACAGCATTCCCAGCACATTGGGACACATCAATGATAAGCTCCTTGTCTGAGTGGCTGCACACACCTTGTAGAGTGCTTTTATATGTTCCCTTTCATGTAATCTAGCATTCAGTCATTTTACATAAGAGATCAAAAGTGAGAAGTGAAAAAAAAAAAGTGAGAAGTGGTTACATCTCCATCTTTTACTGCCATAGAGTGTGGACTGTCCAGAAGATTCTTCTATAGCTAAATGTTCTGAAAGAGCGAGATGATTAGTTATAGAATCCTCAAGCCAGCCTGGGTGCCAGGACTTGTAGTGTTTAAACCAACTAGCTTATCTGCTCTTGTTTATTACTAACGTAAGAAGAAATGCTATTTTTTAACGTTACCATGCAAATTTGATCAGAGATCAATATGCCTAGATAAATATAGTAGTAACAGCTAAGATACAGCCTAGAAAAAGTTAAGTCTAGGAGACCACATTTTTCATATTTTAAGATAATATTCCCTTTTATCATATAATACATGTTCATGATAAAAAGAGCAAAGACAAAAATGAGCCAAAAAATTACAAATAATTGCCCCAAATGGAGATAATTACTATTCACATGTGAGTACTAACTACCCTGTCTTTTTGCAAAATAGAAATGTCTTAACAAAAATTGGATTATAGTAGACACACACTTTTTAATCTGCTTTTTTCATCCAACAATGATCATTACTCCAGGTCAAGGAGTACATTTCAACAATACCATTTTTAAATAGGAATATGGATTTCTATCATACAGCTAACCATTATGTATTCAAATCACCACCCATTATTGGAAATATAAGTTTTTTCCAATCAAAAGCACATGCTTCTGGCTAAATTTTTGCCTGTTTTGAGGAAATGCTGGGTCGAAGGGTATGTACATTTGTTTAAAACTTATGATACATGAAACCCAAAATGTGCCAAATTCATCCTCACCATCTGTGATACCTCAAATTGAGTGGCCAAGGGATGCCCAGATTAAGTATCATTTCTGGGTGTGTCTGTGAGGGTGTTTCCAGATGAGATAATCATGCAAATCAGTGACTCAGTAAAGTACATCACCCTCCCTAATGTGGATAGGCATCATCCAATCCACTGAGAGCCTAAACAGAACAAAAGGTAGAGGAAGGAGAAGTTTGCCCTTTTTATCCCCCCCTGCCTCATTATTTGAACTGGGATATATCATAACATCTTCTCCCACCTTTGGATGAGATTTACACCTTCAGCCACCCTGATGTATATATGTGCGTATGTGTGTGTGTGTGTGTGTGTCTGTCTGTGTACATCTGTGTGTGTGTGTGTGTGTCCTACTGGTTCTATTTCTCTGGAGGTCCCTAATAAATATCCTTTAGCATGTGAAAGTGTGCATTTTCCTCTTGCCCCTTAAAAGCTAGGCAACATCACTCTCCATATTTTTTAAACTCTATTTTAATGTAATGAGAAGGAAAATTTTTTCTGTTGTGCAGTCTTCCAAATCCTACAGTGGAGCTACTTGGTCCTCACGTCTTTTCTCCAGGTTCTACCTTCCTGTTCTAGTCTGAAGCAATTTAAGGAGCCCTTGGTCAGTGGCCCAAGGATTTGGCAGCAAATCAAGCTGTGCTGCTGATCTTACTTTGCTTCCTGCTGCTCTCTGTGACTAAGCCACGAGCCTAGCCTTTCATATTAGACCCAAGCTCCACTAATATCTCCTCTAGCTTATTCCATGGTGATAAATTTTCTGTTTTCAGGCCTGTGTGGGTTGGATAGTGGTTCTGCAAAAGGTGTATTCCCACTGAATTTGCAAATGTGACTTTTATTTGAGAAAAGGGTCTTTGCAAGGTAATTAAGGATTTGGGTATGAGATCATCCTGAATTAGGGTGGGCCCTAAATCCAATAACGGGTGTCCTTGAAACAGAAGAGAAGGGGACCAGGCAGAAAGAAGAACACACAGAGGAGAAGGCCATGTGAGGTGGAAGCAGACACTGGAGTTACACAGCTGCAAGCCAAGGAATGCCTGGAGCTTCCAGTAGTTGGAAGAAGAGAGGACGGATTCATTTAAGACAATAAATTCTGTTGTTCTACATTACTAGATTTCTGGTAATTTGTTACAACAGTCATATGAAACTATATAGGACCCTACTAAGGAGTTCTGTCCAGAGCCTTCTCTCAGTCACTAAGAAACACCATAGGCAAGTGTCCCAGAAGCTGGTGGTCCATCTACTTAGATCCTCTGCTCTTCATCAGACAAACATTTATTGAGCCTACAATACAGCAGGCCTTCCTCTAGGTGCTGCATGACAACAGAAGTAAAGACATAGTCCTTGCCTTTGAGAGGCAACACTAAGTGAATACCTACTCTGCTATCTACAGAGCCCTTGGGAGCACAGGCAACAGGTTGGAGCCGCACCATAAAGAGCCCCATTGACATGTAAAAAGCTTGGATTTTATGCAGTAGATGACAGAGCTCTTAGAGTTTTAAGTAACTATTATTACACCTCCTGGGCTCCTCTGATATAGGACTTCCCTGACATCTATTCTAGGGCCAGCCTAACGTTTGCCTGTGGCCTGCTGTGGCTCTCCCTGGTTCTCCATCAGCTTGCCTTGGCTCTCTCTATGACCCACACTAAAGTTCCTTCCATTATCCATTCTCTAGGTCCCCATGGTCATGGTCATTGGTCCAGAGTAAACAGGTAGTCATAGCACCTGACTTCATCTGATCTCCCAGCTGGGCCCAGGTGTGCTACATTAATTAATTTGTTCATTCATCCAAGAATTATCTACTCAGCATCTACTATTTGCCAGGCTCTGGTTGTACAAAAATGAATAAAATACAGTCTTTGTCCTTAAGATGCTTACCATCTGTATTAGTTTGCTTGGGCCTCCATAACAAAATACCACAGACTGGTGGCTTAAACAACAGAAATTTATTTTCTCACAGTCCTGGAGGTTAGAAATCCAAGACTAAGGTGCCAGCATGACTGATGTCTGGCAAGGTTTCTCTTCTTAGGTTACAAATGGCCACCTTCTTACTATATCCTCACATGGCCTTTCCTCGGTGTGTGTGTGTCTTCTGGAGTCTCTTCCTCTTAAAAGGATACTAGTTCTGCAGTATTAGGGCTCCCTTATGACCTCCTTTTACTTTAAATACCCCCTTAAAAGGTCCTTTTTTTCTAAATATAGTCACACTGGGTATTAGAACTTCAACATATGAATTTTGAAGAAGACACAGTTCTGTCCATAGCACCATCCACCTGGAAAAGTCAAATATGTACAGGTAATTGCAATATGGTGAATCAAATACCATAAAGGTATTGTGTATTTTGGGGGTAGAGCTTCTACTCTGTCCAGGTGAATCTGAAAAGAAGAGAGGAAGTTACTCACCTGGAGGAGACAGAGCAGGGAAATTCAGGCAGACAGACTAGTCCAAAAAACAAAAACATGAAACAGCACAGCCTGTCGGGTGGATGGCTGAGATACAGAGAGATGGGTTGGCCCATCATGGAGGTGAGGCTTGGAAGGCCAAACATGAGCCTTCCAACATGCTGTCACCCTCCTCCCTCCTCTCCCCGGTCACAGTCTTGTTTTCCATGTGATAGTCATTGGACCCTCCCTCCTCATTCCATTCAAAGTATTAAAGCCTTAGATCCTAGTCCTGGATTGATTGATTGATTGATTGATTGATTTAAATATCTACCTCTTTTTTTTTTTT
The DNA here is from genome assembly GCF_018345385.1 of Vulpes lagopus. Classification (NCBI taxonomy): domain Eukaryota; kingdom Metazoa; phylum Chordata; class Mammalia; order Carnivora; family Canidae; genus Vulpes; species Vulpes lagopus. The sequence continues at coordinate 123,519,134 of NC_054827.1, read as the reverse complement.
TTTAAGATTTTATTTATTTATTCATGAAAGACCCAGAAAGAGAGGGAGAGAGAGAGAGAGGGGCAGAGAAGCAGAGGGAGAAGCAGGCTCCATGCAGGGAGCCCGATGTGGGACTCAATCCCGGGACTCCAGGATCACATCCTGGGCCGAAGGCAGCCACTAAACCGCTGAGCCACCCAGGGATCCCCCCAGGATATATTTAAAATAACAGCCTCTTAGCTTCTGTATAGCACTTTATAATTTACAAAACACTTTTACCACATCATTGGACCCTTAAAAACTGCCCAATGGAGGAAACAAATATTATATACATATATATGATGAAACCAAGATTCAAATAATAGTAATAATAATAATAGTAACTGTCCTGCCCCAGTCAAAGTGCTAAGCTGGAGTTAGTTTAGGGCTAGAGCCCAGGCCATCTGTATGCTGGCCCAGTTTCTCTCTTTTACACTACCTGCATTTTTCTCTGCTGTTTGTCTCGTGTGTCATATTTCTCCAGTAATGCATCTACATTTTGACAGAGCTTTCTGGAAATAATGTGTTAACCAGTAGAAAAAAATTTCAGAGTGGGAATGTTGGGCCTGGCAAGATATTTTTTGGCTAGGCAGTGCTGTCAAAGCCCATTGAATCACACATCTGCCTCACAAAGGGCCAACCCAGAGCAAAGCCCATGGGTATATTTTGCCGAAAGGAGCGAATTAAAGCACTTCCAAGTCAGGAAATGCCAAGCTAGGCTTTTCTGTGGTGTTAACTTACTGGCTCAAAGAAGACCAAATAGTAATTTACCTACAGCCTAGCCTCTTACCCAGAATCCTTCACTGGATCTTTGTCAATGTTGCCAAGGCAACAACAACTCTCACCACTTTGGTAATTTTTAGTTTCAATCACAAACTTCATATTGACTTGGCTGAAGGTCTGATGCAGCAAAACTTTAACTCCCTGGAATGCATGAGGAATCAATTCTCTTAGTCTCCAACAAATCTGACGCTTTAATCCTTAAAAAATTTTGTCCACTTCGGATGGAAATTTCTTTAAAATTCTTTTCTTGTATCTACATCTTCTTCACATAATCAATGAAGCATAATTTAGTTCAAGCATTTCTGGATGACTCAGGTGCCAGAGTGGCCTTCCCAAACAGAAATCTGACTCCAAGATAAAATATCTGAACTCCTCTAGTTTGGGAAAGTGCCTACACTCTTCACCCTAATCTACCTTTCTGATCTCATATTCTCTTTTGCTCTGTATGTATATCCTGTACTCCAGGAACAAGGAAACCATCATTACTTTTGGAACATTCATGGAGCACAGCATGTTCTTTCTTATCATTGAGTATTTATACACAGGATGGCCCTTTGAAGCCTTTAATTCTCTTCGTTACTTGGGACATTTTTGCTCAACCTTTACTATGGAGCTCCTACAGGAACCTACCCAAAATCTTTCAAAATCTCCTCTTCACATAATCCCAGAGTACTTGGTGCCTACCCCCTTATTACAGGTATTTATGTTCCTGTATATTTATGTCCCTCACTTCATCTTTGTCCTCTCATGTCTACTTAGCACAGCCTTGACCTAACATAGGTGCTAAATACATAGTTATTATTATTACCAAATAAACAAGTACTAAACTCTTATTCATAAATACCACTTACTTGGTGTTTTACTATGTGCCAGAAACTGTAATGGGGACTTTCCATGTATTTCTCACTTAATTCTTGTAACAACTCAGTAAGTCCAGAGCCTGAAATCAAACTAGCTCTCCTGTCCCTGAAATCCAGTCTTTTCTTCTATACTACATGGTACAGCACATGCTGGACAGATTGACATACTACAATGTTGAGTGGTTGTTAGTGAGAGAGTGATTTGTAGCCCCGATGTCAGGCTGTTCTTCAATAGTAAAGGGACAGGGTGGACTGCAGGAAAGCAGGACCAAGGGTTTAGGTAGGTTAGGAGCTTTGGGCAGGAATCAGAGGTCAGAAAGGCAATATGCAGGGTAAAAAAGAGGGTGCTACAGCTAGAAAAGGCTAAAAAGTCTTAAAAATCTAGACTCTAGAGTAGAAGTCACATATGCAACTGTTTAAAGGCCTAGCAAAGCATCAGAGGATTAAAGCAAGCCAGACCACTTCCACCAAGAAATTTTCATTTCTACTGAATCTCATGGCCCTCAAGGTCTAACTTCAGTTTGACTTCTTTTGTTAACACTATATATATAAGAAGTATTTTATATTCGCCTTACCTCCACTATAGGAAAATAGTGCATGTGATGAAAAAAGAGTAATTGGTACTAGAATTCCATGCAGAGACCATCATAGGGCAACCAGGGGAGGCATTTACAGGCCAGATTCCAGAAGGGAGGTGGAGCCTAGTATTTCTAGATAGTATGATTTTTTTTTTAAAGATTTTATTTATTTATTCATGAGAGACACACAGAGAGAGGTGGAGACACGGGCAGAGGGAGCCTGATGTGGGACTCGATCCCAGAACTCCAGGATCACGCCCTGAGCCAAAGGCAGATGCTCAATCGCTGAGCCTCCCAGGTGTCCCTAGATAGCATGATTTTTAAGGGAACCTGGAAAGTTGTATTATTAAGTAAATCATCTAACTTTTTAAAGTCAGAGGCTTATGCAAAAATGTTTACAGGATTGGGGTCCAGCTAAATCTCAAGCTTTATTGGGCTTAAACATCATCTAGAAAATTTGTTAAAACACAGGTTCTAGCATCTAACTCAATAGTTTCCAGTTGTGGGTCTCAGTGAGATCTGAAAATGAGCATTTCTCACAAGCTCCTAGGTGAATTGATGCTGCCGGCCCAGGGGCCATGCATGGAATAGTACTGGATGTACACCAGTAGCACCAGCTCCAGCTTTTGGGCAGTCTGTTTGGCACTTCTGGTCGAGAGATTTAGAGGAAATAACTGGAAACAGGAAACATCAGAACAAACCCTGGTCTCGGGACAGAAACTGTCATCTTAAATACCTTTTAGTGCTTCTCTTGGAGACTGTGCTGCAAAGTAAGACAGGAGTTAGATATCAGATGTCCAGAAAAGTTCCTACACCCTGGCCTGAGACTAAGACAAATTCAAGAGGCCAAAAGATGGCCACAGAATTTGTTGGAAATCAGAGAGCCACAAACAGAATTAGGAAATGAGACAGAAGAGGAGAAATCTAAGGGCCTGACATAATTTGGCTTAGAGAAATAAAGTCCAAGTGGTAACTCACTAACAATCTTCAAGCACAAGATGGAATTTGGGAGAAGATGCTGAACAGCTGTTCTCTGTTTCCACGGAGGCTTGCCTAATATAACCTGAGCTTCCAGAACAGCATGAGGGGTTGGAGTAGAAAACCCAGCTCCGCACCCAACAGCTGTAGAGGACAGGCATTGATTGCCATGGGGCCCTCCTTGATTCTTACTGTTCAGATCTTTAAAATTAGGTAAACGAAAGACTATTAGCATACACACACACAGACACACACACACACACACACACACACACATTCACACATATTTTAAGTAGGCTCCATGCCCAGAGTGGAGTCCAACACGAGTTTTGAACTCAGGACACCAAGATCAAGATTCAAGCTGAAATCAAAAATCAAATGTTTAACTGACTGAGCCATTTAGGTGCCCTGAACTCTAAGCTCATTGAAAGACCCGTTCCCTGTCTGTTTCTCAAAGTACAGGACTCAGGCCACTGGTGGATGAGAAGGTGTTTGGGTGCTGCACAGACACAGAATTGAGTTGGAATCACAAAGGAGAAGAGGTACTCCTTTTTCAATTCTCTTTCATTACTTGGTTCTGTCAAGGAAAAAAATCTCCCTGAAGTGTTGTCTCTCTCAACTCTCTAACACTTGCCAATCTCCCTTTTTGGCAGAGAGAGGGCTTCAATAGCAGAGCATTAAGCAGGCAATAGCATGCACAAGGATTGACAGTCATTCTTTTGTTTCATGGCATTTAGTTTTTTGGTTGGTGCTGGTTTTCCATTTTAAGGTAGTGTTAGAAAATTTCCTTTTAGATAAATAAATTTAGGAAGGCAAAGTCCACTGAAATATAAAGAAATATCAAGCAAACAATACTGATGGATGATGGCCATAGCCAAAATTGCACAGATGGTACATGGAAAATGATGTTTTGGAAACACTGATCAAATCTAAGTGTCTCCTTTATGAATGAGAAAACTGAAGCTCAGAAAATTAAAGGTCATTCTCAGTTTCATGCAAATTTACAGATGAGCTGGGACTGGAGACAGGCTTGCCCAGGATGGAGGACTGGCAGCCTGTAGATTACATGGTGCATCTGGAGCATCTCTGTCTAGTACAGTGAGTGGTGCACCCAGCTTACAGCCCATGGATGAAATGGGCCAATTTCACCTTAGCACAGTGGCCATCCCTCTGTGTGACTTGACAAGTGAGAGCTTCTCTGTCATCATCTATAAAGTAAGCACCTAATTCAGGATATTACTTGAGTGCAAAATGAAGTTCTACACATGAACATACCTCATTAAACTCTACAAGTTCTCAAAACATAAGGCGCAGAAGATAGAAACCCATAACCTTTCCCTAATATTAATATTTTGGTGGCTGAAAAGCAATATGAATTTTCTCATTGGCTTTATCCTTTTTTTTAAAAAAAGATTTTATTTATTTATTCATGAGAGACACAGAAAGAGAGGCAGAGACACAGGCAGGGCGAGAAGCAGGCTCGCCACAGGGAGCCTGATGTGGACTTGATCCCAGGACCCCGGGATCACAACCCGAGCCAAAGGCAGATGCTCAATCACTGAGCCACCCAGGCGTCCCTGGCTTTATCCTATTTTGGATAAAAAGGAAATAATTAAACATAGCTTGCAAACATTTAATTTTTTCCTGATTGACCCTCATCCATACTGTATTGTTCAGCAGTGATCTAAATGACATAATATTTTTACAGAGTTCTAGTTTTAGCTCCTCCAAGCTTATCAAGGCTTTCTTTCATTAACAAGACAAGAATCCTTCATAATTAGCACACTCAAATACCAGCTTCAGCAAAGATGACCTTTGCTTATGTTGTTTGGAGGCAAGAAGGTGTTTCCAAGGACTTAAAAGCAGATTACGTTCTTTAGGAGATGCACATTCTCCTTGAAATTGGGTTCAAACCATTTTATGGGTTATTAATCCATCTTCAGATATGCTAAAGGATAAATTTCAACTAGGCCTTATCCAAGTAATCACAGATTCCTAATGAATATGACCAAATTAACAAGTTTTTGCTATAAATATATTCAGCAAGATTTGGTCAATGTAAATGCAGTATTTTTTTTTAAATTGAGATTATTAACAAACCCTCAAGTTCAATCCAATAAAGAACCAAAGGGGAAAAAAATGCATTTGCAATCAGCCTGCCAGAGATATTATAGAAATGAGTGATTTCTAACCTCTGGTAACTCAAACCTGTAACATCCATCGTATTGCACAAATAGATCATTCAGAAAGGTAAAGGTTACTTCCAGAAATAATAGTTGTATAAAGGTGTTCCATTCCCCAGTAAATTAAAGACGCAGCCTTTTTCCTACTTTCCACGCTGAACAGAACACTAGAAGAACCTATTAATAGCATCGTTAGTTTCAAGGAGGCGGCTTACATGGAATTTGGATCTTAATGTACAGAAATAGATACTCATCTACTCTCCCAGCAATGCAACAACCTTAATGGAATAATCTTTTCAAAATGAAAACTCTGCCCTAATGAAAGTCCCCTTTTTCACTGAAATAAGAAAGTGAAGCAACAAAGGCAAGGCTCTCCATTTACATGAATGATCTCACAGCCTCACCAGAAATGTATATTTAAGCCTGGGGATTATTTGTTGGAAATTTTAATGTTAAACTACTGCAGAATACATTTAGCTGTAGATAGTACAAACCAATAGACATTTAAAAAAATTCTTTCTGAAAATGGAACTTATAAATATTTATTTTAAAGGATCAACAGGGTAAGTTTTCTGTTGCCTAAGCAAGTTTAATACCACCCTGTAAAATAGCTGACGTTAAAGAGAATCAGTATATTTAAACCTGTAATATATGAGGATTGTTAGCTGAATTTTAGAATAGCAGACTTTGTTTTCATGTCCCAGGAACCAATTTTATAGTAGACTAAGCTGCCCTTGGGAACTGTGCATGTGTGTGTGTGTGTGTGTGTGTGTATGATAAGGGCACAGATCTCATTAGGTATCTGAAGGGCATCTTTAGAAAGAGTGATGGGATTTGTTCCTTGGGCAACAAAATTACAGTGTGAATCCTGCCTCCTGGAATTTTGTAATATTCCGCCTTGCAACTAAATGTAGCCACCATGGCCCAAGAAAGGTACAGGAATTAAGTTTTGATGCTTCCAGAGATGGAAATTGGCCACCCCTGTCTTTATCTGTGCATCCTTGCAGTTAGACTGCAGATTTCCCCACCAAAAGGAGGGGTCTATTTCCTCACACTCTGAAACTGGGCTTACCTCATGACTTGTTTCCACCGATAGAATGTTTCACGATGTTGTTATGCCAATTCAAAACCTATGCCCTTACTGTTCCTAGAACCCTGTCACTATGACATGAACAGACTCCTAGAAGATGAAGGCCACAGGGAACACAGACAAGGCAATCTAGTAGACGACATCCTACACCAGACAGACCCCATCTGATCTTCCAGCTGACCATAGGGGGATACAGTGAGGACATCCAGCTGAAATCAGACCATTCAGAAGAACCACCCCACCCGCTGATTTAGGAGCAATAACTAATGGTTGTTGTTTTAAGCCAATAAGATTTGGGGTGATTGTTTATGCAGTGAAATCTGTTACTCCCACAATTAATTCTAAGCTGTAAAAAGAGTACTGCTGTTTCAAATCAGGCCAATGGATAGATTTGGGGCATAAAACTTCAGAAAAGGCAGATGTATCTCTGAAAAGATAAGGTGTAGCCCGGAGTAAGTAGAGAGGCTTTCTTTCAAAGACTACATGGCTTGGGCATGGTAGCTGGGCCAGCGAGATATAGCAGCAGCTTATATGAAAGAGACTTTGCTCCAGTGTGGTCTAGCAGTACCAGTAGGACTGGGAAGGGCCTGTGTTTATCGCAGAGCAGTGAGAGGTAACTGAGGAGAAGAGGTATGGAGGGTAGGCTCTTCTTGCTTCAGTCAAAGCAGGATGGACAACCTCTATAGGCTATCTAGTCTCCCAACGTTGTTAGGAAGGGTAATGAGGGGGCCCAGCTCCCCAAGGGAGCCCACTGATCTTCCTGTCAATCAGATGGATGAGATTAAAGCAAATATTTAAGTAATTTGGATTATTAAGAATGCTAGCACTCCATACATTATAGAGCAGTTCTTATCTACTGCATCCAAATAACGGATCTCTCTGTCTCATTTAAGACTCTTGACCTTGAATCGATTTTGAGTGATATTAATATTGTTACTATGCTTCTCCTTTGTTAGCATTGGCCTGACGTGAATTTTTTTACCCTTGTTTTAAAAAGCATGTAAGGTACGTGTATTTAAAAACATGTGATAACCAGGCACTGAAGCCAGATTTCCTTCATCTAGGGTGGGGCCTGAATATGAGCGCTAAAGGTACCATGTGTGTTCATGTGCGTCCAGGGTTGAGTACTGCTGAGCTAGAGCTCTCCTGTTTCCTACCCAGCGGACAGAATCGTTAGCCTAGATTTATGTCTCCTCTGCACCACCATTTCCCCCAGGTTTTGTTGAAAACACCTGGTATTTTATTTCTTTCGGATTTTTTTCTTTTCCATTCTTTTTTTTTTTTTTTTAACATTATGATTCTTATGTTCTGGGAATCTTTTCCACTTAATTTCAGCCTCATTAATAACAATTATTTAGGCATAATTATGAGCTCAGCTGGTTCCTTCGTTCATCAGTGTGTCTTTTTTCAACCCCTCTTCTATGGAGTTTACATGCCAATCAAGATATTCTCATCCTCAAGGAAGAAACCCCATAGCACACACACACACACACACACACACACAAGCAGTTGTTTACAGAGTGGGGGCATTTTGTATCTCACAATTAGACACCTGGACACAGCCCCTTCCAGGGTTGGCTAATTTAGCAGCTCTTTCATGTCATCAAGGTGCCAGATGCCCCCACCTTTCTGCTCTCCCAGGCTCAGCAGACTAGTGAGGCCCTTTTTGGTTTTAAAATGGCATAGCATTTCCCAGTGTCACTTTTATTCTCTTTTAGGAAGCTTGTAACCCCTTTTGCTCATCCTTGGCATTCCCAAATTTCACCATGTCTATGACAGGTGACTTTCTCAAAGGAAGCTCTTTCTATCACAAATACAGTCTCTCTCTCAGGCTCAGGGAAACTTTGCTTGGTGACTGCCTTGTTCTGCCTCTCTATTCTCTCCTATTGTGTCACTCTTGGCTGGTTGGCTCCATTCCCCCTGTTTCTTAACTTCAATCTTAAATTTTTTATATCACTGTCCTTTTCCATTCATTCTGGAAGAATTCCTTCACTCAATCTTTCATGATCTTCAGGCATGTATGTGATCATTTTATTATTAGGCCTACCTACAGAGTCTTTTATTTTAGCAATCCCATTTTGAAATTCTAAAAACTGCTTCAAATTCAGTCCTCTGCCACTTATAGCCTCTGTGACATTGGGCAAGTTATTTAACCTCTCTCTGTGTTGGTTTCCTTTTCTATAAGATAGACCTCATAATGATGCCTAGTCCACAGGATTTTTAGGGGATTAAATAAGGTCGGGCATGAAAAAGTCAGTACATGGAAAAGGCTTAAAATGAAGTGCTCTATAATTATTAGTTTCTAGAGAATCTTCTTTTTTTTAACTTTTCATAGATGAAATGCTCAACTCTCTTTGAAAACACTGATAAGAATTTTCAAAATTGTGTATGCCTTTTCTCTCTTAACTCCATTTCCTTTGAATTTTCCCTCTATCCTTTTTCAGATGGGTTTTGCTATTTTGTGTTTTTTTTTTTTTCCAAATATTTGGTGATTCTTGACTTTCTGTTTATACTTAGAGGATATACGATTAATATTAGTAGTGAGCACAGCAACATTATGACTTTCATGGGCCACTTCCTCTGCAAAAAATATTTTAAATTATAGTTTATTACTACATTGTTCTAAAATAAACAAAATCCAGGCTGGGTTATACTCATTTCTTAAATTCTGATTTAAAAAATAATTAGAATATTTTCTTGGGCCCAGGCACTACACCTATTGTACCTAATGGAGAAATTGGCACAATCCTACACTTCTCTTCATTTCTAAGATACAAGCTAAGAAAAGCTAGGCAAATCAACCATTTTATGGGGAGTGGTTCTCATAGATTTATGCTGAGGGCAAATCCTAGAGCTAACCACTCTAAAAGTACTGGACAGGCTCAGCTATGGGGCAGCCTTTTTTTTTTTTTTTAAGATTTTATTTATTTATTCATGAGAGACAGAGAGAAAGAGAGAGAGAGGCAGAGACAGAGGCAGAGGGAGAAGCAGGCTCCATGCAGGGAGCCTGATGTGGGACTCTGTGGAACTAAATCCCAGGTCTCCATGATCATGCCCTGGGCTGAAGGTGGCGCTAAACTGCAGAGCTACCCAGGCTGCCCCATGGGGCAGCCTTTTAATTAGTAACCCTTCCATTTCTCTCAAGACCTCTTCCCTCTTCCAGCCGTTGCCAGATATTGTGGTTTTTCCAGGGTTCTTTCAGGGAAGTTTACTTTTTCAGTGGTCTTCTTTTTATAACCTGCATTGTGTCATACATTGCTTCACACATGCTTTCATCATAGATTTTATCTTTTTTCTCTATGTCTCTCAGAAATTCCTGTTTTGCTGATCTGCTGAACCCATTGCTCCTGGCTTTCCAGTACTCTGTCAGATTTCTTCCTATTTTTACATTTCATCTGTTATGTCAATAAGACTAGGATAGGTGGAGGTAAGTTACCAAGTAGGCTTAATAATCATTTTTAGGTGATGTGCATACATTAAATGTATGTTTGTTTTCAGATAATATTTCAAGTATGAGGAAAGAAACATGATAGTAACTCATATAGCCACCTGGATGTTCCCAAGTCTTCTGGCTAAGTTCATCTTCTACCAAGACCTATTATTTTAATTATTCAAAATCTGAATGGGAGGTTCCTTTCAGTCCATTACATCATCAACTTGGGTTTCCTTTCCCTTCAGAATTTTAACCTGTTTTGCATCTCACTTCTTACTGATGCTCATTTCTCTCCACCTCCTAATGCCCAGTGATTACTATAGCTTTAAAGTAAGTCTTAAGATCAAGTAGTGTGACTTCTACAACTTTATTTTTCCTTTTCAAAATTGTTTTGACAATTATAGGTCATTTGTCTTTTCATATAAATTTTAAAAACAGTTTGTATATATATAATAAAAAGCCAGCTTAGGTTTTGATTCGGATTGCATTCAATTTATGTATCACTTTGGGGAGAATTGATATTTTTCTTAAGTCTTCCAATTCTAAGTACTATATATCTGCCCATTTAGTTAGGTAGTTTTTGTTTCTTTCATTAGTATTTTTACTAGTTTTTAGCATACAAATTCTGTACATGTTTTGTTAGGTGTATTGCTAAGTATTTCATTTGTTATTGTCTTTTAAATTTTGATTTCCATAGATTTATTGTTAGTGTATAGAAATGAGATAGATTTCTTTTGTGTTGATCTTGTATCTTGCAAATTGCTGAATTCACTTATAAGTCCAAAGAGTGTTTATGCCTTGGGATTTTCAACATACACAATCATGCCATCTACAAATAAGAATAGTCTCACTTCTTCCTTCCTAGTATATATGCCTTTTATGCCTTTTTCTTGCCTTATTGCACTGGCTATTATTTTCAGTCTGATATTGAATATAAGTGCCTGTTCCTCATTTCACAGAGAAAGCATGCAGTCTTTTGCTACTAATAATGTTACCGGTAGTTTTTCTGATGATGCTCCTTATCAGGAAGTTATTATTTTTGAGGAAGTTCTGTCTTTGTTGAGAGATTTTGTCAAATGATTTTTCTGTCCCAATGACATAATTATGTTTTTTTTTTTTCTTCTACAGAAGGTTAATTTGATAGACTACTGCATTTGTCAGGGTTTTCCAGAGAAATAGAACCAAAATAATAAATAAACATATTTATTATAAGGAACTGGCTCATGTGATTATAGAAGCTGACAAGTCCCTAAATCTGAGAGCCAATGCCCGAGTTTGAATCTGAAGGCTGGCAGGCTGCTGTAGAACCAGGAAAAGCTGATATTCCGATTCAAAGACTATCAGGCAGAAGAATTCTCTCTCATTCAAGGGAAAACTAACCTCTTGTTTTTTCAGGCCTTAGATAACTGGATGAGGCCCATTCATACAATGGATGGTAATCTCCTTACTTATTCTACTGATTCAAATGTTAATCTTATCCAAAAGACCTTCACAGAAATGCCTAGAATAATATTTGACCGAATATCTGGGCACACTGTGACTCAATCAAGTTGACACATGAAATTAACCATCACAACTACAGTGATTGATTTTTGAATATTGAAACAGCTTTGCATTCTCAAGATAAACCCTACTGGCCATGGATTCTACTTCCTAATATTTTTGTTGAAGGTTTTGTGATAAGTTCATAAAGGATATTAGTCTGTAGTTTTCTTTTCTTGTACTGTATTTGTCTGGTTTTAATTTTAGGGTAATGGTGGCCTTGTAAAACATGTTGGAAGTTATTCCCTCGTCTTTTGTTTTCTGGGAAAGATTATGTAAAATTGGTGTTATTTATTCTGTAAATGTTTGGTAGAACTTGCCAACAAAACTACACATGCTTGGATATTTCATTTCAGAAGATATTTAACTATGAATTCAATTTCTGTAGTAGTTACAAGGCTATTCAGATTAGTTATTTCAATTAGGATGGATTTCAGTAGTTTGTGGTTTTCAAAGAATTGATCCATTTTATTTAAATTATTAACTGTATATGTATAGAGTTATTTGTGGTTGTAATGTTTATGGAGTCTGTAATATCTTATCTTTCATTTCTAATATTGGTAATTTGTGTCTTTCTCTCCCTCCCTCCCCCGCCCTCCTCTTTGTGTCAAGCTTGCTAGACATATCTCAACTTTATTGACTCAGTATTGGCATAATCAATTTTCTCTATGGTTTGCCTCCTTTTTCTGTTTTCATCTTTTAGATTTCAATGACTTCTACTCTTTACCTTTACAATTTCCCTTCTTCTGCTTTGTGTGTATTAATTCTGCTCCTCTTCTAGTTTCTTAAGGTGGAAACTTAGATTGTTGACTTAAGACTTTTTAACATGAGGGGATCCCTGGGTGGCTCAGTGGTTGAGCATCTGCCTTTGGCCCAGGGTGGGACCCTGGAGTCCTGGGATCGAATCCCACATCGGGCTCCCTGCATGTAGCCTGCTTCTCCCTCTGCCTGTGTCTCTGCCTCTCTCTTTCTGTATCTTTCAGGAATAAATAAATAAAATCCTTAAAAAAAAAAAAGACTTTTTAACATGAATTTTGAATGCTATAAAGTTCCCTCTCAGCACTGCTTATCTGTAACCCAGGAATTTTGATATGTTGTGTTTTCATTTTCATACAATTCAATGAATTTTTAAATTTCCTTTAAAATTTCCTCTTTGACCCATGGTGTTTGGATATTTTCCTATTACCTTTCAGTGATTTCTATTTTAATTACATCAAAGTCCAAGAATATACTATGTATGATTTAAATTCTTTTATTCTTTTATTTTTTTTAAAGATTTTTATTTACTCATGAGAGACACAGAGAGAGAGGCAGAGACACAGGCAGAGGGAGAAGCAGACTCCCTGGAGACTCCAGCCCAGGACCCCAGGATCACACCCTGAGATGAAGGCAGATGTTCAACTATTGAGCTACCCAGGTGTCCCTAATTTAAATTATTTTACTTCTTATGATCTATCTTGAAGAATATTCCTTGTGTGTTTGGAAAGAAGGGTGTATGCTGCTATTGTTAGGTGAAATAGTTTATAAATATCAATGAGATCCAGTTGGTTGCTGATAGTGCTCAGTCCTACATACTTGAAAAATTTTCTACTTACTTTATCAATTGCAGACAAAAGAGTTCTTAAGTCTCTAATTACAATTATAGAAGTATCTATTTCTCCTTTCAGTTCTGATGGTTGTTGCTTTGCATATTGTAAAGCTCTATTCTTTAGTCATACATATTTAGGATTTTTATATCTTCTTGGAAAATTGATAATTTTATCAATATATAGTCCTTCTTAATCCCTGGTAATTTTCTTTGCCCTGAAGTCTACTTTGTCTGATATAAATAGAGCTACTCCAATTTTTTTCTGACTAGTGTTTTCCATATATATATTTCCATCTTTATACTCTTAGCATACTTATATAATTATACCAAAGTGAGTTTCTTGTAGACCTCACACAGTATAATATTGCTTTTGAATCCATTCTGACAATCTCTGTATTTTAGTTGGAGTGTGTAGACCATTTACAATTAATACAAGTATTTATATATTTGGATTTAATATTTCCATTTTACTATTTGTTTTCTATTTGTTTCCTGTTTTTCTTTTTCTCTATTTCCCACTTCCTACCTGCTTTTAGATTATATAAATATTTTTTAGTACTCTATTTTAATTTATCTCCTGTGTTTTCAAATATCTTTTGGTATATTTTTAACGGTTTCTCTGAGAATTACAATATCCATATTTAATTTTGAATACATCACTTAAAATCAATATCTTATCATTTCATGTGGAATGTAGGAAATTCATTATCAAATAAATTCCTTTACTCTCCTTTTTAGAATGCTATTGACTTATTTTTACATGTCCTTACATTGAATATCCCATCAGGCACTATTATAATTTTTGCTTTGAACCAAAAAGCATTTCAAATAACACAACAGGGGATCCCTGGGTGGCGCAGTGGTTTGGCGCCTGCCTTTGGCCCGGGGCGCGATCCTGGAGACCCGGGATCGAATCCCACGTCGGGCTCCCGGTGCATGGAGCCTGCTTCTCCCTCTGCCTGTGTCTCTGCCTCTCTCTCTCTCTCTCTGTGACTATAATAAATAAATAAAAATTTAAAAAAAAAAAAACAAATAACACAACAGGAGAAGGATAGTCTATAGTATTTACCCAGATATTTTTCATTTCTATTCTTCTTCCTTTATTCCTAATGTTCCAAATTTCCTTTTGCTATCATTTGCTATCCTTCAATAGAAATTCCCTTTAGCAATTCTTTTAGAGCAGATCTATTGGGAGTGACTTCTCTTAGGTATCATTTATCCAAGTATGTCTTTATTTCATCTTAATTGCTGGAGAATATTTTCAGTTAATATAGAATTTCCTTTTTATTTCAGCATTTAAAAATATTGTTTCACTTCCTTCTGAACTCCATGGTTTTCAGTGAGAAATCTGTTGCCATTTGAGTCATTGTTCTCTTCTAGGTAATGCATCAATTTTCTCCAGCTGCTTTCATTTTTTTTTTTCTGTTTTTAGTTTTCATCAATTTTATTATAATGTGTCCAGGCATAGATTTCTTTGGGTCTATCTATTTACAGTTTACTACACTTTTTAAATAAATAGGTTTGTTTCTTCTGTCAATTTTGGTACATTCTTAGTCATATTGCTTCAAACCTTTTATTAGCACTGCACTTCCTTTTCTTCTTGAACTCTAAAAATACAAATGTTAGACATTTTGGTATTTTCTGACTATACTGTTCAGACTGGATGATTTCTATTGATCTATCTTCAAGTTCACAGACTTTCTCTTCTGTTATATTCATTCCACTATGAATCCCTCCAATTAATTTTTTATTTTGTTTTTGTACTTCTCAGTTCTAAATTTTTATTTGTTCTTCTTTTTACCTTATACTTTTCACTGAGATGTCTATCCATCTATTCATTTTAGCAGTGTTCACGTTCATTCTTGAAACATTTTTACAATAGCTACATAAAAGTTAGATAATTCCAACATCTGTGTCACCACAGTGTAGGGGTCTTTTAATTGGTCTTCCCAATGAAAATTAGGATTATGATTTTTAGGGTTCTGTTTGTTTGTTTTGGATCTGAGGAATTTTAGATTGGGTAGATACCTAGGAGTGAAATACACATTAAAAACACAATTTGAAAACAAATCTTTTTGTTTCAAAATTAATACATACTCATTATAGATGAAATGTTTTTAAAAATTAATAAACAAGGGGGGGGGGAATCACCTATCACCTAACTAACCAGAGGTGATGATTTTCTCCTCTGTTTATATAAACCTCTGTCTCTCTCAGAATGCTTCCGAAGTTTAATTTTCATGTAATTTGATTTTCTAAGGTCAAATTTACTCTTTACTTCCTAAAATACAGATTTTAATTCTCTGATTGCAATAATCGTTTCCTTTTAATCATCCTTTTCCTCACTCAGATCCCTCCTCACTTCATTTTGTTGCCTTTACATCTTATCCTTTTGACTTTTGAATTTATACTGTCACATTATTTCTTATTCTGTTAGCTCTCTTATTAGTTTTTCTTCTCCCATAGAGGCCATGTTCTTCTGACATTATTGAGGTTTCTTTTTTTATTTTTTTTTTAAGATTTTATTTATTTATTCATGAGAGACACAGAAAGAGAGGCAGAGACATAGGCAGAGGGAGAAGCAGGCTTCCTGCAGGGAGCCTGATGCGGGACTAAACCCTTGGACCAGGATCACACCCTGAGCCAAAGGCAGACTCACCACTGAGCCATCCAGGCATTCCCATTATTAAGGTTTAAAAAAAATTCCTAAAATGTTCTTTTGGATACAGTGGTAACTCATTTTCCAACAACTGTGCTCCTCTGAGTTTTGAGTGCTCTTTAGTTTACAGTAACTTTCATAAGCCCTATGTTGTTTTCACATTACACTTTTTCCCCCACCCAAATTTAATGGACTTTCTGGAATTGATGCTTTTGGATTTCCTGATGGAGCACAGTTAATAGTATAGAGCTTCTAAGCTATTCCCAGCATCTATTAGGCCTTCCTAAACATAGATACATAGATTAATTATTAGACTTGGGAGGTGAGGGCTCTACCAGTTAAAGTGCTTTGGTTGCAAATAATACAAAGCCTAGCTTCAATTAAGTTAAACAATAATTGGAAATTTCAAAGATAGGGCAGGTTTTGGATGTAGTAAGATCATAGCTTTAGACCTATTTTCTGTCTTTCTTTCCAGCACTTCCCACTCCTCTGTAACCACTTTATCTTCAGTTGAATTTTGTTTGTGACTTTGTTTTATACACTTCACTATACCAAAAAGCTCCGAATTTTTTTCTCAAAACTATAAAATTAAAGTCCCAGGCTGCACTTATTTTGAATAAGTTGTATATTCATGCCCTTTGCTACAGAGGCTGTCAAATTTCATCCTTTACATGGTGTTGAGTGGGCTCTGCATCCCCCCAAATCTGTGTACCTAATGAGAAATATCCCTAAAGAGGAAGAGAGGCTGGATATTGAATATCACCTCCCTTCTCTCCCACAATGCTCACTACAAGGAAGTTATTTACACCTGAACCTCTACTACTCTGAGCCAATGAAATACATGTTCTTCCAGCCACTGTTTCCATATTCAGCATCTTATTTGGGGAAACTATTCTCTAAGAATGCAATGGTGGATTATAATTCATCAGGCAGGCAGAGACCCCTGGTTTCATGTAATATATCATGGATATGACTCTAATTGTTTTCCTTAATCCAACTCAATCAATCTTACAGCTAGAGAAAAATTCATCCCATATTCTAACAAGAAAATATCTGTTAGGGTCCATTTCAATTTTGTTCTGAACTTTACAGAAGCTGAGTTAAGTACTAGCCATTTCAATAGCAGATGCTTAAATGTCACAAAATGTTATTTTATATCCAACTCTTCTATTTATCTATAGTTAATTATTCCATAAGTAATTTGAGAAACACATTTAATAATATAGTTTTAAAATATCCACCATGAATGTGAATCAGCTCCTGGATAGATAAAAGTGTATGTTAAAAAAATCAAGACTATGTAATACAAACCAAAAAGAATGACCGGATTAGTAGTTGCCTTTACTGTTAGTGGTGGTAATTTAATTTCCTCTAATTTAGCCTCAAATTTTGCTCTGAGCTTCCCAAAACTAAAGGGAATATGGTAGCATAGTCAGTTACATCATTCTCAAATGTCAAAATATACTAGTTCCTTAAAAGAATTAAATCTCTTCATGGCATTAGTTAAATGAGCATATAGGGAGTTCTGAGCACTGTAGTAAAATGTCTTCCTTGTAAATATGTCATAGGAAATACAACTATAAGATTCTTATAACTGTTTCTTATGGTGTATTTATACACACTGAAATAATTGAAAAGCTATAATTAAAAGAAATTTGATGGAGACTCTGTGAGGGGCCAAATAAAATGTTCCAAGTATGTGGCAGTCTTATGATTTAATTTGACCCTAAGACAAAGTTTTAAGTATCTTGATAAATGCTTAGACTGTAAATCCTTCAAATAATCTGTTTATTTCTTCACTTATGCTTTTGATAGTGTTTCATAGTCTTTCATTCAATTCTTTCAACAACCTGAGATAATGTTCTTATTCTCTCTAAATTACATTTGAGGAAGTGGAAGCTCAGAGGAGGGAAATGCTTTGTTGAAGGTCAGCCAGTAAATGACTTGGAAGGAACTCAAACACAGGTGTTCTGATTCCAGATTAACAAAATGCATTTGTTAAGTACCTGTTGTGTGCTAGGCAGTGCTCTTGGGGCTGGGGATAGATAGTTGAATAAAATGTAATCCCTGTTCTCAAAGAGCTGGTAGGAAAAACAGATAAAGACGTAATTTTCTATAACTTGGCCAACACTATGCTTTCACTCTACTGGTGTAATACCAGTAGTTGTGAAGTAGTTTGGGAATATAAGATTATTGGATAAGAATAAATATTTCTGATGTCTCTTCCAGATCATGCTCTATATTATATGACAAAATTTTAGATAAAAATGCTGCAAGTGTTGAGAGAAACATAGATAAAAAAGACTGGAGAAATAATCACTTCATGGGGTTGCTGAGCCTCTTTTGGAAAAATCCGAAGGAGGAGGGAAAGATATTCCATTTATTCCCAGGATTATAATAACTATTCTTGGCCATACTGTGGAACAGCACTTGGTGACAAAATGTGGTTCTGATGAAGAAAAACTTCAAAAGTAGGTGGGAATATCTTGGCCCAAATATTTCAAATCCATATTGGTGCTGGTGGCAATTTTACATAAAATAACAAAGTCATGGGTGCCCTACCCTGGAAATGGTTCAGTGGAGACTAGATGACTATCTGCAAGAAAATCCAGCCAGTTTGACCTAGCATCAGTTGTTTTCACTCATGGTTTGTAACAAAATCATTTTTCAAATCAAATTTCACATGAAATTGAATATAGGTACACCTTGAGGATATTGCAGGTTTGGTTCCAGACCACCACAATAAAGCAAGTCAAATGAATTTTTTTTGGTTTCCCAGTGCATATAAAGGTTACATTTATACTATATGATAGTTTATTAGTGAGCAACAGCATTATGTCTAAAGAAACAATGTACATACCTTAATTTAAAAAGACTATTGCTAAAAAATGCTAGCCATCATTTAAGCTTTCAGCCACTTATGATCTTTTTGCTGGTGGAGGGTCTTGCCTTGATGTTGATGGCTCCTGACTGATCAGGATGATGGTTGTTGAAGTTGAGGGGGTTATGGCAATTTCTTAATATAAGACAACAATGAAGTTTGTCACACCAATGGACTCCCATTCATGAGCAATTTTTCTATAGCATGAGATGCTATTTGATAACATTTTGTCCACAGTAGAACTTCTTTCAAAATTGGAGTCAATCCTCCCAAGTCCTGTCATTGCTTTATCAACTAAGTTTATGTGATATTCCACATTCTTTGTTGTCATTTCAACAATCTTCCCAGCACCTTCACCAAGAATAGATTCCATGTCAAGAAACCACTGCCTTTGCTCAACCACAAGAAGCAACTCCTCCTCTGTTAAAACTTTATCAAATATAATAATAACAGAAGAGTTTGAAATATTGAGAGAATTACCAAAATGTGACACAGAGACATGAAGTGAGCAAATGAATTTTGGAAAAAAATGGACCTGCTTGATGCAGGGTTGCCATAAAACTTTAATTCGTAAAAACTGCAGTATCTGCAAAGCACAATAAAGCAAAGCACAATGAAATGAGGTATGCTTGTATATAAAACAGATCAAAGTGGAACAACTGTGGTTGACTAAATCCAGGGTGGGGTACAGGAGGCCCTCCCACCCTGTCCCCAGGACCTCCTCACGGACTATGTCTCCAGGTGATCACTGAAACACCATTTGAAAACCCGTCCTGTCAATTCAAAGGGTCACTGCTCCCAGGACTCCACAGAATAAAAGACACTGGTTGTTTTAGCTCACATGGCTACTGAAGAGCATGCTGTTAGCAGCCTTTTGGGAAGTACTAATAATCTACATTTTTTGTTCTTTTCTAGTTGGTCACCTCAGTGGTCCAAGTGTAGACAAAGCAGGCAGACTCTGCTTTGAGCTAGGATTAAAAAGAAAATAAAAAACAGCTCACAGAAATGACCCCTCCCAAGAAAAGACCCAGCAATCTTCCAGCTACAGTAGCAGTAATCCCAAACCCACTACAGCATCTAATTGAAATATTGATTCTTCGGTTAGGTCTCTAACTTAAAATTCCAGAGCAGAGAGCTCCCCACCACACAGACACCCCCTTCACCGAATCACATCACAGAGCACATAGTGTTTCCTTAACATTAAGCTTCCCCAGGCTTTCATTTCAATTAGTCATAAAAAAAGATCAAGAAGGAAAGTATTGTCGGAAAGATTCCAGTCAGTGTTTTATTGCCTGAAACAGTTCTGAGGATTAACCATTTCATATCAGGAAGAGAATTCTGCAGAAAGAGCAGTGCTTTCTCCTTACAGAGAGGAAGCTATGGATAAAGCAAAGAATACAAAATCTACTTTCTTCTAAGTGTCTTATTCAACATGTTTTCATTAAACAGTCTCATTTATGGCACTAAAATTTTCCTGAACAAGCATGCAATATATGCCAAAAAATTATTGCAAATCCAACTTTTGCTATCCTTGTATTTCCATTTAGGTTCTAAGAGCAACAAAATCCCTTGACATTATTAGCTCCCCTGAATACTAATTATGTCACTACAACTGTGTGTCTGCTAATCTTCCAGAAATAATGTGAGAATTACAGGGATGCAACAGGAATAGAATGGAATTAGAAACATATTTTGTGAATTTGTCAAAACTACTAGCTTTCTAAGATTGGTAAAGTGCACATTCAAAAAAATTTTTTTCAAAAAAGGACAAATTCCCACAATGAAGGTAAGTGATGATTCTTAATACTACCCTTGGAGCACAGACCACTAGCTAGAGCAAGGCCAGCAGTCTGTGGGTTCTTTTATTCTCACAAGAAACTTAGTTCACGGTACCTAGGATTTTCATCCCAGAGCACCAGCTTCAACTCTAGATAAAGACCTGTTTTTAATCACGCTTAATGGGTCCGGTTCCCAGGAGAATAACAATGAAGGTGAAACCTCTCCACCAGGGAGGAGAATATACTTGCTCTGGGGATGGGGACCTAATCCTTCCCTCTGAAAGAAGGAATATGTTTATTATAGCACACTGTCTGCCACCTCTTCAGTCTCAAGTAGTTCTTGAATGTATGAATGATGCTCTGCTCATCCTGGGCTAAAAACAAGAGAATCATAAACTGTTGTGCGTAAGTTACCTTTACCATTAGCTCCTGCAGCCCTATTGTGCAGATCTACAAACCAAGGCCCCCAAAAAGTGATGGGTTTACCAAGGGTACATTCATGGTCACATAAGGCATAGGTATATATATATTTTCAAATCTCTGATCAAGGCCCTTTCCTCTACTGTAGATGACAAAAGTCTAGTTTTAGAGATGTCTCAGGGCATCCCTTTCCCCCAGCTTGGGCCACTGCGGGGTCCAGACACACATCACCTCTCTCTGGACACCAGCTGCAGACTCTGCTGGTCTTGGGGATTCCAGTGTAGTCCACTCAGATGTCTCCACAGTACTCTGAGATTTTTTAGCCATGCTCAAGAAGCCTTCTTCTCTATCCATCTGTGAAACCCACTTGACTTCTTTGCTGTACAGCACCACTGAAACCACCCATAGGTGAGAGTACGCTTGTGCATACATACACACACTCACACTCAGGCATGCACACATGAACCAGGCTGGTTCACTCATGTGTGACCTTAGTTTTGTGGTCTGCCTCAGCTGGCTTCTTCTTCCCATCCCTCTGACCGGTTCTGTTCCATGCCATTGCTGCCTCCCACTTCTGCTCCTGTTCCTTCCACATTCCACACCCAGGCTTGGGTTAGGAACCCTACTCTCAGATCTCATGTTCCCAGGTATCTGTGATCTCTGCACTAAACTCAGACATGTTACCTAAAACCCTTACATGGGTTTCCGAGATTCAGCTGTACCCAGTTTCTCCCAGTCATTTAACCAATGAACATGCAGGCATCATGTGAAAACTATGTGTGTTAACTTATAAATGTTAACACAAATAAGTGCAGTGTTTAAGACAACCTATGTGCATTTCTAGATATCAATAACTGTATTTCTTTTTTAACTTAGTGAATTATTTTGAATACAGTAGTCCTGTGCTCTTTCTGATCTTCTCCTAGCAGACAGAAATTTCATAATTCTGCTTCTACCTTTTAAAACTGTTAGTTATGGACAACTATGTGTTTTTCCTTAAGGAGTTCTATCACTGAACTCACAAAACGTTGTATCTGACAAGAATGAAATTCTTAATTTTGTTTGCAATGAAATATATGAATAAATAAATAGAACACATTAATATTGTATTAATAGCTACGAGTGTCTTCTAGAATGGCATGTGCCAAGTGCAGCTGGTTGTATTGTAAGTATCTTTTTATATGTCTGTTTCCCACACTTGATTCCAGGCTAATTGTCTGATTCAGATTGTGTGGCCAGAGCCCAGCATAGTATCTGGCACATGATAAAAACTCAAAACTTTTGGAATGAAACATTGATGTTGTCCTAAGCTCTCTGTGAAAGCTTGGCTAAGTGGATATTTCCCCATGAACTACTTTTCCTTATATTCCTATCAAAAGTCAGTCTACACTTAAATCCAATACACAGTATGTTGCCAAAAAAGTTTGTCCCCTATAATTTTGCCTCATTGCCTACATCTGCCCTCTAATACCAAAACAGAATAACCCTGATCTCTCTTCCAGATATTTGAAGATTGTGATTACTTCGCTGAATCTGTATGTCTCCAGGCTAATATTTCCCTGTTCTTCAATCATTTTCAGACACTATCATTAGGGCTTAACTCTTATAAGCACACTCTGCAGGTGGTCAATCTCCCACTTAAGTTTGCCTCCCAGGACTGCACACAGCATTGCCTGGAATGTCTGGCCAGACCACAGTTTAGGGAGGTTGTCACCTCCTATGATTTTCATGACATACCTCTGTTAATGAGGCCCAAATGGATCAGCTTTTCTTTTCTTTTCTTTTTTTTTTTTAAGATTTTTATTTATTTATTCATGAGAGACACAGTGAGAGAGACAGTGATCTAGGCAGAGGGAGAAGCAGGCTTCCCCTAGGGAGCCTGATGCAGGACTCCATCCCAGGACCCTGGGATCACTACCAGAGCTGAAGGCAGACACTCAACCACTGAGCCACCCAAGTATCCCTGAATCAGCTTTTCTAATGGCAACTAAACTGTAATCATGATACCTCCACAGCCACTCTTTTCCAATATCCTATCTGAAGAAGAAACATTCCTCCTACTAATAAAAGCAATCCCTCTCCCTTGAACTTTTAACCTTATCTCATTCTGCCTTTCCAAAGATTTTATACCATCACCTACAAGCCCTGTTACTTTCTATGCAATCTCTTTCTGCCTAAATTCCCTTCCTACTAGCTTTAAATATTCTTGGTCTCTCATCACATACACACACACACACACACACACACACACACTTTTCAATATCGTGTTTCCATCCTCATCATTTCTCCCAAATTCTCCTACCAAGGTCACATATGACTTTCATTTTGCCAAATCCAAAGGACAGTATTAGCCTTCCCTTTTTAATTCTTTACTTAATTTGACTTTGACTACTTGACAACTCTTTCTTAAAATACTCTCCTTAGCCTCCATGAGTTTGTCTTTCTGGTTTTCCTTCCATTTCCCTTTGTGGCTCCTGTTTCTCGGCTCATCCTTCAAGTGTCTGTGTTCCCTAAGCTTTATCTTTAGCCTCTTCTCTTATCACCTCTCCCTAGAAAATGGCATCACCTTCCATTTCAACCACCATCTAAAATCTGATGTCTCCCAAATTCTATCTCTATTCCAGATCTTTCTCCTAATTATGGACTTAAAAAAAAAAGAAAAAGAAAGAAAGAAGGAAAGAAAGAAAGAAAGAAAGAAAGAAAGAAAGAAAGAAAGAAAGAAAGAAAGAAAGAAAAAGAAAGGGTATGTCCCCTACTTAACGTTTGTGCACGGACATTTCTTGAGCCCCTTCAACCCAATAACAGCAAACTCAACTGTCTCTGGTATTGTCTCCTCCTCTTGTCCTTCTTTGTTCTGTAAAAGCCAAGATCAACCACCCTGTGTTCTCCAAGGGGCCTACAGGTGAGATGGGGTATAGACAAGTATAATTTGGTGAACAGGCCTAAGTTAGGTACAACAAGGCAATGATTTTACTTGTGCTTCGCTGAAATCAACCGCTGCTACTTAGACCTTCCATCTTTGCCCTTCCTCAGAGCACATTTTGAGCACCCTGAGCATCTTTTGCATCATTTTCAATTACAAGAGCAATCACACTGAGCTGTGACTCACTTTCAAGTTCAGTCTTTTTGAAATTGAAATCACAACTTCCATATCTTACCCAATTTAAACCTTTTACCCCACTCCCCTTCTCTTCTCCCTAACTGGCTGAAGGTCAGGCCTGACCCATGGACCAGGGATCTATGTCAAGGCAGGGAGACAGTATGGTCTCTGTCTCTAATGGTCCCTCCTCTGTGACTTCTGTGTTTCACCCCCTTCATCTGGGAGAAGTGCCCTTAAACCAGAATATCTATGGCCATTAACAAAACTCACTGGGCCTCACTTTCATCACAGAAAGTGAGACTGTTGCAGGAAATGACCTTGAGGGGCCCGTTCATATTTAATATCGCAAGATTCTCAGATTTCCTTTCTCTGAGACAAATATCAATTCATTAGTCCACAGGGCCCTGATTATTCTGGAATTCCTAAATGCCTTGTTTATCTACAAACTCATAAGAGAACCGTGGATCCATTAGGCATATTTTTAAGTAAGACCAAAACATGAAGAGACTGTGGTTCCAGCCCTGGATTTCCAAACAGTAACATCAGTGAACTGTCTTGTTAACATTCTCATCTCTTACACCATTGCTGAGGCTAGTGCAGCATTTTTCATTCCATGTCACAAGTGGATCACATATATTTCTCTGAAATCATGATCATACTTCAGGAAGGTAGGTTTGCAGCTTTACAATGTCCTTGGCAGTAATTGCTTCATTTACCCCTGAAATGGTGACCCATAGTCTCATCGAAACATTTTTTTTTTTTTCAAATTGCTTGACTGTCATGTAATAGGTTGGCTGTTTTGAAACCATCCTTAATCTTATAATATATTTATGCTGTGGGATTTCAAATATGAGAGTGATGTCATTGATCAAGCTTTTGTCGGCAGTGGTAGGGTTTCAAATAAGATTCTTGATAACTAAGTGTTTTCTCTAATACCTTAAATTTCAATCTCCTGTGTGAAAAACATATTTCATTCAAGGTGACAGCAATCACAAATTATAGATTTTTGTGTGTGTGTGAGAAAGACTTATCTTAAGGTAATTTTACCAGAAATAATGCATGTCCATAACTTAAAAGGGTAAATAGTGGTCCCCTACTCCACCCCCTTGATAAAATCAAGACTCCCAGTGGTAACATTTTTCAAGTCTTTTAGATATTTCTTCTGGTATCTGATTCAATATTTCTAAATAACATCCTTATGGCAGTCATTCTTGGTATTCAACTTCAGACATTATCTTTTGGTTTCTGAGTTAGAATACAGGTTTGGATACTGTGACAGAAACTAAGATGGCATTGCCTTAAAATAGAAGCTTATTTTTCTCCTCTAAATGGCAGACCATCAAGTCAGAAAGACCCTTATTCACCTGATCCAAGACGGCTTGTCACCATGACCACATTTCATCCAATAGAACCAGGGAGAAGGGAGTGGAAAGAACGTGATCCTTCCCCTTAAGGGCACAACCCAGAAAATGTACATATCAATCCCATTTATATCCCGCTGTCCAGAATTTGATATCATGGCTCTCACACAGGAGGTTGGAAACTCTGGGCGTTAGGCAGCCACACTATCAGCTTAAATTTTCTTACTATGGAAGAAAAAAACTTATATTGATAGGCAACTATCAGTTTTTCCCACTGTTTCCTATTTTGCAAGAAGGGTATTTTATCCTTGTAAATAATGCACACATCCACATCAACACATGTGTTCCATCCTCATCCTCCCAACATAACTGTTATATCATAATTTTGGTTAAGTCAATATGTGCTGTTTATGAAATATTATTTACAACTGAATCATATAATAATTTCCTCTCTTGTACGTCAGAGAATGAGATATCTTAGCAATATCTCTACTTGTATTGGTTAACTGTTTCCTCAATATGACTCAATTGCCTTAAAGATAATAATGAATTCCATCGATCTGGAGGTTCAATTCATAGTGTCACTGTTTATAATAGAAAAAACTGGGAAAATACCATTCGGCAAAGAAATGAATAACTGTGTTATTCTCACTCAATTGAATAGTATAGAGCACTAAATAGGGATAGAATGCAGCTACATACAACAACAATGTGTTTTCTTGGAAATAATAAGGTTGAATTTGTTTTCAAAATGCAATGTCAGAAGAAAGTTTAATATTCTTAAATAGCCCTAACAAATTTGTTTAACAAAATGTGCTTAACAAATTTAGCTTATTTTAAAAGTTTTCTATAGTTATTGCAAGTACAGATTTTTATTTTTATTTTTTAATTTTTTTTTTATTTATTTATGATAGGAACACAGTGAGAGAGAGAGGCAGAGACACAGGCAGAGGGAGAAGCAGGCTCCATGCCCCGGGAGCCTGACGTGGGATTCGATCCCGGATCTCCAGGATCGCGCCCTGGACCAAAGGCAGGCGCCAAACCGCTGCGCCACCCAGGGATCCCGCAAGTACAGATTTTTAAAAAGTTACATAATAAACACAAAATTCAGAATAGAGATTCCCTCTTAGGAGGAAATAAAGGAGGATGAAATAAAGGAGAAGCACAGATTTATGGTTAATGCTTAAACCAAATGTTTGGTCACAGGGATGTGGTCTTCATTATATTATTCTGTTTTATAGCTTGCATATGTTATATGTATCAAATATTGTAAATAGATTACAAAAAGACAAAATAAAGATAGAAATAAAGTACTAAAAAATAACAGCAAGTAAGGTCAGAGGCAGGTTACCAGAATTAAGATATTTCTAGGATCCTCGAAATGTTCAGGACAAGTTGGATTCATTTTGGGCTCTAAATTAGATAAACACGTTAAAATAGTGTGGGTAACAAGAATAGAAGAAACAAAGGGAGGGACTTTTTAAAAAGATTTTATTTATTTATTCATGAGAGACATAGAGAGAGAGGGAGGCAGAGATAGAG
Organism: Vulpes lagopus; assembly: GCF_018345385.1. Lineage (NCBI taxonomy): Eukaryota > Metazoa > Chordata > Mammalia > Carnivora > Canidae > Vulpes > Vulpes lagopus. The sequence goes on along the minus strand of NC_054827.1, from coordinate 123,492,340 downwards.
GCAGAGAGAGAAGCAGGCTCCATGCAGGGAGCCCGATGCGGGACTCGATCCCAGGACTCCAGGATCACGCCCTAGGCTGAAGGCAGATGCTCAAAGCTGAGCCACCCAGGCGTCCCAGTGAGGGATTTTCAAACCAAGAGTCAGGAAAGAAAAAAACCATAAAAGTAGCAGAACAGATTAAAAAATATCAAATAAGGTAGAAATTCAATCAAATACATCAGCAATCACAATGAATATAAGTGACTATATTAATCAATAAAAGATACAGACCATTAGGTAAAAATAAAAACAAACAAAAAATTAGCTGAATTCTGGGTATGAGCACACTAAAATAGAACACAAGTTCAAAGTAAATGGGTAGAAAACTATACACTGGGAATATATTAAATGAAAAAAGTTGCTTCCATGATGTCAGAGGAAAAAAATAGACTTTACGGCCAAAAAACATTACAGTCAAAGAAGTTATATAATAAGTATAAATGACTATGATCTAATAATATGGCCTCAAACTATACCAACAAAAAACAATCTATGATACAGGGTGAATCTGCCTCCACCTAACCTCCAGGAAGATATACTTTCAATCCTAGACCTATTTACCTGAGCTCCACCTCCTGCCCCTGCTTCACGGACCACAGGCCCCCTTGTTCTGCTCTTTCTTGCACCCTCAGGCTCCAGGTTTCCACACACCCAGCTTCCAGCTTCCAGCAGATTGGCCAATGGGAATGCATTTCTTTCTACCAAATGTCATTTCCATGGCAACAGCAGCATCTGCACCCTGGTCCAGATCCCACCTGCTTATCCTGCCCAGGGTTCCAGTCATCTAGCCTCCCTTTTTGTTCCTGCTATTGCCAGCCTCTAAATTTTTCCTCACTGCCTCTTCTTTGGCTTTTCAGCTCTTACATGAAGATAACTGAGTATATGCCTACAATTTCTCTTGTTTCAAATACTGAGTGTTCCCTGTTTTCATGGTTGGCCCTGTCATTAGTATTCTATTATTCCCATAGCAAATTGCCACAAATTAAGTGGCTTAAAACAACACATTTATTATCTCATGGTTGTATGGGTCAAAAGTCCAGCGGGCTTGGCTGGTTTCTCTGCTCTGAGTTGCACAAGACTGAAATCCAGGTGTCAGTGGGCTCCATTCCTTTTTCTTTTTCTCCAGCTTTATTGAGATATAATTAACATATACACTGTGTAAGTTTGAGGTGTACAAGGTGATGATCTGATACACAAATGATTACCACAATAAAGGTTAGTTAACACACCCATCACTTCATGTAATTACAGTTTTTCTGTAGTGAGAAATATACAATTTCCTCTCCTAGCAACTTTCAAGTATACAATACAGTATTGTTTTTTTTTTATTTTTTTTTATTTTTTTTATTTTTATTTATTTATGATAGGCACACAGTGAGAGAGAGAGAGAGGCAGAGACACAGGCAGAGGGAGAAGCAGGCTCCATGCACCGGGAGCCCGACGTGGGACTCGATCCCGGGTCTCCAGGATCGCGCCCCGGGCCAAAGGCAGGCGCCAAACCGCTGCGCCACCCAGGGATCCCAATACAGTATTGTTAATTACAGTCATCAAGATGTATATTAGATCCCCAGAACTTATTCATCTTATAACTGGAAGTTCACGCCCTTTGACCAATATCTTCCCATTTCCCCCACCCACCCATCCTCCACCCCCAGACCCTGGTAAACCACCACTCTACTTGCTGTTTCTATGGGTTTAGCTTGTTTTTTTCCCTTAAGATTCCACAAATAAGTGAGAGCATGGAGTAATTATCTTTCTCTATCAGATTTATTTCATTTAGCACAATGCTTTCAAGGTCCATACATGTTGTTGTGTAATATCCCATTGTATGTGTATGTGTGTATCTATATATATATATATATACACACAATATATATACAATATATGTATATATTATATACACATCCACTTATATACACACACATATATGTATACACACACATATATCACATTTTCTTTCTTTCTTTCTTTCTTTCTTTCTTTCTTTCTTTCTTTCTTTCTTTCTTTCTTTTTTTACATTTTCTTTATCTCTTCACCTGTTAATGGACTCTTAGGTTGTTTCCATGTATTGGCTATTGCAAATATTGTTGAAATAAACATTGGAGTACAGATACCTCTTTAAGGTAGTGATTTGATCTCTTTCAAATATATACCCAGAAGTGGGATTGCTGGATTATATGGTAGCTCTATTTTCAATTTTTTGAGGAATCTCCATATTGTTTTCCACAGTGGTTATACCAATATACATTCCCACTAACAGTGTATGAGGGTTCCCTTTCCTCCACATCCTTGAGAACACTTATCTCTTATCCTCTTTTTTTAAAATATTTTTATTTATTTATTCATAGAGACACAGAGAGAGAGAGAGAGAGAGAGAGAGAGAGAGAGAGAGGCAGAGACACAGGCAGAGGGATAAGCAGGCTCCATGCAGGGAACCCGAGGTGGGACTTGATCGCAGGTCTCCAGGATCACACCCCAGGCTGCAGGTGGCGCTAAACCGCTGCACCACCAGGGCTACCTCTTACCCTTTTTATAATACTTATTCTAACAGGTGTGAGGGGATATTTAGTTGTGGTTTTGATTTGCATTTCCCTAATGATTAGTGATGTTGAGCATCTTTTCATGTACCTGTTGGTCATTTGCAGATCTTTGGGAAAATGTCTAGTCAGGTCCTCTGCCCATAAATTGGATTATTTGTTTTACTTCAGATTATTTGGTTTTTGCCATTGAATTGGCCTACCTTGGATTTCCAGTCTTATGTTGAACAGGAATGGTGAGAGTGAAGACTCTTGTCTTATTCTTGATTCTAAAGGAAAAGCTTTTATCTTTCTACCATTGAAAATGACGTTAGCTGTGGGTTGTTCACATAAGGCTTTACTATGTTGAGGTATGTTGCTTTTATACCAAATTGGTTGAGAGCTTTTATCATAAAATGGTGTTGAATTTTGCCAAATCCTTCGTCTGAACCCATTGAGAGAATCTCATGATTTTTATCCTTCATCCTATCAGTGTGTGTGTCACATCAATTGATTTGCATATGTTGAACCATCCCTGCAAATGATACAAGGGATGAATCCCATTGTCAGGGTGTATGGTCCTTTTAATGTATTCTTGAATTCAGTTTGCTGGTATTATGCTGAGAATTTTTGCATCTGCATTCATCAGGAACATTGGCTTGTTGTTTTCTTTTCTTGTAGTGTCCTTATCTGACTTTGGGATTAGAGTGAGCTGGCCTTGTAAAATGAGTTTGGAAGTATTCCTTCCTCTTCAATTTTTTGGAAGAGTTTGAGAAGGGTTGGCATTATTTCTTCTTTAAATAGTTGGTGGAATTCACCAGTGAAACCATCTGGTCCTGGGCTTTTCTTTGTTGGAAGGGTTTTGATTACTACTTTAATCTCCTCTGAAAGCATGGATAACCATGTCTCCTGCCAGGTCCCCTGAGAAGATTGGACTAGTCTCTGACCATGGCAGGAGGGGCTAGAGTCAAGTTTAGGGTCTTTTCAGGGCCTTCGGGAGGCACAGATAAGTGCTAGCAGGCCTGCCCATGGACTGCAGCTGTAAGAGGGATGGAGTCAAGTATAGGCCTCCTTCAGAATCTCTGCAGGTACAGATAAGAGTGATCCCTGTCTGTGCCACTAGGGCTGGGATTTGTGTAAGCCTAGTTATAGGTCCCTTTCAGAAACTCACCTGAGTTTAATAGCCTTACCTCCAGGGGTTTCTGCACTGTGACAAAGAGGGGCTGGAAGTGGTTTATGGGTCACTTCAGAGATCACAGCCAGGATGAAGGTTTGTATGTCTATCACCCAGCACATGGGTAGGCATGGCCTCTCCCTTGGCAAATGGTACTGGTGACAAAACCAAAGCCAAATGGGGCTTGCAGCAGAGTCCTCAGGGGTATGGAGCTATTTCTGGGTTTATAGCCCAGACCACAGTCAGTGAATTAGCCACGTGGGTAAAGACCTACCTTCCCAAACTGGCTTTTCTTAGTCTTGGACTGCATTGGGGTTTTACAGTCTCTTATATGCATCCCAAAGCTCCCACAAAGGCACTTTTGTCCATGGACGGAGGCCAAATTACTCTTGTTAAGGGGAGATACCTATAAGGAATGTCTCATATGGTCATCTTGCTGACCTACATTCCCTTCTGGAGGTAAAGAGGGAATCTGTGTCTGATGACATTCAGTTTCTTGGCAGAATTTAATTTTGTACACTTGTACAACTGAGGTTTCCATTTCCTGGCTGGCTGTCATCCAGGGGCTGCTCTCAACTTCTGGAGGCTACCTGCATTCCTTGGCCCATGGCCTCCTCTTCCATCTTTAAGGCCAACAACAGTGGGTCTGGTCCTCATCAAGTCGTATCTTTCCTATCTCTCCTGTCTCCTCATGTTTTGCCAGTTCTCTCTCACTGACTGTTTTGCCTTGTTCCTCTAATCATAAAGGCCTGTGTGACTATATTTCGGCCACCTGAATAATTCAGAACAACCTTTTGATTTTAGGGTCAGCTGATTAGCAACCTTCATTTCAACTACAAAGTTCCTTTTGCCATGTACCATCATAACATTCACAGACCAATTACCAGGGAATAAGAATCACGGTTCCTACCTGGGTAAGACCAGCTTGACTCCTAAGGGATGATTCCTGACATGACCGGGTACAAAAGGGAAAGTTACTCTGAAGGAGTGGGCTCAGGTCTTGCACTGTTTCCTGAGCCCTCTGGAAGCCCCAGGGTGGTGGTTCAAGGCCCTCCAAAAATTCAGCACAGAGGTTAACCTAACTGGTTAGGACTTCATGCCTCTTTCTTTCTCTCCACTACATTTTACAGATAGGAAATAAACGCTCAGAGAACCCAAGTCATTGCTCAAGGTCACAAACTCAGTTCATGGCAGGGCAATGGAAATATCTGTTATTCATTCATTTGTCCACTCAATAACTCTTGCTAGCCTTTACCCAGCTAAGTGGATCAGGGAAGCTCATATGAAATAAACTTTGTCCATCTACCTCTCAGAGATTTTTGTTTGTTTTCTAGAATATAAACACAGTAAACATGTTTGCCTGCTTGATGCTGGTTCAGTAAAGTTTCCTACACATTTTTACATAGAAATTTGATATTCTCTGTGAACATCTGCTTCAGCTCAAAGGCAGCTGTCAGAGTGATAGGACCTGATTCAAGCCTAAGCTGTGTGTCCTTAGGGAATTCCCTTAGTGAGAGTATTTACCTGATTGAGCTGTTGTGAGCAGGGTTGAGTTGTACCTGCAAGCAACTGGGAACTAGCATATAGCAAGTGCTTAGCAAGTGATAGCTGTGATCAGCATCATTATCATTCAGCCTCCTTGATCCTTGGTTTTACTGGTTATGAAGTTGGTACAATAATAAGCAACTCATGGGGTGATAAAATGAGGAAGTATCAATATAACACATGTGACACAAAATTTGTACAAACTATGTCCCATTCCTCCTTCCCTAAGAACCTCACTAAATGGGCTGATTAATTTTGTGGCTTACACCTTCAATAAAACACTTTAGAGAGGGTCTGTGTTGGAGAGGAGATGCAGCAGGTGCTAGGATTTCGGGGTTTCTTAGAGGATCTGAAATTACCCTCCTGTGTGACTTTAGGCAAGGGGGTTGGCTTTTATGATCCTATTTCCTCATCCATGAAGAACAGAACTCTAGAAAATAGTCTTCACCCTCTACTTTAAATTAACCAGAGAGTTAAGCCAATCTCTGGGAACGTAATCTTCCAAAATGCACTAGGCTTGCAAATCTCTTCAAGATGCAGTTTAAGGGGTCAATCTCACTGCTCACTTCATTTTCTTTTTGCTGATGTGGCTGGTCTCTCTGGGGAGATCTTGGACAAAGCAAAGGATGACACAAGAAACCTGAAGCCAGGTGAGATCCAGTGAGACACCTAAATAAATAAGAGGAAGCCAGACCTGAGATAGCTAGGTAATGTCTTATCCAGAACAGCAGCCTTGAAGGAAGCAGCAAACTCAGGCTGCTGAAAGAAGCAGTGTGTTATGAACATTCTCCACTGCCCAGTGATGCAGCACCCACCCCTGGAGCTTGGTGTCCCTATGTGAGGCCCTGGCAGTCCTCCATGTTGAGAGAGGCCATGGAGCTATCTGCCCCATGGGAAGAGGCCAAGAACAGTACAAGGGGATCTGGGAAGAAAAGATTCCAACCTGACCCAGAACCAAGTACAGAGCCAAGGCCAGGCGTGGGCAGTAGTAGTAAATTATTGATCAACGAAAAGCCTGCACCCCCAAAACAGGGCTGTGTCTTTACCCACCTCAGAGAGGGTTCTTTTGGTTTTGCTACAAATAGAGACCTTTTAAGCTACCTCAAAAATATAAAACATTTATTGTCAGGACATACATTCAACAAAAGAAACTAGATCACAAAAGAGGCCAATTTTTTATCTCAAATTCAAGGCATCACCAATGCTGGGGCTTTGCTGTTTATTCTTTCCTTCTATTTGTGTCTTCTTGTTCATCTTTGATAAACTCGTCTGCTTTCTGTATTTTCCAAGTGACATTCCAAAAGCAGAAAATTTGGCTAGGGTCACTGATTACCATTGCCCTGACTTTTCAGGCTGATCTTCATTATGGCTCAATGGCCAATCTATGAGTTGGCTGCCCTCAAGTCAAATATTTACTACCAATCTAGTAAGTAGCAACTCTTTATTCAAGAAACTATGTAGGGGTCATTTGTCATGGGTGGGACTGACATCCTTCAAAGGTGGTGGTAAATAACAGGCACCATGGTGAACATGTGTAGTGAACATCCATGTGACAAACAATTATTAAGAGACTATAGTGGGCTAGTACCTACTCAGTCCTGGACTTCCAGGAAGTCCTCATTTCTCTCCCTCAGGGTCCAATCCATGGCAGCATCTACAAAGACAGAGATGCCACCCAGCATTCCACAAGGACTTGATATCTTGGCCTGATGCATGAAAGAAGGGAACTGAAAGAGGAAGTAAAGAGCAGGACCTAGAGAGATAGAAGGATCTAAGGAAATGCAGTTCCATGAATTGCTCTGGATGGATTTTTGCCAGGGTTCTGGGTTGTCCTTGATGTACTCACTGGTATCACAGCCTGTGCACCCAAATGCATTCTTTCCTGTTCTTGTTCTAGCTGATATTACCCAAAACCATGCTCATATCTATAGATTCATTAGCTGGGAATCATACAGACCTGGAGTCTATCTCTGGCTGGGTGTCCTTGAGCCAGTCATTGAGCCTTTCTGGGCCTCAATGTCCTCATCTACAAAATTACACTAAGAAAATCTACTGTATACATTCATTCTACATGGACCACTGTGCTTGGGAACAGTCTTTCTATTGCTATTGGCATGTGATTGAACAGTGTCGACTCTTAAAAGCAGTTATCATTCCTTCTGAGATAGGAAATGGATGGGGACTTGGAAAGAAAGGAGGGACTTCTGAGGCATTGATTCCAGAGCAGAAGTATGAAGGTAGAAGGGGAATAGCATCAGGGTCCCTGAGGTCACAGGTTCCAGAGCCAATTTCTTGCACAGCCATCCTGGGGACTGGCTGATGCCCGGAGGGGAAAAAACCAAGAGTAATGAGAGTCCAGGCCAGCGTTGACTCAGGGAATCCTTGGCTGATGCAGCTTTGAGGGGGGCAGAAAGGTCCTTTTTCATACACTATGGGAAGACCTTGTCCAGCATTCGGTTACATTGCTGGGAACTCAGGAACCCAGACACAACACTGTGAGGAAAGATTCCCCTTTCCTCTTAGATACCCTATCACCAGACGGAATCACCTGATACCCAGAGCAGCCTAAGTAATTCAGGATGAGAGGCATGACACCTACAGGGCGCACATTTGAGCATAAATCTGTTTTCAAGAACAAGGCCATGTGACAGCTACAAAAGCAATGACAGGAAAAAACAGAGGCCAAGAATGGGTTTACATGATTGCCAAGTTTCCCCTCCAAGAACCATTTTGGAGCAGGATGGAATCTTTTGGATTACATAAACCCTAAAGTTCTTTGATAATTCAGGATAGGAAAGGAGAGGGTACTGGCCATTCTGCTAATCTGGATAGATGGGTGCTGTAGAGAGTTTTATTTTATTTTATTTATTTTTTTATATTTTAAAGATTTTTTAAAAATTTTATTTATTCATGAGAGAGAGAGAGAGAGAGAGAGAAAGACAGAGACACAGGCAGAGGGAGAAGCAGGCCCCATGTAGGGATCCTGGCGTGGACTTGATCCTGGGTCTCTAGGATCACGCCTTGGGCTGAAGGCGGCGCTAAACCACTGAGCCACCCGGGCTGCCCTGTAGAGAGTTTTAATCTGAAAAATCAAAGTGATATAACCCTTATGCAGCACCCCCACCCCATTGGGAAAGAGGTCATTGTCTTATAATTCTGAGGAAGCTATAAGGACATAGGGCTGGAAGGGATGGATGGTCCTATGGACTTTGTACACAGTTTTCCAGGGGTTGGCAGTCTACTTGGGGACTTTTACCATATCAGGTCCCCTTACGGAGTGCCTGATTATCCTGTTTCACTTGGGCTGAGCTGTGATCACTCTAGTGGACTAACCCAGGTGTCTTCATACTGCCAAAGAATCTAGAGACCGCATGGTTCTATGGCTGCCTGTGGGAATTTGAAGTTCATCTGCAGCTTTGCCAATCACAAGATGCAATAGAGCATTCTTGGAGCAGTGGGGCTGAGTAGAGCTGTGAAGGAAAGATGGTTTCCATTCAGTCTGGATGCTAGTAATTTTTCCTACCTGTGCTAGTCTTACCTTGGTACCTACTCCCTCACTCTTTATATATCTGAAGGTTCATCTTCCTCAAATCCTTTGCCCAAACTTAAGATATATGTGACAATATTTATCTATAAGAAGGAAAATCATAATGAAGTTAAAGCTCAAATTTTGCTATGCATGCAGCTGTGCTATTAATTTTGGCATTTCAGCTTTATTCATGAACCACTTAACACCCCACACAGCAGGATGTTTTGGGTGCCTATAATAAAATTCATATAAGGAAAACAATTTAAATATCAGCCTAATTCATATAGATTAATTTAGTTCAAGTATAATTTAGATTTTTTTTAATTTGTGTTACAGAGTTATTATTTTCTTGGTAAAATAAATGTTTCTTCTTACTCTTCCCTAGCTGAAGAGGGAAATAGACAAGATATGGTCATCTGGAGCTTCCATTGCCATCAACGAAAAATTCTAGAAGCTATTATTTAATGAATTAGTTTCAAGTGAGTGGGTTATTGAATAAAGGAGGAATTGCCTTTGGGGAGAGATTTTAGAATGTAAAGAGTTTAAATCTGAACTGGGAACATGAGTGAGAAAAACATGACTCTAGCATGTTGAACACGTTAGTGTTAGGTTGAGGTCAGTATGTCATTTGTGACCCTACTGAACAAAGGATATGAGGAAAAAAGAACTAGCATTCATTTTTATCTATTATGTGTCAGGTATTGCACATGGTATTTTGAATACATTATTTTTCTGAGATTATGTTTAAAGCTAAACTCTGTGTTGCCTCACTTATTCTATTAAGCATAATAATAGTATTGGCATTATAGAATGGTAAGGTAACATATGTGGCCAACTTTTGGTGAGATGTTCATCTTCGGTCTAATCAATTATGGATCAGAATACATAACTATGGCAGAAACCCATTGGTAGAGACACCACTGTGGGCAACAGGGACTGGAATGAAGGCATTTCTAGAGGAAAGAAAATTGTGGTGAGCTCACAAAGGCTCCAGAAGGTGCCTTCTAGAGTAAATCTGGACATGGCTCTCTCTAGTCCTTAGTTTCTTCCTCTGTAAAATTGGGGTAATAATAGGACCTTCTTAGGATCACTGTGAGGATGAAGTGAGAAATATAAAATATTTTAGATAATGATTATATATAACCGACTCTTTCCAGTCACACTCAAACCAGCTAACTTTTGCACTTTCTTCAGTTTCTACCTGAGCCATCACTTCTTTTAAAAAATCTCTCTTAACTCCCAGATTCTAGATTAGTTTCCCCAATAGGTGCATTCCCATTTGGGCCTTGTCATTACACAACATGGTGCTTATCACACTCTACTATAATTGTTTGTTCAATTATCCACCTTATGATGAGTATCTGAGCACCGTAAGGGGAAGGAATAAGTCTTACTCACTATTTTATCCCCATCACCCAGAACAGTGCTTAGTTGACACTATGAACTTGACGAATAATTGTTTAATAAGTTGAACTCTTTTTTAAAAATATATTTTATTTATTCATGAGAGACACAGACTGAGAGAGAGAGAGAGAGGCAGAGACACAGGCAGAGGGAGAAGCAGGCTCCATCCAGGGAGCCCGATGTGGGACTTGATCCAGGGACTCCAGGATCACATCCTGGACTGAAGGCAGGTGCTAAACCGCTGAGCCACCCAGGGATCCCCCAATAAGTTGAACTCTTAGCATCATTATCTCACCAACTTGTTATCATCATTTTATAAATAAGGAAAATGAATCTTGAAAAAGTTAAGTAACTTACTATAGTTTACATCTTGAGTAAATGGGAGGGAGAAGGATTTGCACCCAGGGGACATGAATCCAAAGAACGTGCTTTCTCTACTGTGTCATGAGCATTTCTTTCTATGTGCTGAGTGTAACACTATATATTTCCATATTATCTCATTTGGACTCTACAACAATCTTTTGATGCAGATGTATCAGTTTGCCATGTGAAGAAACTATCTTGAAAAGTTTCGTGCCCAACGTTGTGTTTCACAACTGAGATCCAGTCTTCCCTACCCAGAGAAATCATCTGTGATCATGAGTTAGGTAGGTATCCGGCAATCCCCAACAGCCAGATCGGTAAACCCCAATAGTCAGATCCAACATGAAAGATCACCAGGCCTAAATGTATCAAACTTCTCCTCCTGAAATGTTCTGACAGGCTTTGTTGAGCTCTGGATTTTGCCTTGCTTTCCTGTCTCCCAGCAGCAGCACTGTGCTGTTCCAGTGAGCTATTTATAGACCACCTGAACTATGTTTCAGTATAGTTCACATGTGTCTGTTGCAAAGTATTGTGGGAGTAATTCCTGTTTCAGTGGCCAGAGAAAATGCAGGGGGCAAAGGAAAATAAAATAGCTGGAAAAAAAAATACACTGCTTAGGGTGTGTGAAATCTTCATAGATGCATTTTTCTCTTTCCTCTTTTTAACATTTCTACCTAGTAACTGAATGTTTATTAAAACACTTGGCAAAGAGAATACCCTATTTAAATAACGCTCTTTAGATGATATGCTATTTTATAAGTATTGCACAAGCTTCCTTCCAAACTGCTTCTTTTCATGGTTAAAGGAAGGAAGATTCAGCACCATAGTTTGAAAAACAATAAAGAGCTAGGAAGCATTTCCTTAGCAGTCGGTTCCTATTATGCCAGCTGTCTTCTCTTCAGCTAGTAAGAAGCAATTGGAAGTTGTAAAATAATTATCCGTAAACAATAATAACCATACTATTGTATATCAAAAAACATCATTGGTTAAGAATGAAATAGTGGGATGCCTGGGTGGCTCAGTCAGTTAAGTATCCAACTCTTGGTTTTGGCTTAGGTCATGATCTTGCAGTTGTGGGATCCAGCCCTACACCAGGGTTGGTGCTCAGGGTAAAGTCCGCTTCAGGTTCTGTCTCCATCTCCATCTGCCCCTCCTCCTGCTCTTTTTCTCTCCCTCTCTCAAATAAATAAAATCTTTTAAAAAAAGTAATGAAATAATGACTCCAGCTCATCAATGCTGATCTAGTATAAAAGGCTAAATTAAAATCTAAACCATCATTTCTCTAGCATCATAAAGAAAATAATAAAAAAGAAACCACAAAATCCTGCTTTCAAATTGTCCCTTAAGAAGAAAACAGCCAAGACACACACCAAGCTCTCCAAATGACATTGCTCACTGACATCAATGCAGAGGAAAAGATTCCAAAACAAGGTCACGGAGACCTGGGGTCTTGGTCAGTTCAGGCTACTCTGACAAATACCACTGACTGGGGGCATAAACAGCAGGCATGGCTTTCTCAAAGTTCTGGAGGCTGGCTGGAAGCGTGAGATCAGGGTGCCAGCATGAGCAGGTTCTGGTGAAAGCTCTCTTCCTGGTTTGCAGATGGTCGTCCTACTCACAAGGCACAGAGAGTAATCCTGTTTCTTCTGTCTCTCCTTATAAGAGCACTAATCCCATTCATAAGGGCTCCATCCTCACCACCTAATTAACTCCAAAAAGCCCTGCTTCCAAATATCATCCCACTGGAGACTAGGCTTCATTGCGTGAATTGTGGAGGGACACAAAAACTCAGTCCATAGCAGCTGAGTTCTAGAACCATCTTGGACACCAACTTGTTCTGTCACATCTGTCTCTGGGCCGCATCCTCACCCATAGATGACTTCTTCCTTCTCTTAGAGAGTGCTGAAGTTCTGAACGTAGAAACAGAACTGTAAACATTGAGGAATAAAGGACAAGGGGGAGTCTCCAGGGCAAATGGGACTTAAGATGAGTGGAAAGTCATGCCCCTGGGAAGAAGGACCAGCATGTTAGGACTGCACCTACAAAGAGATCTCCTTCTAGAGCACCAAAAAGTGGTAACAGAAGTGTCAAAAGAGATTCAAAGAGACCAAAAGGGTCAGGAGGAGAGTTCAGAGAAAATCAAAGAACCCCTTGGCTTCCTCTCCTAATTTACCCTCTACAAAGGCTGCACATACATTTTTCTATCACCCAATAAGATTATGTCACTTCCCTGTGCAGAATCTTTCAGTGGCCACCTATTGGCCTCAATATTAAAACAAAACAAAACAAGAAAACCTACTACATTTCTTACGTGTAATTCCTTTTTTTAAAAAAGATTTTATTTATTTGTTTATGAGAGAGAGAGAAAGGCAGAGGAAGAAGCAGGCTCCATGCAGGGAGCCTGACGTGGGACTCGATCCCAGGTCTCCAGGATCATGCCCTGGGCTGAAGGTAGTGCTAAACCACTGAGCCACCCAGGTTGCCCTCTTACATATAATTCCTTACCTTTGATTTTAAAATCCAATAATCTCTGAAATCCAGAGTCTCCTCCTACATATTTGGGAGCGAAAGGTGGTCTAAACTAACATAAGATTCTTTATCTTCTTTCTTTCTTAAGTGTGACTATTCAGTGTCAGAAATACTAATGGGATTGTCACAGGGCACTACCTCAGGCTCTGCTGGGAGATATATGATACACACAGTACAATTACTGTATTATATCCTAAAATCTGAAAAATATAATTCTAGAAGTACATCTTCTAGGTTTCTGGATCACAGATGTGTATACCTATTTTCTGATCAAGATAAACATAGTCCCCAATGGCTAAGGTCTTGCCAACTCACCCTCTACAACCTCACCCATCTATCTCCCCCAAGATGTATTCCAGACATTTTGAGTCTTCATCATTGCCCTGTGCTACAGTTTTGCACCTCACTATGGCTTTATATAAACCTTCCCCATGGCACAGAGGATCTTTAACTCACCTCTCATCTAGAAAAATACTCTGCACCTTGCAAAGCTCATTCCAAAGGCTCCTTCTGTAAAGCCATCCCCAGCCTGCCCTAGTCCCTGACTCTTCTGTGTCCTGGACAGACTGAACAACCAACTAGCTCTTCTGTGTACTTAACCATATGCACATTATAGAATGGACCATGTTGATTGTGACGTGACCATCTGTTTACAGGTCCAATGTTCCTCCTCTGGGCTGTAGACCCTTGAAGGGTAGGAGATCCCTTACTGATCTCTCACCTAACACCTGGAAGAGCTCCTGGAACTAGGAAATTGCCTGGCAATTTGAGGTAAGCACTCAGTAAAAAGCAATCCACCAGTCTAACAGACTATAGAAAGATGCATCAAGGTCATTCTGATACAGGACAAATAAAGAGGCTGAGAAGCAAAGGCAGAGTTCTCTAACTTCCTTCTCAGAGCACAGGACTCCTCATTCTCCTGGCATGTATGCAAATTAGATCATTCCTCAGGAGCTGGGATAGAAAATATTCAACTACTTTTGTGGCCACAGTTCTGAAATTCAAATATAGCCAGGGTAAGCAATAATCACCAGAACAACGATATTGGCCTAGGGTGTCAAGGCTTGCAAAGGACTTTTACTTACATTTTCTCATTTGAGTAAATGCTCACAATAACTCTACTGTATAGTAGATGCCATTATTGTGCCCAATTAATAGATGAGGAAATGAAGACTCAGGAAGAATAAGCACTAGCAGTAAAGGCACAAAAGTTAATTGAAAATAAGTTGGGGTTAAAAGTAGATTTATGGGGAAAACAATCAAATTTGAAGGAGAGAGTATTGGTCAAGGCCATAGGCAAAAAAAAAAAAGGAGGGGGGGACTTAAATGTCAGAAAATAATGCCATACTGATGGCAGGAAAGGGGGGTATGGTTCTATGCATAGAAGGGTCTAGAGCTGTGATACTAAGAAAGAGAAAATAAGACCACCTGGCTGGCTCGGTTGGTACAGCATCTGACTCTTGATCTTAGGGTCATGAGTTTAAGCGCCAGGGTTGGTATGGGGCCTTCTTTAAAAAATTAAAAAAGAAGACGATGAAGAAGAAAGAGAAAATGGTGTAATTGCATTAGAAGTGGCATTAGAAAAAAAAAAAAAACCTGGTTGAGGGCTCCATGGCACCACAAAGCTAAAGTTGATGAGACTTATGCTTTCCTTTAGATTAAAAGTAATATTATCACTATCATAGAAAACACAGAAAAACCAGAAAAAATGGAAAAAGAGGGACATTCTTTAAAACCAGTCTAAAGTTTCATCATACAAAGTTGTCTTTCCAGTTATTTACAATACAAATTTTTATTTTAAGGGATTTTTAAGAAGACGGATGTTATCTGTTAACTTTCCCCTCATCAATGAATGAGAATAATTATTTTCCTGCACTCTTCTCAACATTGGATATTTTTATTTCACTTAAAATACCAGATAATTTAGTGGGGAATCTCTGAAAGGGGAAAATAAGCCTTCACTATTATTTTCATTTGCATTTATTTGGTTAGTTGGGAAAGGTTAAAAAAAAGTTTCTAGTCATTTATCAATATACTTCATATTTGTATTTTGCCTATTTATATCTTTTCTCCATGTATTTACTGGGATTCTGGTATTTGTGTTATTGAATCTATATGAGTTTTATATTTATTAAAAGAAGTTACTCTTTGTCAAACTTCCTACAATACCGTCTCTAGTTTTGTTGATTGCTTTTTAATCTTGGTTATTTTTTTTTTTTTGATGTATAAGAGTTTTAAATTTTGATATAGTCCTATCTATCAATCACATCCTTAGTGATTTATTCCATCAGTTCTAAGCTTGGAAAACTCTCCCCCTCAGGAGGTTTGATAAATATTCACATCTATTTTCTTCCAGATTTTCTAACAGTTAAGGTTTTAAAATATTTAACTCTTTAATCCATCTGGAATTTATTTTGATGTTTCTAGTGAGGTAAGAAATGTTCAAAATTCTTCTAAAAAATAATAAAACACTTAACGCCTCACATGTTCAGCTGATATTAGCATAAACCTTGAAGGCCAAGTAGTACCAGCTTCAAAGGCTGCAAATTTCTTAATAGAGTTTAGGATTTCCCCCCTTAATAGCACAGCGTACAAAATACACACACTTGCCAGTCTTGCTCCAAGTGAGTTTATCAGCAAGCTGCACACCCAACATATGGTCTCTTTTTCATTATTAAGAAAAGTAAGTAATAAATAGGAACTGGGGCTCCCACCAATCATTAGCAAATCCTCCAAAGAAAATTAAGCACATATTGGAGTCTTGTCCCCAATGGACTTGTGCAATCTCTCCGACTGAATCATTTCACCAAAGAAAACTTTCCTTCCTTCCAATCACAGCCTCTAGTTAAAGTGCATGGTGACTCATTCCAAAGAGCACATGCAGAAGAAACCAGAATACACGCGTTTGATTTCTCTCCATACTGGGGAAACATTCCTGTCTCTCCCTGCCTTCCAGCCCAAAGGCAGCCACGTCTGGAGCTGCACTGAAAAAGATTTGTGGCTTATTGTCCTGATGGATGCCAGAGTAATGGAATGGCTCTGTACTTTGTCCTGGAAAGGCAGGCCAACAAGGCATTGTGCTATTGACGGCTTGCATTATAATGGAGAAATATTAAGGGGATATTTCAATAGCCACCCAGAGAAGAAGCAATGATTATAAGCATGCCACAGTCTGCTTCCAAGGAGAGTAGAAGGGACATAACAAAAAGGGCAGGACAGGGGTGGAAATGTTCAGGGAGATTTAAAAAAAAAAAGTCCACTCAGAGAATACAGGTTAATGCAAACCCAGTTTGCTAGCTTGGTTCTCTAGAGAAGGGCAGTAACGATTCCTGGTATGTGAACTCCACAATTACAGCATTATTAATTTATGCAGCTCTGTAGACCACACATGGGACTTCATGGTAATTAAGTTACAGATAAAGTCAGGTTAGTTTCCTTCTGAATATAAACAGTTGTGTTCTGTTTTACACACACACACAAGGAAAAACTGGTGGATTTTTAACCAAAGAATAGTGTCTAGTAAACATATATTGATCCTGAAACTGTCAGTAATACAATGTATTTAAAACCAAACCAAACAAAAAGGCCACCTAGCAATAGATTTAGCATAGCAGTAGAATAGTGGAGACTTTGCCAGTAAACCACTCAATGATAGAAGTGAGTAGGGAGATTGGAGGCAAGTGACTTGATGAGTCCTTCCTATGAGACCTGCATTAACAATGTGCAAAGGCTTGAGCAGACACTGGAGACAAGGATAAAAATCCATTATCATGGTCACCTGGAATGATCAGAAATGGATTAAACCAAGACATAACCCTTAAAAAGTGGCATACACTGAACCTAGCAATTTTACTTCTAGGAATTCATTCTTAGTATATAATCATTGTGATGACTAAATTTTGGGATGTCAACTTGACTGGACCACAGGGTGCCCAGATATTTGGTAAAACATTATTTCTGGGTGTGCCTGTGAGGGTGCTTCTGGATAAGATTAACATTTGAATTCGTAGACTAAGTAAAGTAGACTGTTTTCCTCAGTGTGGGTGGGCCTTTTCCAATCAGTCGAAGGCCTGAATAGAATTAAAGCCTAAGTAAGAAAGAATTCTTTCTCTCTGTCTGTCTTTGAGATGGGACATCAGTCTCCACCTACCTTCAGACTCAGACTCAGACTAGAACAACTTCGGGTCTCCTGATTCTCAGGCCTTTAGACTTAGATTGGAACCATATCATTTGCTCTCTTAGGTCTTCAACTTCCATAATTACATTAGGAAATTTCTTATTTTCTAATTTTCTCCTGCTCATTCTGTTTCTTTAGAGAATCAAGACTAATGCAATCATGGATGTGTACAGAGATCTTGCTATGAAGATGTTCATCTACTGTTTATAATAGCAAAAATCTTTTAAAAAATTTACAATTGACCCATATTTTCATTAGACATTTTACTGTGAACAAGTCTCCATTCTATAGATATATATCTGTGGACCTTTATCTTGAATGACTACAGAGTCTTCCATTGACTAATACATCATAGTGAGTTTAATCAATATATGCAAGAATTTTAAAATGATGTTACAGGGCAGCCCAGGTGGCTCAGTGGTTTAGCGCTGCCTTCAGCCTAGGGCCTGATCCTGGAGACTCGGGATTGAGTCCCACGTTGGGCTCCTTGTAGGGAGCCTGCTTCTCCCTCTGCCTGCGTCTCTGGGTCTCTCTCTCTCTCTCTCTCTCTCTCTCAAATAGATAAAATCATTTAAAAAAAAAAATAAAAATGATGTTACATAAGCCCTTTATTAGGTTCCCTAAATTGAAAAGAGTGTACTAAACAGACTCCATAAATATTGTCTGTTTCATTTTTATTTTCTGCTTACTGAATCTCTTAGGAGTACCCTCTTCAGCAGTTCCAACAAAACTCTTACTCTTATTTGTTTTATTATCAATAAAATGCCTACTCACATATTTTTATTGTATCTAGACTGTCACTTAAATGATCTACTTTTATGTCAGATTCTCAAATTCATATCTCTGAGTAACTCATATATCACATATATGTGCCAGGTACATTTCTCAAGGTTGTAAAAAATATATACAAAAGAAAAGCATGTAGATGAAATTGGTACACCTCAAGAAAATGTTAAGACACTGTGTCAGTTAGTTACGTACTGCCTCATAACAAATTACCCTAAAATGTAGTGACTTAATGCAACAAACTTTTATTATCTCATAATTTCTTGTGGGTCAGGAATCAGCCATGGCTCAGCAAGGTCCTCTGGCCCTGATCTCTTACAAAGTTGCAATCAAGGTGTGGACCAGGTCTATACTCGTCTTAAAACTCAAATGAGATGTCAATCCATTTTTAAACTCATTCAAATGGTTGTTGACAAGATTCAGTTCCTCATGAGTTCTGGCTCTGAGTCCTCCTCTCATCCTTGTTTGACTGGAGGGCAGTTCAGAGCAAGGCAGCTGGATTTACCATACTGAGAAAGTGGGCATGAGAGGAAGCACACATAAGACAGAAGTCATAGTTCTTCAGAGGTAGTGTTGCTGTATTAGCAAATAAAAATATGTGACACTCAAAGCATTTATGGCTTTAAATGTGCACATTAGGTTACAGGAATGATCTCAGAACTAGAAAAAGAAGAACAAACTAAATCCAAAGCTAGGAGAAGGAAAAAATAATAAGCATTAGAGCAGAAATCAGTGGAATAGAGAATAGAAAAACGAAAAAGAAAGTCAACAGAACCAATAGTTGGTTCTTTAAAAAGATTAGCAAAATTGTCAAAACTTTAGCTAGATTAACTAAGAAAAATAGGGAGGAGACTCAAACCAGAAGTGAAAGAGGGGACCTTCCAACAAATTTTATAGAAATAAAAAATTTTAAGACAATATCATGAATAATTGTGTACCAACAATTTTGATAATCCAGATGAAATGGACAAAGTCCTAGAAACACACAACATACCAGGCTGAATTGTGAAGAAATAGAAAATCTGAACAGACTTATAACTAGTAAGGAAATTGAATTAGTAACCAAATACCTTCCAATAAAGAAAAGCCCAGGACCAGATGGCTTCACTGGTGAATTCTAGCCAAACATTTGAAGAAAAATTAACACCAATCCTCCTCAAACTCTCCCAAAAAAATTGAAGAGGAGGAACACCTCCAGACTCACTCTATAAGGCCAACATTACCCTGATACCAAAGCCAAAAATAATACAAGAAGAAAAAAAACTATAGACCAATATCCCTTATGAATATTAATGCAAAATTGCTCAACAAAATACTAGCAAATACAATTCAACAGGCGTTCAAAGGATTATACACCATGGCCAAATGGGATTTATTCCTGGAATGCAAGAATGGTTCAATGTATAAAAATCAATAAATGTAATACACCACATTAACAGTAAAAGGGGGAGGAAAAGAACCACACCATCATCTCAACTGATGCAGAGAAAACATTTAACAAAATTCAACACTCTTTCATGATAAAAAAGAAAAACACTCAATAAACTAGGTACAGAAGGAAACTACCTCAATATTATAAAAGCCATATATGGGGATCCCTGGGTGGCGCAGCGGTTTACCCATGGCTAACATCACATTCAGTGGTAAAAACTTGTCCTCCAAAATCAGGAACAAGATAGGGAAGACTATTTTTTTAATGATTTTATTTATTTATTCATGAGAGAGAGAGAGAGAGGCAGAGACATAGGCAGAGAGAGAAGCAGGCTCCCTCTGGGGAGCCTGATGTGGGACTTGATCCCAAGACCCCAGGATCACAACCTGAGCCAAAGGCAGACACTCAGCCACTGAGCCACCCAGGTGCCCCCGGGAAGACTATTTTGCCACTTCTATTCAACATAGTACTGGAAGTCCTGTTAGGCAAGAAAAAGAAATAAAAGACATTCATATTGGAAAGGAAAAAGTAAAATAGCCTCTGTTTGCAGATGACACAATCATTAACATAGAGAACCCTAAAGATGTCACAAAAAATTGCTGAACACAAAGTCACCACACACAAATTAGTTTTGTTTCTATCCACTAACAATGGACAACCTGGAAAGGAAATTAGAAAAACAATTCCATTTACAATAGCATCAAAAAGAATAAAATTCCTAGGAATAAAATTAACCAATAGATCATCCAGTTAAAATTAAATTTTGGATAAACATTGAATAATTTTTAGCTCAAGTGTGTCCCAAATATTGCATGGGAAATACTTATACTAAAAAATTGTTCAGTGTTTATCTGAAATTCAAATTTCTTCTATAAAAGGCAAAATGTATAAAACCCTATTTTCCATGTATAATTAAGAATGAATTATTAGTAACTATAAGTTATTTAAGGGTTACAAAGACTTGTTTTTTATGAACTAGAAATGGCAACAGTTTTAATGTACTGAAAACTTGAATTTATTACTCTACCATGCCATCTGGGTACAAAACTTAAAAGTTCTTTTAGAGAACTTTCTTTCTCTGAAAGAACTTATGTAAATAATTGAAATTCCTGTAATTTAAAAGGACCAACTGTCTTCATCCATGGCGTATCAGCATTGTCTTAAATTGGTTATGGCTTTCAGTTCCTACTATCACTGACAGTTAAAATGATAAATTACTGTAAGTTTAGGAATTCTAATATAGTTTGTTACGGACTCTGGTAAACCCCAGATTGTATAGCAATACACATATCTCAAATATATTTGAGGACAGATGGGGATAGAGGAATTGAATGAAGGTGACCAAAAAGTACAAACTTCCATTACAAGATAAGTAAGTACTGGGAATATAATGTACAACACTATGACTATAGTTAACACTGCCGTATGGCATATTTGAAGGTTGCTAAGAGAGCAAATCCTTAAAGTTCTCATCACAAGAAAAAATACATGTTTTCCTTTTTTAAAAAAAATCTATATGGGGTGATGGACATTAACTAAGCTTATCATGGTAATTATTTCATGATATATGTAAGTCAAATCATTATCTATATGGCTTAAACTTATAAAATGCCATATGTCAATTATATCTCAATGAAACTGAAAGGGGGATAAAACATCCTAAGATTATCGCTTCCAGGAACTAAATGTTGGCACATAGTAATGCTCAGATATTTGTTGATGTGTTGAATAAATGTACTAAGTGCTTTATGCATATTTTCACATTTAGTCAAATAACATTTATAAGTAAGCACACTGAGGTTACAAGGGTCAAGTTATTTTCCCACAGTTACATACTAGGACGGCAGCCTCCAAGTCTCCAATGCCAGAGACCCAGCTAGCTCTTCACCACATACTACACGGCCTTGTTTTCATGAGAGCAAATGCTAAAGGCAATGGCTATGTAATCTAACACTCACCCTTCTCTTGGTATGTATTCCTAGAGTGTAATCTCTGTTGTCATAGACTTTTTTTTTAATTAAAAGGTAGGATTAAATGGAGTAGAGGGTTTCTTAGCCTTCCTAAGAAGACTATGCTGCATAAGAACCATACATTTAGTGGCCCAGGTGCCTTTGTGTATCTTGGAATCATTTCATCATTCCATAAGCAGGTATGTATTAAATATTTGTTATACGTTGGCATTGTGCTAGTGATTGAGGAATAGGACCAGAAATGTGACCTTCAACTGGGGTGACCATACATCTGGTTTCTGGGGACAGTCTGTGTTATAGTTATTACCCCCAGGATAGTTGTTTATAGCACCGTTCATTTCATTATCTCAAAAGGTTTGGATGATAAGTTATATGGTCACCTCACCTGTGGTAGAACATCAAGAAGCTTTCAAACTTGCTAGTAAGAGAAGAAAAATAAACATGGAAAAAAATTCACTAATCCCTTTTTGTCTAGAAGAAGGCATCTTCTAGAGTGGCTCCCAATGGTCCCTGTCTCTTGGCACTGAGGTTCTTGGTAATCTCCTCCCTTTCTTTGAGTGTGGCTGGACCTAGTGACTTTCTTCAAAAAAAAAAAAAAGAATGGAATTCAGAATAAGTTATGAAAATTGTAGAAAATGTGGTTTTTAGGGATCAGTTTATAGCCAATTAGACCAATCATTTCTCCTCACCATAGAGACATCAATGCAAACAATATAATTAAGAATAAACAATTTCCAGGCTTATGTAGACAACAAATATGCAGTTTGTGACAACAACAAAAATATATTAATTTTCTATTGCTGCTATAACAAATCACCACAAACTTAGTGGTTTGAAAGAACACAAATTTATCACTTTATAGTTCTGAAGGTCAGAAGTCTAGAATAGTTTATTTACTCTACTACAGTCAAGGTGCTGGCAAACCTACATTTTCTTTCTGGAGATTCTAGGGGTTAATCCATTTCTGTGCTTTCCAGCTTCTAAAGGCCACCTGCATTCTTTGGTTCATGGCCCCTTTCTCCACCTTCAAAGCCAACAATGGCCAGTTCAGTCCTTCCCATCATGCATCACTCTGACCTCTTCTGTCTCCCTCTTCTACTTTTAAGGATCTGATTACACTGAATCCACTCAGATAACCCAGGATAATCTTAAGGTCAGCTCATTAGCAAATTTAATTGCATCCAACACCTTAATTCCCTTCTGTCTTATAACCTAGCATATCTTCAGGTTCTAAAGATTATAACTTGAACATTTGGGAGGCGGGGGATTATTTAGCCTACCACAACTGTGTTTCCGAAGTACTTTTGGGGGAACATCAGTAGAGTGAGATAGTACATGACAAAAGAGTTCATGGGGAAATATATTTGGGAAATGCAACATACTATAGCTTGGTCTAGAAACACCACAAAGAAATTTTACAGTGAAGAAACTTGGCCAGTGAACTGGAATACACAACCCACTTTTTTTTTCATGGTAATAGATAACACTCAAGTGTTATACTTCTGAACTGGTACAAGACTTTTGAATTCTGGCCTCTGCTTGCCACTAGCTCACTGTGTGATCCTGACCCAGCCCCATACTCCCTCTGCTAAAGGCGGAGAGGGCATGGTTCAGATGTTCTGCTTTGCTATTCTATGTTTTCTTTATAAAATGACCAAAAAGTTTCCTTCCAAACCTGAGATTCTATGAACCACTTCAGCAAATATTTATTGAACGTTACTCTGCAGGTAGGAACTGAGTTCCATTCTGGGGACAAAAAGGTAGAAAAATGAG
This sequence comes from Vulpes lagopus, assembly GCF_018345385.1. Taxonomy (NCBI): domain Eukaryota; kingdom Metazoa; phylum Chordata; class Mammalia; order Carnivora; family Canidae; genus Vulpes; species Vulpes lagopus. The sequence continues at coordinate 123,469,103 of NC_054827.1, read as the reverse complement.
GCCCTTTTCTCAAGGAGATAACTCTTTAGTAAGGAACACAGGCATAAAACCAAAAATCTATATGGATCTTATTTAATTTACAATGGGATTATATCCTGATAAACCTATTGTAAGTTGAAAATATCATTAGTCGAAATGTGTTTACTACACTTACCTTACTGAACATTATAATTTAGCCTAGCCTACCCTAAGCGTGCTCAGAATACTTACATTACCTATAGGTGGACAAAGTTATTTAACACAAAGCCTCTTTGATAACAAAATGTTCAATATCTCATGTAATTTATTTTTTTAATTATTTAATTTATTTATTCATAGAGACATAGAAAGAAAGAGAGAGAGAGAGAAAGAGAGAGGCAGAGACACAGGTAGAGGGAGAAGCAGGCCCCATGCAGGGAACTCAATGTGGGACTCAATCCCGGGCCTCCAGAATCACACCCCGGGCCGCAGGCAGCGCTAAACTGCTGTGCCACCAGGGCTGTCCTATCTCATGTAATTTATTAAATACTGTACTGAAAGTGAAAACCAGAGTGGTTGTATGGATACAGAATGGCTGTCAGTGTATTTGTTGTTGGCTCTCATGATCGTGTGGCTGACTGAGAACTGAGGCTTGCTACTACTGTCTAGCCTCACAAGAGAGTATGTACTGCACGTCATAGCCCAGAAAACCTAAATTCAAAATCTGAAGTATGGTTTCTACTGTATATTGCTTTCACACCATAAGTTAAAAAATTATAAGTCAGATCATGATAAGTTGGGAACATCTGCAAAATGCATGATGGGTGCCCCAACAGAAGTAAATACAGAACACAGAGGTATCATGAAAAATGGATACTAAATCATTATATTGGAGATGGTGGGAGGTGATGGAATTTGCATTTAAAGGACAGCAAGTGTTCACTTGGGATGGGAAGAAGGCATGAGAGATTCTAAATAAGAGAGTTCTTACTAAAATTCAGAAAGTATATTTGCAATATGTTTTCAGTTGATTCAGTTGTATCATTCAAGCCAAATGACTGGACTCAGATCCATAAGAAATGATCCTTTTCCATAATTAACAGTTACTGGTCAATTTTTGCCTGACCATATCACAGAAGGCACTACTTCCTGACATCATCAAGGCCCCTTGGGAAACAAATGTAGAAAGAATTGTCCCATTCCAGGAAGAGCCCAGCCTTTATTTGGCACTAAGGAAATAACAGATGTGATTTATTCAGGCTAAAAAATTTGCTCTAAATTATAGACCTTCCTTTGAATGTCTTAAGGGCTTTCTCATGTTTATTTTCAACAAGGGTGTATTATGTTTTCTCTGAGTCTTTTTGTCAATAGCGTGACAAAGAGAGTATGAGTGTTTGTAAATTACCTTTGCCTCTTGCACGACTGAAAAAAAAAGTCATGCAGGTTGGATATCTGTGCCATTAACAAGGATATGGGAGCACATTTATCGCTTTAATTTGGACACATTCTTTTTTACCAGCTCCATTTACAGTTGTGGGATTTTAATGGAAGGCCACCCATGTTTGGTTGTTATTGCCATTGTTTCTAAGAACAGTGGAAAGGAATCAAAAGGGCAATAAGAAAATGTGTTCTTGTATAGAAAACTCAGCAAAATAAATAAACCAATGAACATTACAATGGGAACACTTACCCAAAGAGTTAGACCTCAAAAGAAGACCTCATATATCTCCATGGAGATAGGGATAAAAATAAAACATGAGGGAGCTAACGATTCTCAAACTGCTGCTTTGCGCCAAGTGTTGTGTTAGACACTTTCTTTATTTCACCCCCAAGGCAATTCTTTGCAGTAGGACTAACTCCTGTAAATCTATCCCTAGCAAGATTATCACACAAGTCTCTAAATGCAAATAGGTTCAAACCAACATTAAGGCTCTCAATGTAAACCTCGCAGACCACCTGCATCCCTTCTACAGGATCTCTAGGATGCTGGAGTGCTCCACCTAAGCTCACAGTCACCCTTCTAAAGCTCTGGACATTCACTCCATGAGGCCTGTTGCCTATGAAAACCCTTGAAGTTGGCACCTCACCTCAGCTCCCCTCTACTGGCTCTCTCTGGAAGAAAACTGATATTCCTAACAAGCATCTCCCTCTGTGGGGCTTCCAAAATCATCAGCTCTTAACATTGCAAAGAAAAAGGGGGCCTTGTTTTCTGTTATCCTCACTACACCGTGGCCATACTGAGTTCCATGCAGAGTGTGGGAAAGATCTATGGAGGTCCACCCCCTCGCTTTGACTCCTGGGCATGTAGGTGAACCTTCAGAGCCACAATCCAAAGATTCCCTTCAACTTCTGACCACTTCTACCTCCAGATTATACATAGCCTTGAGGCTAAGTTTAAAGAGAGTCATCTGACACAGACTCCTTATAAATCTCACATCTCCCTCTCCACCCTCAGGCATCTGTAAAACCCTCTGCTCTCATTCCCCTTGGGCCAAAATCCTTCCTGCCAAATGATTGTTAGCATGACAGACCCATGAATTCATCAGCTACCTCTGATGATAGATATCAAAGATATCTCTGAGTTCCAACTTTTGCTCCCATGGGATTCTAGCTATAGACAAATGAAGCAACTGAGCTTTAAAAAAGCAAATAAATTGACCCAGTGATAAAGGTTGGAACTGGAACCCCAGGTTTGCCTAACTCCAAGCCACATCATTTCAGACAATGCACTAACACAGTTTATGTGACACCCCCGCAAAAACTCTTTGGTTTCATCAAAGTTTTATTTTACTTCTAATGGTCAGGATACATCTCAGGTTTAATCTAGGCTCTCTATTTAAGATTTGGAGGTTTAAAGCCCAGATACTTCAGGAATAAGTGTTCTCACTGATTTCTTGCTTGCACGTCATCAATTCAGTGGAGGCATCCACCAAATTGATGTCCTATATATGTGCCGTTTTAGAGAGGTTTTTGTCTTACCCTCTGGTTGTTTCATGGAAACTCTGAAAGGTTGGATTTCACATCATCATGGACCACAGACCCAAACCCTGGTAGTCTATAAATATTCACATCTTTTGGAGCTTTGGGTCAGAGTATAGCAAGATGCTTGTAACTCACAAAGAAAAGACAAAAAGCCCCCAGCTCACAGCAAAGATGGCAGAAACAAGCTGATTTAGTCTGTGTCTCCTAAGAATGTGTCTCCTAAGAATCAATTTGTAATTGATATGTCAGAAGTTAACAGTTCAACTTGAAGAAGAAAGTTGTTCTGGGGAGGACAATTCTTTATCATCTACATGAGCCTTTTTGATAATATATACTTTCAAGATATTCTAGAGGCACTGCGTTGCCTGTTTCCAAGTGAGTTTCTTTGGTTTTCAAGAGAAAAGGAAATTTTTCTGATTTTATGAACTAGGCTTCCCTTTGTTTCCTTGGAAGCCACAGCTTATTGGAAAGGGAATCCTGAATCCAGCAATCCTGAGAAATACTCTTCAAATCCAAGTTAAAGCCAATTAAGTTAAATCCTGATATAAGACTTAATGCAAGAAGCCAAAGATCCCAACCTTGGGGATCTAGACCACGCTTTGTTAAAATGAGCTCTCAGAAAACACTTTTTTTAAAAAAAAAAAAAAAACAAAAAAAAACACCTTTTTATAGAAGAATGTTGACTAATAGTTGAAAAAGGAAATACCATTTGTCAGCTGCCAATGAAATCATTGATAAGGGCAAGGATTATCAATGATACTAAGACACATAGGTGAAAGATTGATTGGGAATTATATATTGACCTGATAACAAAACTTTATTCACAGCCTACATGGTTGTCACAAAGGCAATGTAACTTGACAGGGTGAAGCCAACCTTCCACCACCTCACTTGTCTCCCAAGGTTATTAAGTGTACAAGACACGGTATCATCCATGACACATTCTCACCAAAATGTTTACCTTGGATCTACTCAATATTCAGATCTAATGTTCAGTCTATTCAAGAGGTATAGCAGAACAAGAAAGCTAACACCATGAGGAAGCAATCAGACAATTCAGAAAGAGAAACTTTCAACATGACAATGAGCCCCAGCTTCTTGAAACTCTTCCACAAGTCAATGTCATGAGAGAAAAAAATAGAGGGGCACCTTACTAGATTAGAAAATATTTTAAAAACATAAAAACCAAATGTGATATAGGGATGTTGATGGGATCCTCCTTTAAACAAGTCAGCTGTAATAGGCAATTATGGAAATCTGAGCATGAACTAGCTATTTAATGATTTGAGGAAATTATTATTAATTGTATTAGGTGTGAAAATTGCATGACTTTTATGTAGGAAAATGACCTTTACTTTTTAGAGATGTATGCTAAAGTATTTGTGGCTGAAATGAAATTATATCTATAATTTTCTTTAAATTTCAGCACAACCATATACATATGACCAATGTTGTAGGTATATGTGGAAAAGGTAAACAACTGTTAAATCAACATAATGGGGTCAGCCCCAGTGGCTTAGCGGTTTAGCGCTGCCTTCAGCCCAGGGCATGATTCTGGGGACCTGGGATAGAGTCCCACGTCGGGCTCTCTGCATGGAGCCTGCTTCTGTCTCTGCCAGTGTCTCTGCCTCTCTCTCTCTCTCTCTCTGTCTCTACTAATAATAATTAAAAAATCTACATAATGGGTTTATGAGAGTTCATTATATTTCTCTCTACTGTTTGACTTGTCAAAAGTTGTTTTTTGTTTTTTGTTTGTTTGATTTTAAAGTAAGATCTAGACCCCAGGTGGGGCTTGAACTCAGGAACACTTAGAAGGGCTTTGGGCTCTGGAAGAGAGGCACTGGAGTTCCAATGAGACTCTCCACCTGTGGTCACTTTGAAAGTTCAATGGACACATATTAGAAGGTAGAGGAGAAACAATAGAGTGTCCTTCAAACTGACAAGGCACTTTGAGACCCAGAAAAATGAAACAGATGATACCATACTACTTACACAGTTTCATTTAAGGTAACTTACTGTCTGAGAAATGGGGCAGGTGATGATCCAATCATTCTCCACAAAGTCAGGAACTTAGTCCACAGATTTCATAGAGCAAGGGGACATACAGAGGTCATTTTGGTGAGGTCAAATGGTTTAAAATGTAACAGATCTCATGGCACCATCTGTATGCCACAGCAAGGGAGGAAAGAAATTATGTTATCTCTATTATATAAACAAGTTTAGGGAAGATCAGAATGAACCTTCCTGCATTCAGGTCAAGGCATACATTACTTCCAGTGGGCCTGGAACATGTAGCCCCAAGGGAGGTCATTGCTCCGGCATGAAGAAGATAGAAGGCCAAAGATAGAGTCAGTGTTGCCTGCATTCCTACATCAAGGAATCCTGGAATCCTGCTGCTCTGAGAGCCTCCAGTACCAAGCAAGCCCATATCCCATTCATTTTAAAAAGGAAGAAATGAGGACCAAAGAGATAAAGTGACTTTCCCAAATCACACAGCTAACAGATGGGTGATCTAGGAACAAAAATCAGATTTCCCAACATCTCCTCAAGTGCATTTCCACTGTACCCAGCACTCAATGGCCCTGTAGCCTCTGAGGCTTTGGGCCAAGGTAGGGAGTGGGGCCAGACCTCTAGAAGCACTGCCCTCAGACTCACCTAGACTCACTCAACGTAGGGCCGGAGTGCAAGCACTTGCTAAGATAGTGTAACAGTGTAAAAGGAAGCACACAGCACATGAGAATGCTTACCCATCAGATAAGGAAGAGCAACTCTGAAAGCCCCCCTGGGATTTCTTCGTCCTAATGAGAGAGTGAAACACAGGCTCTGAGGTCAGACACAGCAAAATTCAGCCCTCCTTCCAGGACACTCACTTGAGTTCCCCACTGCCAGCTTCTTCATCTATAAAATGGAAACAGTAATACAAAGGGGGACCTGGAAAAAAAAAGGGGGGAGGGACCTGGACAATAGCCAAATTGTGGAAGGAGCCATGATGTCCTTCAACAGATGAATGGATAAAGAAGATGTGATACACACACACAATGGAATATTACTCAGCCATCAGAAAGGACTAATACCCACCATTTGCTTCGATGTGGATGGAACTGAAGGGTATTTATGCTGACTGAAGTAAGTCAATTGGAGGACAATCATCCCCATCATATGGTTTCACTCATATGGGGAATATAAGAAATAGTGAAAGGGATTATAAGGAAAATGAGGGGAACTGAGTGCGAAAAATTAGAGAGGGAGACAAACCATGAGAGACTCCTAACTCTGGGAAACGAACAAAGGGTTGCGGAAGGGGAGGTGGGCAGGGGGTGGGGGTAACTGGGTGATGGAAACTAAGGAGGGCACTTGATGGGATGAGCACTGAGTGTTATACTATATGTTGGCAAATCGAACTTCAATAAAAACAAATTAAAAAAAAAGTGGGACCTGGGAAAAGAAACTGCCTATTACAGAGGATGGCACGTAGTAGATGTTAAATAAATGCCATTTCCATCTCCTTGCCTTTCCCTTAACCAAACAAAGATGATCAGTGTAATGAAAAAAAGATGCAGCATTGTGTACCTTACTCCTAGGGTGATCATTTCAAAATTTCTGCTGTCCTGCTGTGGAAATTTTCTCACATTTTCTTTGCCTAGAAAAACATTTGGATATCAAAATATAGACCTATATTATTATTATTAGCTCAGGAAACCAAAAAAAAAAAAAAAAAAAAAAGAAGATCTTCATTCTGTGGCTGCAATAAAGGTTTCCTTCTCTAGCGATAATCAACTCTGCATAATTAAAATCGCTCAGACTGCTGAACTAATTTTCAGACGGAGGTTTCTTCCTGTAGCAACACTTACAAGCAAAGTTTCTACTGTGAATGAATTTAATCGTGAGTCTAATTACAATTTTAATGAATATCTCCAGCCCTGCATGTAAACTTGCTCTCCAAGGCTTTGCTATCTGTGAGGGTATTTTAAGGTCTTTTCATTTTTAATATAAAGGAATGTGTTGGCAAAACGAACATGTAGAAAAGAAATATTCTTTATGGTTTAGTTTGGTTTTGTTTTGATGATCAAGTGAGAAAATGTAAAATGTCTGCTGTTTTAAAGAGCCTTTTCAGCATGGGTATTTCACCTTTAGTCTTTGTGTGAAGTGTTCTCTTTACTTAAGGATGGAGAGAGCAGTTTGCAACACTTGCCTTCCGTTTGCGATTTGGCATGTATTATCTCATTTCGTGAATGTCCAGAAAATTAGAGTTCCAGCTTACCTTGGAGCTTCATCTATTCTGGAAATTCAAGGACATTTTATAAAGAAGTAGAAAAGAGGAGGGAACATAAAAAAAGGAATTTCTTTCCTTAAAAATACACTGTAAAGGGGGCACCTGGGTATGTCAGTCGATTAAGTGGCTGCCTTTGGCTCAGGTCATGATCCTGAGGTCCTTGGATCAAGCCCCATGTCAGGCTCCATGCTCAACAAGGAGCCTGCTTCTCCCTCTGCTTGCTGCTCCCCCTGCTTATGTGCTCTTTCTCTCTCTTTCTTTCTCTCTCTCTCTCTCTGTCAAATGGAAGAATAAAGTCTTTAAAATACATATATTGAAAAAGATATAAAACAGCTAAACTAAGTCACTCAAGTAATCAAAAATACCTTTCTAAGAAAAAAAATGAATAAACAAAAAAAACTCTACTTGATTAAAGCCAGCATTTTTTATAATAGGGACAAACTGGAAACCACATAATATCCAACAACAGACCATCAGTGAAATAAATCATGTGTTTGAAGACTATTTAGGAACATGATTTTTTTTTCTCTTTTTTAACTTTTTATTACACAAACAATGCATATTCATTTAAGAAAAATCATCAACTATAGGTAATTTAAAATACTTTTTTTAAATGGCACCTACAATATCACAACCTAAACTTAAATATTGTTAAAACAGATATTTATATGAGTATATACTGTAGTAACATATATATATATACTCTATAAAATACATACACATATGTACATACACATATGTACATACATGCATAGGTACATCTACACTACACAAAAATGGTCTCATAGTGCATTTACTGCTCTGTAACCTACTTTTATCATTTAACAGCATATTTAAACAACTTTCCATGTCAATAATTATGTTTATGCAGCATCAAAACAGACTGCAAGAGCAGAACCGCAAGCCCCCCCAAGCCCTCCAGACCACCAGATTATATTCCTGTTTCTATCCCTTCTTGAGGCCAAGTGGTTTGGAGCCTATCCTTTGCTTTCTTGTCCCCTCTGCCTAGAAGCCCCATCCCCTGCCCTTTTGTCTTCATCCCTTAGGCTGGTGGAATGCCTCTTCTTTGCGTTGCCATAGAACTGGGGACTTAGGGACACCTGGGTGGCTCAGGGGTTGAGCATCTGCTTTTGGCTCAGGGAGTGATCCCATGGTCCCAGGATCGAGTCCCACATTGGGCTCCCTGCATTTTAAGAAGTAAAGGAGTCAAGAAATGTAGCACTGTGTACACTAAGCTTTCCATAGCAATTGCTATTAATCATCATATCATATGTAAATAGAGACATAAAAGTACTTGCTCAGGACTTGGAAGTGGAACAGTCTACTGTACTGCTGATGTACATCAGGCTCCTGTAGTACATTTATGTAGTTTCTTTATTATATTGACAAATTTAACCTCATGATAGTCTGTTATGTATGTATTTTTTATTCCCAGTTGATGAAGAAAATGCTCACCCAAAAGTTCACACAGCCTTTACATAGTGCAGTAAGAATTAGAATCTAGGTTTTTCTGGCTCCAAATTTGACATCAGAAGACTTCAGTTCAAGTTCAGACCCTATCAGTTACTAGTTTTATAGCAATAATATCTGACACTTATACTGCACTTTCTGCATGCCAAGACCTGTCCCAGGAATAGTTAAAACTCATTTAGTTATCATCATAAGGCTTTGAGAAAGGTACTATCATATCCATCACCCCATTCTATAGATGAGGAAACTGAGAGACAGAGTTCAGTCACTTGAACAAAGTCACCCAATAAATAGGAAGTAGAGAGACTTGAATCTACTATGTAGTTCCAAAGTCCATTAATTGTATTATTATTTATTAATCTGTGCCCTAGAACTTTTGTAAGATCCTTGTTCTATCTATCTGAACTTTAGGTTCCTCATCTCCAATATGAAAATTATATAATGTACTATTAGGGATTTTTATGAAGATTAAATAACATTATATAGATGAAAGGTATTTGTTAAACATGCAGTACCTTAAAATGAAGGTTTCTATATGGAAACATTTTTGTATTTTGATCAACAACTTAAGCTCATAAAATGAATAAAGGATCACTCCCTGAGCCTCCCTCTGTCTACGTCTCTGCCTTTCTCTCTGTTTCTCTCATGAATAAATAAATAAAATCTTTTTTTAAAAAATAAAAATAAATTTAAAAAAAGAACTGGGGACTCACATCTAGTAGACTCTTGTTCAGTCAGCTCAGGAGTCTTGAGTTCATGAGAAAACTAGCCCAGGACCCTGGAGAGAGAAATAGAACAGAGACTTTGGGGAAAGAAAGGAAGGAACCGACCTTCATGGTAACTAGAAAGTCCAAGTGCTGATGTTTTCACCTGCGTTATCTTTTCATCTTCCCACCAATTCTATGAGTTTCTATGAGCAGCTCTGTCCTTATCACTGTGGAGACCAAATAAAGGTTTAAAGGGTAAAGGAATAAACCCAAATCCCTTTGTAACCTCACTGTAACCTCTCTGCCACCCGCAGAGAGAGCACTGTAATTTGCAACACTGAACCCCCACCTCTGATACCACCAGGAGCTCTGCCCTGCAGCCACTGGATTCTGGATACAGCTGTGCCATCCTCACAGCATGGATTCTCTGGGACCCCACCTTTGGGTATCACTAGCTTCTAGACTGACTGGCAGTCTGCAGATAGATTTTTGTTCATGTGAATAAACCAAAGCTATAAAGGAGTCTGGGGAAGAGACTTTGGGTTTCTACCTTAGGAGGAATGGACTCTACAGAGTGGAATTCCTCACCAGATGAAGGGTGTTCAAGGGCATTATATGTACAAAAAGAGTAGGTAATGTTTACCGTTGTAGGAAAATTCCTAAATAACTCATCTTCCAGAAAAGACTCCTTTGTGGGGAAGCCTGAGTGGCTCAGTGGTTGAGCATCTGCCTTTGCTTCAGGGCGTGATCTTGGGGTCCTGGGATCGAGTCCCACATAAGGCTTTCTGAAGGGAGGCCTACTTCTCCCTCTGCCTATGTCTCTGCCTCTCTCTGTGTTGCTCATGAATAAATAAATAAAATCTTTAAAAAAATAAAAATAATTTAAAAAGGACTGTTTTGTGTATTTTCAAGACAAGTGTTAATTCTATGTTACAAGTGAAGATGGCTGAACCTCGAAAGGTTTAGGATCTCTGAACTGCCTACATCCTTAAATTTGGGGAAGTTTTATTCTAGAAAATTAAGGCTTTTAACTTTAAGCTCTAACCACCTCTCTTGTGGACTTGAAGCATATCTAAATCCCGCCCACTAGCTTCTCTGTTTAACATGATTGTGTGCTGTTGAGAGAAACAGTCTTTTCCAAATCCTCCCACTCCTTCCTCCTAGTGTTTATCTTGATCCTGACTTTCCCTCGCCACGCCCCAAATAGCCACATGCAAGGGATCATTCTAGAATACGCGTGAGGAGTGCAGACCGCACTAAAGTATGGCAAGGACATGGGAAGTTCCTTCTTTTTTTTTTTTTTTTAAAGATTTTATTTATTTATTCATGAGAGGCAGAGAGAGAGAGAGGGAGGGAGAGAGAGGCAGAGACACAGCCAGATGGAGAAGCAGGCTCCATGCAGGGATCCCGATGTGGGACTTGATCCCTGGTCTCCAGGATCACGCCCTGAGCCGAAGGCAGGCACTAAACCACTGAGCCACCCAGGGATCCTCAGGAAGTTCCTTCTTAGACATATCTGTCCTTCCAGGACCCTAAAAATTCACAGGAATGGAAAAAATAGCTGGGGATTCAAACCAGGTCTACCTGGGTACATGCTGTAGTATGAGGGAAAAAAAAAGAACAGAAATGAACATGCACAATGGCAAAAAACACTTTCAAAGAAGAACTTCCATTTTATTAAATCAGTTTGCTGCTCTCTTAAAATCATAAATTCTAGGAAGAAGCCAGTAAGTTTTTTCTGGATGAGATTTTGATTCTTTTAAGGGTGAATGTGAGCATAATAAAATGGAGAAAAGAATAAATTAAGCTTTCCAAATCTAGTAAAGCTGGGGAAAGCAAAAAACACAGCAAAAATGCAGAATGATTTGACCCCAGTCAATAATGTAGAAAATTTAGATGGGATTAAAAAGTATATACAAGATAAAAAGTACCAAACATCACTAATGTCACAAATTTCCAAGTGACCAAGATCCTATTTTATGTATAATTTTTAAAAGTCCACAACAGTCATGTATATGGACAATGAGAGAAGCCCAGCTGTGGGCTTTATTTCAGCCATGGCTAAAAAGAGGTGAGGGGTTTCATGGAGAAACTGAATAGAGACCAATCATAAGGTCCAGATGGCATAAATCCTTAGGTCTTAAAAAAATTAGATAATAAACCTATTGAACTGTTGCCATTTTCTTTATAAGTCAAATAGCAGTACAATCCCTAAATGCCTTTCATATGAAGGATTTTTGTTTTGTTTTTCTTTTCCAGTCTTTTAATACAGGTTGAAGAAAATTTTTCCCGAATGAGATACAGTACTTGCCAATAACCAGCATCCATCCGAGATCCAAATCCAGAAAAATTATACAACTTAACATGCAGTCAGGGTAAAGCTTCGAAAAGTGATAATGAGATTCCTCCAAGTTGGACCCGTTTCCAGGTTCTCAGGGAAGGCTGCTTTACCATGCGGTGCATCGTTGGCTCACACGGAGGAGTGTACACAGGACAACATTGGCTGGAAAGAACCGGGCTTGGTGTCAGGAGATCTGGGGTCAGTCCACTCTCCCCATCCACAAGCCGGGCGAGATTAACCTCTCTTTATTTGTCATCCTGAACTAGCCCGGAAAATGAGGCCTATTGCGCCACTCACATGGAATCTGAAAGTTATAAAATGCCATCAAAACACAAGCTAATGTTATCATTTTTTGTCTGTTACTATTCTGAGAAAAATCCTAAGATTCTGGGAGTAATGAAAATGATTTTTCCCCAAGCCAGGCAATCTAAAACTTATGCTGGAAAAAAAATGTTTTGAAAGTATAAAAGATAATACCTATTACAATAATGGTAAATTTAAGACATCATAGTGGAGAAAACTATCATTGATTATTTGCTGTGTGCCTGACCCTATGCTTAGAGCTTTATGTACATTACCTGAGTTTTCATCCAATGAAGTGGAGTGATATCCCAGCCCCATCCTTGCTTGCAAAGGGAGTCTCTCTGAGACTGAGTTGCATATCTAAGATCTCATCAGTGGGTGAGTAGAAGAGGTATGGCCCCTCCAGGGTGTCTGCATCCAGAAACTGCCCATTTCAGTGACTCCAGGCCCTGGCACAAAAGACAGAAAGATAAACAATGCCAACAGAAGGCAGTGACAACAGGAGAAGCCCTTATACCGATCATGGAAGTGGAAAGTCAGTTAAAACAGAGAATCAGAAAAATGATCCCATGGAAACTTTAAATACTTTAATTTAAAATACATAAATCTGAATTGTTTAATAAAGTCAATGTTTGAAAGTTGCTTAGAAAAAGAAACACAGCTTTTGGAACATAACTTTGAAGCACTTACATTTTTTACACGTCATATTGTAGTTGACTACGGATTCAGTTCAACAAAGCCTTCTGAAGGATGAGATCAGGCCTCTAGATTTGATATCACACATCCTTTTCCATCTTCTTCGTTCATTTTTTGATTTGTCTGTTGTCATAGCCTGTCATAGCCTGAAGGCCTTCTTCCCTGATGCTAAGTTTCAACTGCAATAAATAGGAATCATTAGTTCATTGTTACATATCATCTCTCTGTAAATCATTGGAACCGCCAATTTGTCTGGGATCGGTTACTAAACCATGTTCTTAATTATTCTCTTGTAGTTCAGAATTTTTCCAATATTGTCAACCTCAGGCAACATTTTTCTCTTCTCTGAGATTTAGTAAATGTTGAACTGGGAATTTCACTCCCCACTAAATGCAACATTGAAAAAAAAAAAAAGAAAAAAATCTCCTTTAATGTTAGCAATTTTTAATGATTATATGTAACCTCCAGTCTTGTCTCTTATTTCTTCTAAAACGAAACTCCAATATTATTTTTTAAAATATTTTATAGCCCCTTGATCCCTAACTTGGAACAAAGAAATGTATTCTGTTATAATAACCTGGCATTTATTTAAATCTCTTTCTTTACTGTATTCATAACCAAAACATTAAGAAGCAGTATTTTATACCATAGACCTCCAAAGTTTTTTCCAGTAATATAAGGCAAGAGAAATTTTACCATAGTTAGAAAATTTATATTCCATATACGCACATGCCACACTCACACATTACACACATAGAGGAAAACAAATGTTCATGAAATACCTTTACAACATATATTGCACACTGATATTTTCTATTCTACTTTATTCTATTTCATTTTATTTTTCTAAATCTTTTTTCCAGTAAATTTTATGACCCCTCCCCCAAGAATCAAGACCTACAATTTAGAAAACATTGATAAAGAATTGGCTTTCCAGATGTCTGTTTTCTTCAAGTGTTTCCTCACAGAATGTATAAATTTATGGGGGAAAAATCAATTTATAGAATAATATCTGTCTACACTGATATTTGTGAAGAGTATCTATCTCAAAAAGCAAATAATTTATATGTCTTAAATCCTGGAGATTTTTACTTTGTGACAACAATGAAAAATCAGAATTTGGAATTTCAGCAGTATTGCCACAGGCAGCTGCTGAGAATCTTTACTTGGATTTTGTATATACTGGTAGCACTTGCTTCACCTTTTCCACCATGGTTTCTCGAAAATATCTTATCAGTTAGAACTGTTTCAATTCTATTGGACAATTATTCCCTAAGAAAACTTTCCCCATTGATAAGTGACTTTAGCTCCTCTCTAAATTTTCAAGCAGCAGATTGATCTGTAGGTAATTTGTGTCCCCCAGGGCTCAGTGCTGGGTAGCATGGCTTTTTCCTATGTATAAGTCATCCATCAATTGCTGTAAAGCTTTCAGTGCAGCCAATCTTTTGGTATGGGTCCAAGGCCTTTTCTGTAACTATTGGTCCATGAATTGGCATTCTGTGTATTCTTTCTTGCATATATCAACTCTGATTAGTTTTGGTTTTTTCAAAGTAGAACAAAAATTTAAACACACTTGGAGAGCCTTATGATTACAGAACATTTCTAAATGCTACAGTGCTCCCTTGAACATTTTTTAAGATTTAAAAAAACTTCTTAGTAATCTCCACACCCAACATGGGACTCAAATCCACAATCCCGAGATCAAGAGTCACATGCTCTACTGACTGAGCCAGCCAGGCACCACTGCTCCCCCCTAAACTTTAACAGTTAATTTACCACATCTCATTTGACACTATAGTTCCTTTTTTTTTTTTAAGATTTTATTTATTTATTCATGAGAGACACACAGAGAGAGAGAGACAGAGGCAGAGACACAGGCAGAGGGAGAAGCAGGCTCCATTCAGGGAGCCTGATGTGGGACTCGATCCCGGGTCTCCAGGATCAGGTCCTGGGCTGAAGGCAGCGCTAAACCACTGAGCCACCCGGGCTGCCCAAAACCAATTCTTGATAAGCATACAATTCATGTAGAATCATTAGTACACATAGACTACAGCAAGAGGTCTACTGGCAATAAGCATTCAGAGTGCAGTTTACAGAAGAAATGGAAAGCATTGAGCAATCCAAGAGTAGGTAAAGGGGATGTGGGTAAGAGGGCTCCTCTGCCCCAGAGTAGAGATAGGAACAAAGCCCTATGGGAAGAGGTCACAAAGGTCCCAAGACAAAAATTAAAGTGTTGCAACTTAACTTAGGAGGTGTAAGCCCAGGGTGGTAAGGGCTAAGGGAGAAGGGGGGATGAAATAAGGAAAGATACTGAGCAGCACAATGCAATAGAGCAGCTACCACTAAGCAATATGCCAGAGACATAGCTGGCAACTCAAGAGACATGTTTACTCACCAAGCAAGACTTCTCTGGAAATTTTGCAGAGAAACTACACCTCTGAACAACCCAAGAAAGGGCAAAAGGAGCTGAAATTTATTGACCCTGCTCCTTTCTCTAGTTGTTGGCTTTCTTTACTGTAGGTCACCCCACAGTGAGTTGTTTCCTCTGTACATCAGGTGCATCTCCCAGGCCCTCAGCATCTAATCAAGCACCTGGATCCCATACCCAAACAGTAGGACTTTATAGTCTCAGTCGCAAAAGTCTAAAAGGGGAGGGGTACAGCATGTGATGCATGAAGGTGACGCAAGTTCAGAGCTTCAGCTCAGACTCCAACCACTCAGGGATCTCAAGGATACCAGGGAAGGAGGAGATGACATTACCCAGAAAGTGTGCAGCTGCATGAGAAAGATGGAGGTGCTTGAGAGAATTTGAGAAGGTACACAAGGTTCATGAGCAACACAGAAAGCTTGAGAGAAAACTTTACATATTAAAGGACAGAGAATCAGAGTAAGGACATTCCTGGAAGAAGGAATGGTACATTTTAAAGGATCCAATGGAAGGAAATAGTGTGACTTTTTTAATGGAGTGCAAAGAGTAACATGTGGCTGGCATATGGGGGCATACCAGAGTATGAGAGCAGAGGAAACTCAGCATGTTTGGATGATGGCAGCCCCACCACACTACTGATTTACAGACAATTTACAGTCAACAGAAACCCCCTACATCGTTATCTTTTTCCCACATCCGGGCCCAACGAGCACCCAGACATCCTGAGTCCTAGTTCTCATCCACTACACTACATGCCCACCAGCGAATATCCTCCCCATGAGAGCAGCGCTCAGGGAGAAGATGGAATACAGATAAGGCTTAGAGAAAATAAAACTGTTCATTTCTCCCAAATAATGCAGCCTACATATTTCACAGAATTAATGTTGACAGAATCCACAGAGTTTAGGGAAAAGCAAGAGCCAGAGCTCACATGATTTCTTCCAGCCATTTCAGAGCTCGCAATTTCTCTGCCATTGGTAACCTACCGTGGAGAATTCATTTCATGCCTGTCTACTCTGGTAAAACTTTGGAATGAATTGAATTGTTACAAAAAGGTGAAAATTAGGAATGCCAAGAGTCATTTGATGCAGCTAATTAGCAGTCATCATCTCTACAGTTTTGCATGTGCTCCTGACTTTCTTTACCTGTAAACTTAGTTTCTGAAGTTGTGTCTGATCAAAGAATTGTGAGAAACCCCTTTGCCTGTTGTCAAGGAAAAGGTCTTATCTCTCTACACTGGAGCATTAGAGAAAAATATTCACTTTCAAGTGATCTTTCTGTTATTAGAATTATTTTGATCAAAATAAAAACCTGTAAGCTAGCTTTTAGTTCAACTACGTGCTGGGTGTGAGGGATGGAGAAATGAAAGAAATGGACCTGCTCTCCCAGTGGTTTACACTGCATTAATGTTCCTCTATTTTACTACAATAAAAAAAGTTGGGGGGAAAAAGTCCAAGTTCCTCATGTGAGTTGTCAATGTCCTACCTCCCTGACCTTGTCTCTACATATATTGCTATCACTCAACACACCACCTTAGTGGTCAGCTCTCATTTCTTTGAACCCATCATGCCTGGTCCCACCTCTGGGCCTCTGCATTTGCGGTCCCCACTGCCTAGAATGCTCTTTTCCCTGCCCCTCTCTCCACCCCCCAGCTCTTTCCAAAACATGGCCCCTTCATGACAGTCATATATTAGCTTGAAAGTCACCTTCTCAACAAGTCTTCCTCTGACTCGCATACATCAGTTGGGATATTTTCAGTAACAAAGAAGACCTAGGAGAAATAGTGAAAACAAAGCTTTGGTAACTCACACACACAATATATAGCACGAAGGAAGGACTGTTCTGAGGTTGGATAAATCAGTGGCGTTGAGACTCCATCAAAGACCGAGGTCCTTTCCAACTTTCCACTCTGCACCTTCAGCAGGCCAGCAATGTTTCCTTTGGGGTCACAGATTCCATATATCACGAAGACAGGATGGTGTTTAGTGAACAAGATACAATTTCTTTCCATGCAGTTCTTATCAGCAAGAAAAACCTCTATCAGGGGCCCCCCAACAGCCAACTCTCTGACCCCACTGGCCAAGGCCTAGCTTTACTCACACTAATCACTGGCAGGAAGGAAGAGGCAACCACAATTGACATTGGAAGGGGTCATACTGCTATGATGACCAGAGGTTAAGCGCCCAGAAAAAAAATCAAAGTTGTGCCAGCAAGTACAAGGAGGGAGGCAGGTTGGAGCAGAAATAGCTCCAATTAAAAGACAACCAGCAAAAAAATAAAAAATAAAAACAAATAAAAGACAATCAGCAGTGACTACAATATCCAATCTCACATGGTCCCAGGCACACATTCTCTAACACAACTGACCTTTTCATCTCCGTATAGAACTGAGTTTAACCTCATATTGCTCTTGTTCACTTGTTTGTTTATTGTCTGATGGACCCATGCAAACGTAAGCTCTAGGAGGGCAAGAGCCTTGACCATTGATTGCCTCACCAGTCTACTCCTGGCACCAGAACAGTGCCCGACAGGTAGTGTCACAGAGAGAATATTTTTGAATTAATGTATGCATGAATATCCACATACATGTCCATTTGCCTTTGTACCCTTTGTGGTAGTTTGATATTCTATTTCACAAGCAGAAACGTCCACCAAGACTAAAGCACTTCAATACCTATAACTTCAGGAGGCAGACACTGAACTCATATAAATTGTATTTCCTGATTTCAACAAACTTTCACAGAACTCAAAACAGAATGCAATACTTTTCTCTTAAGTTTTGCATCTTCTCCAGGATTCTCTGATTCCATGATACCACATCCCATCCAGAAGCCCAAGGAAGAATCTAGGGTGTCTTACGCATTCCTCCTTCTCCCTTACTCACCCCTACATCCAATAGTCAAGTCCTGAGGAACTTGAAAATCCATCCCCTCCTCTCAATTCTCACTGTCACTGTTTTAGTTAGGTCATGTTAAATAAACTCTAATATCCTTGCCAACTTAACTTTCTATGATACTTTGACTCTTATTTCCTTATTTTCCAAGCTCAGCATTAAATAAACACAACTATCAGAAAAGGATTGAGTTCATTATTATTTTGAATTACCATAATATCAAGAACATACATTTCTGTTTTTTCCATCTTCACTAAGATTACATTTGAGAGGACAGGGAGGAAGAAAAGACAATTTAAGCTATTATTTTAAATGGCCATTTCTTAGCAGTGGAAGAAAAACTAGAACATAACTCAGAGGTTTTAGCTTGATACTCAGCCAATTGTGCAGAGTCCAATCCTGTAAAAAATCCATCAATATATGAAATAAATGAAACAAAGATAGTCCAACATCTTTTATGATTTTGGGATGTTAGCCATGGAGAACTTTTTGCTTTCAAAGACATATCATAATTATTGAGATGATGTTAAAGAAAATTTATGGACAACATGTGATACCTCCTTTGGTCTTCCAATCAGAAAATTCCATCTATCCTCTGAATTCCCAGAACACTTGATATGGTACATTCATTCTCATCCTCTCTAGTATGTGTTAAATTATTTCTGACTTTATTATATCGTCTTTACTCACCTGTGAGCTCATTGAAAGCAAAGCCTAAGTGTATTAGGGAGTCTTAACTCATTGGGGTCACATACATGAAATAATCAGTCTCTTTTCCAATCACCGCTTTCAGCCATACTCTGTTGAAACCCTCTCTTCCATCCCTTCATGACACTTGGGTATAATACATAACTTCGTGGTTACTTTTAGTAATTAAAAGTCCTCTCTATTTTAAAACTTCAATTTCATCTTAGATACAAAGTTACTCTCCTCTGTCTTGTGGGCTGGACATGTGGTTTGAGAGAATTTGACAGTAAGGGTGTTCCATCTAATTTTTCACTTCCTTTTCTCCCTCAAGACAGACTTTTAGCTCTTCCATTATTGAAAATAGGGAAGAAATGGGGGGAACAGGGAAAGAACAAATTATTCCTTACTCAACTAAATTTGTTGAATTATCTCATTATATTTGTTGCTTTCAACCATAGATGCCCGTTATATGGTGGGCATCTATGTGCTGATTCTCCTGAGTGCCTCCCTCCAGGGCCCCATGAAGCCTTCCCTTTTGCAAAGCACAGATCTCTTCTGTGGGAAACCTGGATTGCCTCTTGAGTCTCCCACTCAGCTCCCACTGTTGTTGCAGTCTCCCTACTGTAAATGGCCTGCGTTGATCAATCCCAGCTTATTGTGCAGCATTCTCTCAACCTCCAGGAAAATCACAACTTGGGGCATGCCAAATGATGAGAGCACTGATTACCTGGTTGCCAGCCTCTCTTGAACTTTGCCAACTCATTCCCATTCCTTTTTCTTCTGCTCAAGAGTCAAACCCATAACCCAAGAATAGGGATAACTAAGGACCAAGATTACCATCACCACTTCTTGTGGCTGGCCCCAATCTTACAAGCCTATCACTTGACTTTGAGGGGCGAGGGGTGGAGTAGTCACTTCTCACTTGAACACTCTCCATCAGCAAAACGTATAGGCTCTCTCCCTTCTTCCTCCCCATCCTTTCCTCTGTAATCTGAGTGAGGAACCAAGGAGTGGTTTTGGCAAGATATGTCTTGCTGACTATGAGGAATGCTAGCAGCTCTCTTTAGGTAAAGAGAACCACTGTATCTTTGCCTTCTATTCTGGACTCTAGGTGGTTCTTCTGTAGCCACAGGAAGAAGTCCTGCTCAACATCCTCTCCCACATATAATTCTTTTACTGCTGCATAACAGATTGCCATAAACTCTGCAGCTTAAAACAGCATACATCCACCATTTCACGGTTTCCATGTGTCAGGAGTCCAGGCATTTTATCTTGGACCTCCACTCAGATTCTCAGAAGGGTATAATCAAGGCATCAGCTGAGATCCATTTGTATCTGGAGGCTTGACTGGTGAAGAATCTCTTTACAAACCTACTCGGGTTGTTACCAAAATTCATTTCCTTGCAAGTGTATGCCTCGGGTTCACGTTTTCTCACTTTCTATCATCCAGAGGCCAGTCTCAGCTTCTGGAGGCCACCCTCAGTTCCTTGCTACACAAACCCTCTACAGATCCTTCTACAAACTGCAGATTACTTCTTCAAAACTAGCAGAAGTATCTTCCACTCCAGTCTGCTCAAACAGAGTCTTACATAACATAACACAATGATGGGAGAGACTACAACATCACCTTTACCATTTTCTGTTGTCTGATGAAGTCACAGGTGCCACCGACGCTCTGGGGGAGGGGATATACAAGGGTATGACTCACTGAGGGCCATCTTAAGGCATATCCACTGCACACAGATTTCTCTCCTTCCTTCAGTATGTAGACAGCCTGATATGTGCAAATCACACCATGATGAGTGAGATGAAAATGATTAAGGCAAACTTCTGTCCTCAAGAAGGTCATATACAAGTGGAAGACAGTTCCATGAATGGCTAAATTGTAGCTTGTAATAAGTGCCTGCATATAGTTATGTATAAAGCACCTGCTGGAGCCAGGAGCCCTACTTTTACAGCATGAAGAGGGAAAAAGTTCATGGAGGAGGTACTGTTTGCATAGGCTTTTGAAAGAGGAGGGGGAGGAGGTGGAGGAGGACCCACAACATTTAGCACAGTACTTTACCTGTATTTGGGCATTCATCAAATATGTGTTGAATAAAAAGTTAACAAATATGAACAAAGAACTAATTTTCCAAATGAACAGAGTAAAGACTTAGGGAAACACCTGACATCACAGCAATTCCAACATAAAAATTTGTGTGAGGTTGATGTCAAAGGTCCAACTGGCCACATACTGCACAGGCCTTAAGAACTTGAAAGCCTTCAAAAGTCATTCTCCTCATTCTGTGCCTGTGAAGCAGCCTAGGTGGCCAGAGGGTACAGAGCAGAGGGCCATGGACAGGTGAGTGGAAGGGTAGGGCTCAGGGCAAGGGGCTAGCAGAACACTCATCAGAGAAGGGAAGAGGACAGAGCTATCCAGGACTGCACCTAGACAGGTGGTTCGAGACCAGTGAAATGTAGATAGTCATCCACTTTCAAAAGTTGTGTTTTCAAACAACCTGTATGTTCATATAGCACATGCTGATACCCAAGATACTTGATTCACCCAAAAAAGACTTTCCTCCATAAGCTGACAAATGAACACTTTGAACTATTTAATAGTAGTAGTATTTGCCAAACTCCTTTCTGACAATGTCACCACCTTGGGCTATACAGTAGTGTTTAATGCACAAATATGAATACAATATTGCAAAGATCTTTAAACAGGTTCTGGGGAGCCCACAGAGGAGCTTCTGAGATCCTGTGTACCTCTCCCATTTTCAGTTGGGATTGTTCCATTTCTGTATGCTTTATAGACTGAGATCCTGGGAAGACTTTATTTGAAGAGAATAAAGTTTAATAATGAGAGAATAAAGTTTAAATAAATGTTTGTTTGCTTGTTTTTTTCCCAAAACCACTGTTCTGTTATACTTTGTCCCGTTTTTTTTTTTTTTAAATAAAAATGGGCAATTGGAAAAATGTCTTGAGCCAAGTGATAGAAAACATAAGCCTCATAAACACATTACAATCAAAATTAAGATGGAAATCTTTAAGCATATCCAAAGCAGCAGAGCTTCATTTCAATTCAATGTTTAATGAACGTAGCATTGGCCAACCAGACATGTGATTAATTGTGAAGGGAAAGAAGTGAAAGATTAACGTACAAAATATCATTAATAATGTATTGTTGAAGATTGTGACTAAAACTGAAGATGTAATTAGGGATTTTATGGTATTTCAAGCTCTCTGGAATGAGGCTGTCACTATGACATGAGTGTCTGTATCTTTCGCACATCTGAGGTTAGCACATACATGGTTTTTTTTGTTTTGTTTTGTTTTGTTTTGTTTTTCATACATGTTTTTAACAATGTGTATGTGTGTACAAACCAGAAGACTATCTGCGAAACCAGAAGTGTTTTCATTAAATAAACTCAGGAGTTAATGGCTGCCTCCAAGCAATCCATCTTGAATATATTATTCTCAGCATCTACAACATACAACATATTCTTTCCTTTGGTTTTAGGTTTACTTTCAATATCCATCTCATAAGTTTAAGTTTCAATCCAAATCTGCTTTCTTTTATTCTTAATTCTGGCCTTTGCTTTCACTAAGAATTCTAATCATTTTAACAAACCAAGAAAGAAGCTTGAAAAAATTATGGCAAATATTTCTAACATTGGTCTTTCTTTCCTTTCCTTCCTGCTTCATTTCAAATTATTCAAAGTTTAGAGAACTTCTGATCACCACAATAAGAAGCCAGTAACAATGCAGGTTCTTGTTATAAGGAAATAAATCTAATGGACATCCACTTTGCCTTGGCAGTGACAAAAACAAATATTGAGACAAATAGAATCACAGTACAAAGCAATGATTTCCCCCTTCAAATATTACAAGAAGGAAAAATTTAAGAAACCTTAATGGGCAAATATTTTGATGGGCAGCATCTTAAAACCTACTTTTCCAGATTTCCACTGTCTTCCTAGTTACTGTCTTGCATTTCTTTGCTTTTTGAGTCCTTTCAACAAATAGCCTGTCTCTCTGCAAATAATACAAGAAACAAATATAAAATACCTATTATGGGCATTACACCATCCTAGGTGCTATGGAAGATCCAGAGTTGAGCCTCCCTGAGAGTTTATATTGTAGCAGGGGAGCTAATTCATGGAATCTAAAAAAATATAAAAATACACAAATGCTTAACAGAGAAAAAGATGAGGTTTTTTGGAGAAGGTAGCATTTGAGCTGGTTTTGAAATATTGGTAAGATTTAGACTTGCAAAGATGAAGGCATCCCTAGAAAGGGAACTCATGAATAAACATGCCAAAATGATAAAGCACAAAATAGTTCAGAAAATGAAACCCAGAACTTGGGCTTTGCAAACTAAAAGACTCAGTTTCAAATCCTAGCTGATTAAGCCAGTTCAAACATCTTCTTGGAAGGCACAAAGGACCCTTTTCTCTGGGATGTGGAAACTTGATGTTGAGATGCAGACATTACTTGGGTCCATTGAGGTACATTATCTCCCACACTGCCCCTTTCTTTCCTTCCTATCTTGTGCTATGTTTATACTTTGTTACTCAGACACATAAAGCCACCTGCCCAAAGGCATCCATGTTTCAGAGCCTGGGTTAAAATTTAAATCTCTATCATTTCAAAGCCTCTGCTCAGCTAAGATCAGGCTGCCCACATCCCCTTGCCTCCCCCACTAGAATCTGTCTCCTCTAGTTTTAACCATCCTGGGAGCCCAGCATACACGCATCCCACCCACACCTTGCTAGGCAACCAGCAGCACTGGGGAAAAAAAAGAGAAGCACAAGCTTGATTCCACCAATTGACCTTTGTTCTTATTACTTCTTGGCACCATTTTCAGCTACAAACAAATAAGTAGCCGCCACATGCATTGCCTGAGTCTAAACTTGTCACATGTGTCAATTTATAATAACATGGAAAATGCCAACTGAACAGATCATTCAACATCCTGGGCCCAGTAAAATAAGAAAAGGAAAAAAAATTAAATATCATGATAACCCACTTTACTATGATACATCAAGATATAGTCAATGTCTAATTGGGAAATATCTTCCCAGCCATGATGAGGAAGAGAACGTGAACACTCCCTTGCCAGAGAGTAAGGAGCTACTCCATAGTGAGAGAAGTCACCTTCTAAGAATATGTGTGAAGCCACAAAGGCAACCTTTCCTAGGCATCATTAACATGGCATCTTAGCTCGGGCTGCTGTAACAAATTACCAGACCTTTGGCTTAAACAACAAACATTTATTTCTCACAGCTGTTGAGATGGAGAAATCCAAGATCAGGTTGTTGGCAGATCCAGTGTCTGATGACAGGCCACTCCCTGGTTTGCAGATGGCCATATTCTCAAGTAGCTTCACACAGCAGAGACAGTGAGACCATGAAGACGCCACTCTCATGATCTAGTACCTTCCAAAGACCTCACCTCTTAATACTTCTCATTGAGAGTTAGGATTTGAACATGTGAATTTGGAGGGGATGCACACATTTAGTCTATAACACGTGGTCTTTACAATCACTCTATAAAGAAGGCTATTTTTATCTTGCTTACTTGTGAGGACTCTCAGCTCAAAGATGTTAAGTAATGTGTCTAAAGTGGTATCACAAATTAGTCACCAAACGAGAAGCAGAAATTCAAACTTGGCTCTGTTGGCTCTAACTCCTAACCTCTTGTCCCTGTATGGACTTATGTCCCAGTGCCAAGTCCTTCAGAATGCATCCCACAGTTTCTCCCCATCTGACTTCTCCTTTCCAAACTCTGCTCTTGTTCTACCCTAAACTCTCTAATTCACCAAGATTTGAGTGCCCACAACGTGCTAAGTACCATTCCAAATGACTTACAAGCACAGTGCTACTTAAATTTCACAACAGTGAAATTTAACAACAGTGAAGTGGGTAGAGGCAGTCCTCATAATGGCCATTCTGACTGGTTATAAGTTGCATCCATCCTGACTGGTCAGTGCCATGCCAACCAGTGGCTAAATGCTTATAACACTCCTGGAATACACACTATAATTATGCCTGCCTATGAGATAAGAAAAGTGAAGCTGAGAGAGGTAAGTTGACACAGCCAAGGTCACATGGTTGGGAAGGGGTATCAATAAGATTCAAATCCAGGACATTTTGGTGGCAAAGCCTATACCCACACCTCACTCCACACTTCTCTGAGGCCTCTGCCTATTCCAAAGGGGCGTGGATTCAATAATAGCTCATCTACCTGTCATTTACCAGCCCTGTGACCTCAGATGAACAGGTAAGCTTATATTTCCTTAATCTATAAAATGGGGCTACAACATACGCTCAAATATTTGTCATGAGATCTACATCTAAACGACTATGGTCGTGAGCATGGCTGGCTTGTGGCAGTCACCGAATTATTATTAATATTGTTGTTCTTATTACTTGTTAATGTTATTTTTAAGAAGACCCCTTCAAAATGAATTAAAGATTCTTCACAACATATTTACATCACTGTTCCTCTAAATTTCTCATCCTGGGCCCCCATCAATAATCACATAAATAGGAAATGTGTTTCCATTCTCCATGCTCCTGATCATGCTAGTCTCAGTCTGCCTTTCCCATTTCTCCATCTATTTAAAAAATTTCTGATAAATGTCCAGCTCAGCATCAATGCCACCTTTCAAAAGAAGACTTCTCTAATTCCTCCACCAGAATTAATCATCTTAAATCACCAGTGCACATTGCTTTTACCTCTAATGAACAATTTCTTCTTTTTTTTCCTCATTTACTCTTCATTCATTCATCTCCCGAAGGGTCAGAACCTCTTTCATTCAGTGTCTGCATCTCCCATAGTATCTAATTAAATATGTAGAGAGAGGAAAGGAAGAGAAGTGGTGAGCAGAGATGGTCCAGAGATGAGCCCAATGGAGGATAAGATGGGACAGACACTGGGTGGAGCCCAGGGAAGATCTCTAGTTGCCCAGAGCAATTGTGTCACCAACATCTCGGGTGTCATACATCAGAAAAAACCTTCTGGGCTCTAGTCGGACCCTTTTTAGGTAGGTGATTTTAATCAAGTCAGTTTATCTCTCTGGGCCTCTGTATCCTTGTTTGTAAAATGGACTAAGTCTCAAGGGGCTCTTCCAACACTGAATTCCATGCATCCGTGCCTCACCTCCAGATACCCTGCCATTACCCCTAAGCTTGTGATGATCACACTGTGGTGTCACTGCCTGACTCCTCATGAAACTCTGAGCTCCTGCAAGAGATGTACCATGCAATGGATCTTGTTAGCTACTGTTTCCCTTGCACTCAGTGCTGGACCAAGCATTATTTTGCTGAATGAATGAATGAATGACCTAAAAGACTGAAGAGTTCCAACAACCCCAGAGCAGAATTGTGTAGCAATGACTTTATGGCTTCTGGTGACAGAGTTGGGTGTGAACAGGCTGCCCCATGTGTTCCAGTTTGCTGGAACAGTCCAGTGTTTGCCTATTGTCCTAGTGAAATGATTATAGCATCCCCGTTCTCCTTACAAGAGTCCCCATTGGATGGTAAATGCAATGGTCACCCAGGAATGAGGGAACCCAGTGCTCTCTGTACTGACCATACACCAGATGCCTTAATCAATCATTCTCCATGTATGTTCTTTGTTATTCTATCTCAGAATGCTTAATATGGATGTAATTATCCCCACTGTCCAGATAAAAAAAATTGAGGCTTAGTAAGTCAATATAAATGGCTAGAAACTTCAACACCACTAATAAATAGAAGCTGGATTCACATCCTAGACTGTCTGGATCCAAAGTCTTGCACTTTCTACACCACCATATGGTTGAATCATGGGGAAGAGCAGAAAATGGGAAAGGTCATGGTTCTCTAGACTCAGGATGAGGTTTCTCCCACTCTTGCCTCTTTTGTTACATTCCCTCTATTCTTTTATTTAATATTTTTATTTATTTATTCATGAGAGACACCGAGAGGGAGGCGGAGACCTAGGCAGAGGGAGAAGCTGGCTTCCTGCGGAGAGCCTGATGTGGGACTCAATCCCAGGACCCCAGGATCACACCCTGAGCCAAAGGCAGAAGCTCAACTCTTGAGCAACCCAGGCACCCCATTCCCTCTATTCTTAATTTTTTTGCTGGATTCTGTCCACTCCCAAATCCCAGGATGGCTGCAGGTTTCAATTTTGGTGGGGTGGGCACATCTCTTACCTTTCCATCACTCTTTTCCTGCTGCCTCCTGAGACTAAAGCTGTAAAAGAGAACTGTGCTCTGTAACTCAGAGAGAAGAAACCACAAAGTTTTTGAGCACAGCACATGGCAAGAGTCGATCTTCACAGTGCAAGGGAGGATGTGTGTAAAGCAAGCAGACTCAGAGGCAGTATAGCACTGGGGCTTCTCCCCAGACACCATTGCAATAGAGCAGGAATGTGGGCTTTGTGAGTTTGTTTGTCTGGGTTTGAGTCCTGATCAGCCACTTCTGTCTTTTTTTTTTTTCTACTTCTGCCTTTTTGATGTTGGGCTAAATAGGTAGTCCCTTGCAGCCTTGATTTCTTCATCTGTAACGACCCATTGCTGGTGGTTGTCAGGAGAAGACCTCTTCTTACCAGCCACTGGTAGAGAGGGACCATATAGTTAGAGCTCAGAGTCTTAGGGTATTCCCTTTCTATAGATTCCCCAGGCAAATAAGTCCTCTGTGCTCTCGCTAGCCTCCAATGCATCCCCTGGCTGGAACCCAAGGAATCTTGAATCTCTCTCCCTCCAATGTCTCTACCACCTCTCCCAGCCATCCTCTCACTCAGAGTTCATGGCAACGGCCTTCTGCTTTGCCCTTCTCCCTTTCCCTCCACCAATTTATTCTCCACTCTGATTCCAGATGGATTTCTTTTAAAGTGCAAATCTATTCATATCACTTGCCTACTTAAAATTCTCCAGTCGTTTCCTCTTGCCCTCAGAAGCAGTTCAAACTCCTTGGAGAGAATTACACAGCCGGGGTGCCCTCACCCCATCATTTCCTGCTCTCTAGCCAGAGTGAATGTCTCTTGGTTCCATTAAGGGGCCACACTCACTCTTGCCTCGGGGTTCTCATGATGCTTTTCTCTGTTCCTGGAATGTTCTTCCCTCCCCTGCCCATCCTTCACCCCACTCACTCACTCACTCACTCCTCATCTGATTAACTCTTTCAGACCATTTAAATCTTAGCCTGAAACTCATTTGGAAGATGAACCTTTCCTCACCTGACATGCCAACCAAGGTCACCCAGTTACAGGTGTCAAAGGAACCTCGTAAAATTCAGGCCACTTGGAAGAACTCATTCAGGGGCTCTTTTCACCTCCACACTGGACCCCCATGGGAGAGGGAACTGCATCTGACTGGCATCCTGCTGCATCCCTGCACAACGGGGAATCAGAAGCAAGGTAGAAATCCCATTTATTCATCTACTCACTCACTCATTCATTCACCAGTTCTTTCCATTGTGGTAGAGTGGGCATTTCTCTCCTCTATCACCTTCTCTCTGCTACTATCTATAAGAAAGGACTGTGCTTTGTAATACAGAGAGAATAAAGGCTCACAGATTCTTTAAGAGTATCAGCCAGCAGGAATATGCTTTCTCACAGTACAAGAGGTTAAATGTCCTTGAGGCCCTCAAGCCAGACCTTGGTGAGGACCTCTTTTTCTTTCCCCTCCTCTAATGGGAGCATATGAAACCCTTGTTCTGCCCCATGCCCTTTCCCAGCAGTGGGACCATGTGAAGCAGGGAATGACACAAATATAAGGCAAGATACTGGGAGAAAGCAGAAGCTTTAAGAAAGGAGCATTGGATGAAGATGGCCAAGGGCTCATGTAAAGAAAGAGGTGGAAAGGAAGAAGTTCTGGGTAGGTCCTAAGAGATCCCAGCTAAATCCTCCAGCTAGAAGTGGACTAGAGAAGCCACCAGAACCTCTACCACCTTGTGAATTCTGGATGGTTTGGTACCTATGCATTGTTTAGGCCTGCAATGAAAGACTGATTAAATGTTTGCTAAAATTCCCTATATATGCTTATAAATGGCTGATCAGGTTGTATGTAGTCTTCCTTTGGCAAACAGTAATGGTTATCCATGAGAATCCACATATCCCTTCTTCCATAGGAATGGAATTAAAGATGGGGTAATGTAGGTTATGCTTACATTTCCCAGGCTCCCTTACAGCTTAGTTACGCATGCTAAGTGTACAACTACTGGATATGAATGGCTTGTGGAACTTCTGCATCATTGTCAAGCCACTGGCCCTGAAGAGCTTCTATTTCCTTTCCTATGATCAGTATCACAGAGCGATCACACAATGAGGACAAAGCCTTAAGAAATGCACGGCAATAACATGAAAAAAGGAACCTGGGTCCATGAATGGCTCCATGAAGCAGAGCAGCCCACCAGCCTCAGTTGCTCACCTCAGGGATGTTTCATTAGAGTACAATAAACTAATCTTCCTTAAATCATAGTATTTAGGGTATCTTTGTTACAGCAGGTTAGCCATTATCCTAATTAACAGAATTTGGGTTTGTTGGTTTGTTTTTTTTTTCCCCATGTTAATATGTACAGTTGGGTTTTCAATGATTGGATATATGAAACAACAAGGAACTTCCTTTGTGTGTTTTCTCTTAATACCATATAGCAATTCTAATACCCCCTTTGGACTCATTTAACCAGGCAAAGAATAAAGGCTCACAGATTCTTTAAGAGAATCAGCCAGCAGGAATATGCTTTGGATATTGCATGTTGAATATTACACACATTGAATTTAAATGAGTTTTGAGATTTCTATGAAAATATATGCAAACCTTATATCTATATATATATTTGTTATAGCACAGTTGATACGCAAATGGCATTCAAGGTGTAGCCCAAAATCTGCCTCCTCCAAGAAGTCTTCCCTGAACTCTCCCTACAGCATTAAGCAGTCTGTCTTTGTTCAGCCGTGCCATGCCATCAGTCTCCATAACTGTCACCCACTCACCTGGAGTGGCATCTGTATACAACTTCTCTTCTCTGCCAGGTTGTAAACTGTTACATCTTTACTTTGTCTCTTTACTTATTGACTTATTGAGGACTTATTATGTGCCAGGGACTGTGCTAGGTGCTAAGGTCAGAACAATAGATGACACACGTGCCTATCCTCAGAGTCTGGTGGAGAGAAAGATATGGGTAAGAAATGACAACATAGAGGAAAGTGCTACCACAGTGACATGAACAGAGTAGTTTAAAGACAGAGAAGACAAGGAACAACTAACCGGGGAAGACTTGGAAGTCTTCATGGAAAAGAGGATTATTTGAATAGTTTGTAGTATCTCATCCAAACATCCACCACATTTTTTTTTTGTATATCAACCAGTAATAATCACAAAATAACACCAACACATTACTTTTATATATATTATTCCATTTGATTTTAGTATATGTGCTGCCGAAGCAAGCACTTATTATTCCATTTGATCCACACAATGAGCTCAGGAAGATGGGTGTTAACATTGTTCTATTTTTAAGAAGGGAAAAATTGAGCTTTCTAAAGTTTGGCCCTCTCAGGTCACTAAGTGAGTAAATGGATCTACGTGAAAGTCTTTGAATTCAAAAGCATATGAATTTTCCACTCTTAGCTTAGCTTCTTGGGGATTGGCCATTCATGCCAATGGTTTATCTGGCTTTGATTTGTCATCTCTCTGAAATGCTGCCTTCTACCTCTACCCCTAACCTCCATACAGTACAGTTTCAGAGGAGAGATGCCTTATATTCCCCCAATGACTGACCTAAGTTCCCACAACATCAGAGCACTAGAGCCTACTTATCTGAGAGAGAGAATCAGACAATGTATTTTAAAAACTAATGACTCCACCATTAAACTGTTAGGGATTTAAATTTCCTGCTATAATTCTCCCAAAGTGTATCCTATTAGAACAATGAAGATATGACTAGAAGTAGTGTTAAATAGGCAAGAACCAAAAATACATATGAATCAAAAATGGATGGATCCAAAGGAAGCCAAATACATTCCAAGGGCAGCATATTTACCTACTTTCAAAAAGCAAATAAAAGTCAGCTACAATTTAGAACAAATAAGCAATGGTATAATCCTTAACCTTGTTAACAGGGCAAGGGTAGGGGGAGGCAAGCTCAAGCTAAGATGACATAGGATATTTCACTAGTTTAAAAAAAATGAAGTATGTTACAAATTTGAGATTAACCATTTAATTACAAATGCATTTAAAAATAAAATTTTGTGCATAAAAATAAATATTTCTCAGAGTTTACCAAGATGTTAAGAGTAGATATAGTTAGGTATAATTAGGTCATTTTTCTCTATTCCCTGAAGCTTCAATGTGCACACACAAAGAGGGAGAGGTTGGGGGAGATCAAGAAAGAGAAGGAGGTATTTAAGTATCCTAAGCAACATTAAGGAGGAAAAGATAGAACAAAAAACATACAAGCTATTTAAAGACCAGAGAATATCATTGGAAAACAAGTCCTTAATCTTTGTGCTGAGATTAAGGCTGTCTGGTGAATCCTATGGAGCCCTTCTCAGAGTAATGTTCTTTAATATATATAAAAAAAATGCATAAACATAAAAAAGCATATTGAAATATAGTTATATTGAAATATAGTTAACAAAAATATTGAAATATAGTTATATTGAATATATATTGAAATATAGTTATATTGAAATATAGTTAACAAAATATTTAAAAACATAAATTTGAGATTAAGTAACATATGTGCTTCTTTATTGATGCCTGAAATAAATGGTGGGCCTAATAAGAAGTAATAGTAAATAAGTATAATGAATAATAAGTATAAATGATATTTCAGGATATCTGCCACAATTACAACAGAATATCAAAGTATTTCTAAAGACAATGTCACAAGTGTTGCTTGATAGTAATCTGGTGTGTTATTCCCACTCATCACTGAAAGACATCCTAAAAATCAGTTAGCAATAAATGAAAATAATGGTGCAGTCCTTTTCCATCCATGCTCATGAACTAAGATTAGAACCTCTGTTTCAGAAACACTATTGAAAGACCATATTTCAGGATAATGCCATTTTATCTAGAGAGGAGAACTAACATAGTTAAGTGCCTACTATGTACCATAGTCTACAACATAAAACATCATGTTCACTATAAACCACTTTTCCCTTTACCCTCCCCAGAGGACATTGAGAGTGATGATAGGATAAGGTTGGAAAAAGAGGCTCCTCTGTTAAATTGGGGCAATATTTAATAACATTAAATAACAACCCAAACAGTTATCCTCTGTCAAGGTTAAATTCTACTAAGTAACTCACTTCTAAATTGCTGTGGTCCACCACCATGAGAGCCCAAAAGTTGCGAACAAGAATTCCAAGCTTATGATCTTTCTTCTAACTCTAAATGTTTATGTTTTAAAAGGCAGAGACATGGAACAGATGCCTAGCACACAAACAGAGGGTGGAGACAAGGGCAGCTGCTCCCTCCAAACCCACAGTGGGAAGGGCAACAAGGCTGCTGTATAGAATGGGGAGGGAGGGAGGAAGGTGGTGCCCTTAGATCTGAGAAGTGGGTGAGGAACATCTGACCTCTCACTGTTATATTCTCCAGGAGATGCTCTAGGTAGAAAAGAAAGATCCCAAATTCAGCAGATGTTACTGAGCATTGACCTTCTGCCCAGCGACGATCCACCAGAGAGTACAGGATCTCATCTCTATCCCCAGGGATATCCCTTGCGGTGCAGAAAGTCATACGTACAACCGGCTTTTACAATGGACTTGGGCTGAGGCTCTGTGGCTAGATTCTGGTTTCTGTTATTTGGGCCTCTTCCTTAGGTCATATTAAGATATTTAAATAAGAGACCATCTTGTGAAATGTCTTCAGTCTAAAAGCAAATGTTTAAATTGTGAGATCAGAGTAAACCAAAGGCCCAAGAAACTAAATCAAATATGCAAATTCAATTTAAATATAGCAAAGAAAGCAACTGGTTCTGGAGGGTCATGTGGACAAATAGAGTCCAGTTGTCTATCTAATTGCTTTACTTATTTACTTATTTACAGGGCCATCTTGATGTATGACAGGCCTTACTGAAGAATCTGTGTATCTGTAGGTGAACTTAGCACAGGAAATGGCATATAGTAGGGAGCTCAACAAATATTTGCTGAATCCAAATTGATTTTCCTAAGAGCCAGACTCCTCTCCTTCTTCCCCAGCTGTAATATTTCTTGCGGGTTTTTTAAGCTCTCTGTGCAGGCAGGCTTAGCCTGAGGCTACAGAGAGAACAAGGTCAAGGTTAATTAGGAACAGCCAAAATTCCCATAATGACAGGATTCAGGACTTCTAAGGACAAGTCCTCAGAGTTCATGTACTCCAAAGTTCCTATTCCAATAAAGAGGGAATAGGAGCCTCCCAGGACACCCAAGCAGTTGTCCACTGGCTTGGAGTGGGGGTGGAGGATTTAATCAGTGAAGACATCCTGGGTTTTTTTGGATATTTGACTTTCATTTTAAAGTGTGGCATATTTACCTGAATTTTCACATAAGAGCAAATTGGGAAACAACCCTGCAACTGCAGTTTCTTTGAATACAAGGTGAGTTCTTTCTCTTAGCTCTGCAAGCCCTTCTCCCACTGGTTTGGCAGCAAAAGATCACACAGACAGTGACAGTAATAATCACTTGGGCAATTGGCAGTAAGTTTCCCCCTAAAATGGCTGGGACACCAGCTGCAGAGACTAGAGATGCAGATCCTATCCTGCCAAGATTCCTAGTGGATCAACAGCATTGTTAGTAGGAATCCCCTGAAGGAAGCTGCCCACTGCAATACTGGAATTTCATGTCTCACATGATCCCATGCACTTCTAAAGAAGTTAGATCCAGAGGGCAAAAGGCCAGGGAAAAAGAGGGGCCAGCCCCGTCTGGGCAGGAAGGAGAGTGAGACCAAGGAGCAAGCTCTGTCTGTGGGAGTGACTAGCAGCAGCCAGGCCTTGCACAGACTCTCGGGGATTAACCTACAGAGAAGTCAGACCCTGCCACCAACAGGACCTCTGCAGACATTAGCTCTGACCCTGCAATAACAATAGCTCCCACATACAGCAGTCACCCCTTATGTGAAGAGGATGCATTCCAGGATCCCTAGGGATGCCTGAAATTATGGATAGTATTAAACCCTATGTATAAACTATGATTTTTCCTTCTCATACTGATTTATGTTAATGTTTAATTTATAATAAGGAACAATAAGAGATTAACAATAATAATAAAATAGAATAATTATAATAACATATTGTAATAAAATTTATATGAATGCAGTCTCTTTCAAAATACCATATTGCATCTAACCCTTTTTGTCTTCTCATGATGATATGAGATGACAAAATGCCCACATGATGAGATGAAGTGAAGTGAATCACGTAGGCATGTGATGTGGCATTAGGCAAGTTCCCAGGCCATGCTCCAGGCCCAGTAAGTGGGAATCTGGGCAGGGGTGCAGCAGTCTGTGTTGTAACCCGTGTGGGTTAGACACTGCCCTAGTTGGTGGAGATACCTCTTAGGCTACTGCTACTGTGACCCCAGAGAGTGCTGAAGGGACCCAAAAGTGGCACTCGTAGTCCTTGTTACAGGAGGATCTGATAAGCATGAAGAGGCCAGAGAGCAAGTCATGGTGACACAGGAAGCGAGCACACAGGAAGCACAAGAAAATTCATAGCCTCCTGGGTGCCTACACTAGTTGGAATGAAGTGCTGCTAGCTGAGAGAGAAAACACGGGAGGTAGGGGAGGGGGAAAAGCAGGCTTGTGTGAGGGGCCTCCCCATTCCTTCTTCTCCCACCCACCCCGCCCCCACTGCCCCAGCTCCCCAGGCCTTTTTGCAGTGTCATCCTTGGACAGTTCTACATGACCATGGGGAGCAAAGAGACAGGACCAAGTGTCCGGGTCTCTAGTCATCCCAGGAAGGCTGCACTTAGTGGACCCTCAGGAGATAAGTGGGTCCTAGAGACAAACATTTGGGAATCACCAGGAGTGCAGTGGTTACAAGACCAAGCTCTGGAGCCACCTACTTGGACTCACGATTTTCGTGTGCTGTGTTTACTAGCCATGTGACCACGGCCCAACTTCTCAGCTTCCATTGCCTCACCTGTAAAATGGGGATGGCAAGAACAGAATGCATGTTTTAGGATTGCTCTGAGGACAAAAGGAGTGAGAAAATGCAAAGCTTTTAGAACAGTTCCTGCATGGTAGTATTAGCATCAATTATTAGCTGCTATTAACATTTTTATTATCCCTGAACGTGGAGAAATTTGAAAGGATCAATCCGGTCCTCTGAGATGGAAGGACTAATGGGCTCCTTCACTCCTTCTACTTTAGCAGCGTTAACTCCAGTCCTGCCCTCTGGGGCCCTGTGCTGCCCTCCTTCTTCCAGCCTACACCGCTTCCTTCCCCGGCCCCCATCACCCACCCCATCGTTGTCTTCTCAGGTGGAATCAGTTGCAACCACATTGGATGTCAGGACATTTTCGGTGGGTGGCTGGGCTTGAAGACCAATCTCGCGGAGGAGAAAAAGATCTTGAATCCACATACGTGTTGATCACTGACTGGGCACAAGAGCCTGGGAGGCAGAGTCCCTGGGCTCTAGGAGCCCCCTGGCTGGGGGGAAAGGCGCTGGTGTACAGACACCATATCAGCACCGCGTGATGAGAGCCAGGAGCAGGGTACAGAGAGCCCCAAGAGACTCAAAGGAGAAAGCGTTATCTCTGACTAGAACCCTCCCCCTCAACCCACTTAACAATTTGTGTTCTCACTCTGGAATTAGCAAAGCATAAGAAATCTGCTATTGGAAAAGGAAATGCCGAGATAGCACAGTCTCCTTTTTCTGAAACGTCCCATCTTTTCTAATCTCAGTTTCCTAAGCGGGGCCCGCTGGCAGGAGGACAAAAAGCACAATCCCAACACTGACAGGCAGTTCTCCTAGAGCATGACGGGAAACAGAAAATAGCCCACAAACAAAGCAACATGGGGCAGAACCAGAGCCGATGCCTCCGGCGGCTTGGACTGATTGCACTCCTGGTTTCAACCGTGATCGGTTGGATAGATGGATGGACGAAAATAGAATCCCAGAATGGGTTCTGGGAGCTAAAGAGAAAGAAGGAGGCCCAGAGGCACAGACAGGAGTCCCCCAGAGATACAGAGGTTGTGGGGGAGAGGAGGAGAAAGAGTGAGAGGGAGAGAAAAAAGACCCCAAATGGGAAAACTGCCACGGAGGAAGGGCCTAGGAGAGTGACGAATGATGGAGAGAGCTCATAACCTCCTTTTCAGCTGGTCTGAGGCAGCAGAGAAATTGGATCACGAAAACTGGTAGGAGAAGCTAGGAGAAGGGCTGGGAGAAGACAGTGTGTCTGATGACCCAGCCTGAGGCTTGGAATTAGATGATGATTCTTCCCAACACAGCGCCGAGGTGAGTGACCCTCTGATTAGGAAAGACTGTGTTCTATCCTCCCTGCAGGGCAAAGGCTTTATATTTTTTCTTTTTTCCAACCCAGAAAAAAAAAAAAGGATCCTCTCCCCCCACAGGTCCCATTCGCAGAGACCTGTCTGGGCAGACCAGAGTCTTCAATAGCATCTCATACCAGCACAGCCCCTTTGCGGAGGAGGAATATTGAAACACCTTATTGGTGAAACAAATACCAAAGCCCAAAAGAACTGCCAGCCAGAAAAATGGAGGGAAATCGCTTCCTTCTACACCCAACCTACATGCAAAGTCTTTTCCAAGTTGGGAGTTCTTTTGACGTTGGGTTTTTTTGGTCTTTTTGTTTGTTTGTTTCTGTTTAGAGTTTAATGTGTAAGTTGGTTGTTTCATTTTAGGGGAAACATATGCTCCTATTTTAATATAGAGTAGCTAGTGATTATGTCCTCAGACCATCAGAAGGGACTCCCTTCCTCATTCTATTCATCTCAAAGGATAAAGTTTATTTCTTTATTTAAAAAGTAACAAATACACACTGTAGGAAAAAAAAAAAAGGAAAGAAAAAAGGAACGAACCCAAATCCCACAACTCACAGAAAATTACTTATATCTTATTATAATTCTTCCCAGTTCTTTTGTCCCTATATATGTACTCTTCCATTTTTAAATGTCTTTCCTGAAAAATTACTCATAGTACAGCTACTTGGAATTCTTTTTAAAAGGATGTAGTGGATCTATGCTATTCTTGGCTGCCCAACATCTGTGTTGCCTTCCTCTGATAATTGTGTCCATATCATCTTTTGGGTATTACTTTTCCATTGACTATACCTGGTGGGAATGTCACTTGGAGTGTCCTGCAATCCCCTAACCATGGGGAGGGAATGTGACCCAAGTTAGGCCAATTAGATGCTGTCTTGTTGAAATTTGAACTTTGAATAAAGTGACCCCTGAAATGCAAATGGTTGAAATGCAGTATCCCAGTGCAATTTCCAAATACCACTGTTTTGTTATTCTTGCCACTTCTACACCCCAAGTCCCTCCAGAAATGCTTTCATTCCTGATCCTGCTTCTCCAAACTTCTAGTCAATTCCATATATCCCCTCATGTCCTTGAAGTAAATTTTCTTTATGCTTCAGGCAAGAAGAGTTCATTTCTATTGTCTGTAACCAAACAGTCCTCTATGAAAATGGGCCCAAAAGGAGCATAGGGACCAAGATACCACGAGAAAAAAATCTGCCAACTGCTTTGCTACCACTTAACAAGCATTGTCATCCTCCCAGATTACCACATTGCTGTTACCCGAGTTCCTTTGATTTAGTAGTCACAGAGCCAATCACTTCTGCCAGGATGCTGATGTAGTAGACTGGTTGCCCTAAAGACCTTGATTTTTCACACCTACATGTAAACATGCTCCTGGCAATGTGACATTTTAGCACTTTGTCTAAGGAGGTAGACTTTGCTTCCCCATGCTTGAATCTAGGCTGGCCTTGAGACTTACTTTGGCCAATGAAATGCTGCAGAAATGAAGATGAGCCCATCCTGGGCCCCAAGGCCTTGGGTGCTTCTACTCACTCTCTTAAATTCCAGCCTGCTTTACAAGAATAAGGCTGGATTTGTCTGCTCGACTGGAAAGCTACATGAACCAGACAAGACATATCCTGATGCCATGCTAAACCAAACAACGCCTGACTAAGCTTCCTGTGACTGCAGACCCAAGAAGTGAGTCCAACCAAGATCAGCTAAGCCCCTCCCAGAGCCATAGAAATGCAGGTGGCCTGTAGACTTGTGAGCAAAATAAAATGCAATATAACTGTGTTTAAAAAAAGAGAAAGAAAAGAAAATAGTGAGAGTTGTTATATTATCTGAACAAAATAATAAGGGAATATGTCATGAAAAATATCATTTAGTTACTTGTGGGACAAAATACCATCAGTTGAAACTCTCCCAGAAATGCCATAAAAAAAAAGGATTGTCCTTTAACTAACATCTCAATTGATTTAACAATGTTGATAAGAACACAAGTCCAAAGAGCCTGATTTAAATCCTCATTCTGGGGATACCTGGGTGGCTCAGTTGGTTAAACATCTGACTCTTGGTTTTGGCTCAGGTCATGATCTCAGGGTCTTGAGATCAAGCCCCATGTTAGGCTTTCTTTCAGCACGGAGTCTGCTTCAGATTCTCTCCCTCTCCCTCCCCCCTCTGCCTCTGCCCTTCCCCTGCTCTCTCTCTCTCTTCCTAAAGTAAATAAATATATACAAATCTTTGTAAAAAATAAAGTAAAATAAATCCTCATTCTGTCACATACTAACCATGTGACACTGAGCAAGTGTGTTTTTTCTACTATAAAGACATGAAAGTAATAGGACCAACCTTGAAGGTTAGATGACATGTAAAGGGTTTAAACAGAAATCAGTCAGTATAACGTTAGCCATTATAAATATTATTCTTCTGTGGCAGTTTGCTGTTCAGAGTCAGGAAGCTTGAAAAAAATCACAGTTCTTTTATTTCTTTCACTCACTTTGATTATCTTTGCATTCTAGTGGGAATAGTAGATTTCACTTAATGTATTACTGATATACTTGGGCTTGATTCTACCTATTATTTCTTTTCTTTTTTTTTTGAGTTCTGGCTACTTTTCTGGATATATTAAATACTCAATTTCCTTCTTTATTAAATATATTTTATATATACAATTTATAACATATTCTTTAAGTATATATAATTTGCATACATAATTTATAATATATATCTTATGCATATAATTTATAATATACCTAGCACCATTCTTTCAGTGGTTACTCTAAAGACTACCACACACATCCTTAACTAATTTAAAGTCCAGTTAAATGAACATTTCACCATTGGACAATGCCAGGACGTAGACCCCCCCCCTTTTTTTTTAAAGATTATATTTATTTATTCATGAGAGATACAGAGAGAGAGAAAGAGAGAGAGGCAGAGACACAGGCAGAGGGAGAAGCAGAGGGAGAAGCAGGCTCCATGCAGGAACCTCGATGTGGGACTTGATCCCAGGACTCCAAGATCATGCCCTGGGCTGAAGGCAAGTGCTAAACTGCCGAGCCACCCAGGGATTCCCAACGTAGACCCCTTGACTTTGGTTTCTGTCCCTTGCCCTTCCTCCCCACCTTATGTTCAGTTGCTGGTGTATATTTGAGACTCTTGGTAGTATTATCCTCCTCCAGGGAAGATTCATGTTGGCTTCTGTAGGAACCTAGGCTGAAAATCCAACCAGAGATTTCAGAGATTCAGCTGGGCTTCAGTCTTTATGAGGTATGGTTTTTTCCAGTTCTTTCCCACTCCTAGTAAGGGTTTCTTACTGGGACTTCCCAACCTCAGCATTATTGACATTTTAGACCAGATCATTCTTTGTTGTGGGAGCTGACCATGCAGTCTACTCACTAGAAGCTAGTAGTATTCTCACAGTTGTGACAACCAGCAATGTTTCCAGACATCTGGTGTCCCCTGAAGAAGAAAAGTTACCCCCATTGAGAACCATTTCCTAGAATGTAGCCCTTTAGGATCTCCACCAAAAGCCCCCAGTCCCTGAGACTGCCAAAGCCCACTCACTTCTCTGCCCCTTTGCTGTTCCTTCAGGATGAGGGAGAAAGCTGTTCTCAACAGGGAGCTCACCTCTCCTGGCTCTCCTATCACAGAGCTTGGACCCACAGGTTCTCCTTCCCTATAAACTTCTCCAGGACCTTCTTATAGGTATTTGTTTGCTTTTCTAGTTCTCAGTCCAAACATCAGTCTGAAATGACCTAGTTCATCATTGTAGAACTAAAGAATTACAATTGCTTGGAAGCAAAATCTTAAATAAATAACTTCAGTTGAATATAGGTACACAGAACTGAATGTTTTCTGCAAAGTTCTTTAATACAGGATACAAAGAGGGAACACAATACAAATGATAATAGACCTGTTCTTAGAGGAGTTTGAGGCTGGATAATTCTTTGCTGCAGAGCACAGTTCTGTGCATTATGGGATGGTCAGCAGCACCCCTGGCCTCTGGTACAAATAATAGAAGTACCTGTCCTTAGAAGAGTTTAGTTTCTGTTTGGAATAACAGTACATGCACATTTCAGAAGCTAACATAAAAAGACTGCAGTTGAGCTACAGAGTACATTCACATCTTCTACCCCCAAAAAGCATGTAGAAGAAAACTGGGGAAGGATATGTTTATTACAAATTCAATTCAATTCCCTACATTTTACCAGCCATATGACCTTAGCCAAGTAGAAGTTCAGGGCCTTCTACAAAATGAGGCTGTGGGATTAGATGATCCATCACTGCAGTCACGTCCAGCCCTGACAGAGGAGAAGTCTATTAGATATCAGGTTTGTGACCATTCAGAACATCAAAAACAGCCAAAGGGATGTAGCATGTTTATGATAAATCAGTCATATCTGATCGATCTATTCCCATTTCAAATGTGGTTCCTAATTTAGAAAGTATAGAAAACTCGTCAGACCTGGACTTTCTGGTTTCCAGATACATCAGAAAAGATATATCAAAATGTCCTTCTGGAGAAGTGTGGCCTGGTGAAGACACAGAGTGGATAGTTTGTAACTAGGAGACCCAAGGATTCCAATTGACACATGGCTGTAGGTCTCCAAAGGTGGCTTCTGATACTGCAACCCCAAGAAACAGCAGCCTCTTCAGGTCTGTTGCTGCTCTGTATCAATGATTTGGATGACAATCAAGAAAGCATTTCATCAAGTGTATGGATGTTTGAAAGATGGAATTCACAGACAAGGTAAAGTCAAAATCAGGTTCTTCTTACTCCTTCAATGGCCACCTTCCTCCTACAGATGAAGCATCCCTGCAGATTTCTTCTTCCTTCCTTCCTGTCTGCTTCTGAGTCAGTTCACCCCAAAGCTTGTGTCATTATTGCCCATACCACCTGGACCCTCTGACTTACAGAATTCCACTCTGCATTTACTCCTCAGGGTGCCCCTAACACAAGACAATTGTGTGGAGCAGATTTTTACTGACATTTTTGGGAGTAGCAGAAGATATTTGGAGCATAGAGCAGAAAACAACTTCAAATTAGAAGTCAGATACCAAACCCTAGAAATATACAGTTTGTGGCTCCTCCCTGTGTGTCAGCAGCCGGCAGCATCTCTTGGTTTCCTCCACTGGCCCTACTTGAGGTTCCTGGGCCCCTGACAACTTCTTGTCTTGTCTGCAATTTGATACTAAAAAATCTGTCGTGTTTTACCACATAAGTGTATTCCAGTGTCTACTGATCTCATCCTTACCCATCCAATGGCAACTCCTAGGGTGGGTGGGAGATGGTAGGAGGGGGCTTGCTTTCTTCAACTGAAAGGCCTACCAAAGCATTTTCCTTTCTACCCAAGAGATAAATTTTGCCTTTAACATATGGTAGAATTTAAAAGTTCTCTGACACCAGGATTCTATGATCCTGGGGTTTTGCTTGATTTTTCTTCAAATGGCTAAATACTTAGGGAACAATGCGCACTCACCACCCCCACAGTCAAGGACGGGAGGGTTAAGGTTCATAGGTTGTGTGGATCAAAGTTTCCTAGAATACAATGACGACTGTCACGCATTTGCAAATCTCCTTTCTTTGTGCATTTGTACAAACCCAAATGTGCGCTCATCCCCATTCAATAAACAGAAGCTTAAAATCCAGTAGAAGCATGAAGCAGTGACAGAGGATGAAAGAGAGTAAAAATGATTTGGAGGAAAAAAAATACAAGCACTGATCTACAGCCCAAGGAAATGAAATGTCCACGCCAGAAAAAAAGAGTGGACTAAATGAGATTCAGGATCTGAGTCCCAAAATACCACCCTCTCTTTTCCCTCCCTGTTTGGTGCTGGTGGGGAGCAGCGCGCTGCCAGCAGATATTTGCATGCTCTAAGTGTTCCGCTGGGGAAGTGGGAGATATCAAGACAGATGGCTCTAGTAAGTGTGGGCGAGTCTGACGTCAAGTTTATGAGCCAAATGGCGTTTTCCGAGTTCCCCTCTCCAAATCCCATCCATAACCGACCCACTAACTCAAGCCATGCCCCGCCTTTGAAGCCTCCCCTGTGCCCCCCATCAGAGTCAGTTTTCTTTCCTCTAATAGTAATAAATGACTCTTGGAGGTTAAGCATGAGCTGCCAGAGGAGACACTGGGACTTCAACAAATGTAACTCTGTGAAGGCCACTAGGAGATCTTCTCTCTGCAGCCCACCAGCCCGGCATTCCTCCACTTACTCAGTGAGCACTTATCAATACCTACTATGTTCCAGGCACTATGTTTTGTACTAGAGAAACCAGCATCATTCCAGAGAAGAAAGATAATAAATGCATAAATAACATTGAAGAGTCTGGCTCCTGGTTTAAAAAGTATGTGTGATTTTTCAGGACCAGCCACAGGCAACTCCAAAGGCCCTACCTGGCAGGCTTCATGGAGGACAGCTGCCCTCCTCACACCTGCCCTCCTCACACACTGCACTGGGGACAAGCCAGTGCAGTGCAGCCTCTGAAGGAGATGTAGTCAAGGACTCTGGCCCCTCTGGTCACACTCTATGTATTTGCTTTCCTAGCCAAGCACTTTCATTCCTAGGTCTCTTTATCCAAGATCCTCAGGTACCTCTGCCAAACCAACCTCATGGGAAAGGAAAGGGAAAACCTTGAAGACAAGTTTTTTCACTCTGGGTACCCAGTAGTTTACCACTCCCTCCCCCCCTCCCCTCCCCCTCTCCTCTCCCTGTCGCTACAGTCCCTCCCCCTCCCTCCACCAGCATCCATAAAATTACAGGAACCTTTTGTTAAGGGCTCCCTCTAGGACCAGACAACCCCCATGCCAATGGTAACCCACATGACCTCCACCAGGATGCCATTCCATGGGGGGAAATGGGATATGGGGAGGCAGCATTTGCTTTGGCTTAGCCACTTGTGGACTCCATCACCATCGCTAAGGCTTCCCTTTTGCTTAAACTTTGGTTTATCCTTTAATTAGCTACTCCTATACCTGGCAGCTCAGCACTCTCTCCTTAGGCTGAGCTCCTGATAAAAATAAATAATTACATAAAACGTAATAAAATATCTGGTGGAATTTGGGATGTTTTCTCCAAGTCTCAAACTGAGAATAAGTGATAAAGAAAACCCACTCAACTCCCCCAGCAAATTCTAATGAAGGTATAAAGGTATAGACTTACCATTCAGGATTGTCTAAGAGGCAGCTAAAACCAGTCTTTGGTCCTATGACCCATAGTCCACCTGTTTCTCCCAAATTGCACAGATGAGGGAAACCTAGAGGTTAAGGAGTAAAGCTGCAGGTAGGTGGTAAGAAGGCTCTCTGGTCCCCAGTGCTGCCATGGCACGAGAGTAGAACATGATGACAGTAGGGGAGCTCTCATGTATCCTGGTGCACAAAGATCAGAGAAAAAGTGCAAAAGGAGAAGCCGGCTGCCTTGGGAGTGACCTGGCCCTCTGGAGTGCCACAGGACAAGGTGCCTAATGCTTCTGGTGGGCAGAGTGGGCTGAACAGTCTTGAGAGGACTTCCCAGTGGAGTGCCACCACCCTAGCAGATAGAGGCGGTGTGAGGTAAAGCTCTGAGAAGGAACGGAAGGAACAGTGATTCCCAAGAGGGAAGCCAGAGGGTACCCCCACCCTGGGGTGAGAATGGCAGGAAGGAGACCACCAGTGGGGGCTTGTGTCAAGGAAGAAACAGCAATTGCTTATCTACATTGACAGTGAACACTTGACCATCAAAGAACTGCAAACCACACCAGCTACCTAAAAAGACTTTATTGTGCCTCTTATTCCACTCTCAGTCTGGCTGAAATGCCAGTGGAAGTCCAGCAGGCAGTAGATAGAAGAAGGTGGAAAATAGATCAGACCACAAACCTCTATTTCCTCTGGTCCCTGGGCAGTGGGATACTGGTCAACAGGACCTTATGTCAAGCTTAAACCTAAAAGCATGGAAAATACCTTAAACTGACGAGGAACTGAAGTTTTCACATTACATTGGACTGGACTAACTCATCTAAAAACAAGATGATCTTAATACTCAAATTTTACCACAAAAGCCACAGGATTTGCTTGTAATATCATCCTTGGCAAATCCTTCCCAAGCAGGTTTGAAGCTGTGGTAGGTGAAAAATAAAGTTATTTCCTCATCTTATCTTACCAAATATAGCTTGTTCCAATGCCAGTTAGAGAAGCAAAAAAAGAAGCTGAGAGAGAGAGATAAACAGGGATGAAATCTGCTTTAGAAATTGCCACCTGTGAAGGCTGAGAAGGCAACGGGTGGCAAGAGGAGACATCTCAGTGAAAATGGGGAGAGAGCATCCCAGGCCAAGGGAAGGTCAGGTGCAAAAGGGAGAAGAGAGGAAGC
Organism: Vulpes lagopus; assembly: GCF_018345385.1. Classification (NCBI taxonomy): domain Eukaryota; kingdom Metazoa; phylum Chordata; class Mammalia; order Carnivora; family Canidae; genus Vulpes; species Vulpes lagopus. The sequence continues at coordinate 123,424,564 of NC_054827.1, read as the reverse complement.
AGTGAAACAGAGCAGGAGCAGGGCAGAGCCTAGAGCTGACGTTGGAGTCACACTATGCAAGGTGACATGGTCCACCGTAGAGTTTGGTTCAACTCCCAAGGCATGGTCCAATGTACATGTTAAGATGACTTTTGCTGCTGTTTGAAGATCGAGAGCAGAAGTGAAAGTGCAGGCCCATTAGAAAGACATAACACACTTCTTAGAAAAGGCCCAATAAATTCTCAGTGGTTGATTTTCTCAAGTTTACAGTCTCTGGAAAATCAGAAAAGACTGGTGGCCCTGGATACTTCATGTGTGACCAAAGCAATCCATTGGAACTTAACAACAAAAACAATAGAACAGAGAAGACAACATTCTCATGAAGAACTGGCCTGCGTGCTGAGGGCTATGTAACATGTTCCATCCACATATTTCCTCCCTTACCGACCAGGAAGCTCAGAGCTAAATTTCATGTTCCAGTAATAATAATTCTCTCACCTCTTCTCCCTTTCTATATATACAGTTTCTCATCTCTTCTTTGACATGATTTCAGCGTGAGAAGGCACCTTTTGGTTCTTCTTGAGCCACCTCAGATTCGACTTAAGGATTTTTTACACAACCTGTCACAAAGAAAAGAATGAGATTTTTTCTTTTAACAGTTTAGAAAACAGGCCAAAAAAACCATAACATCAATTATTAAAAAGTGTTTTGATTCTTTTTCTCACCGACAGTTACACTGAGCAATCCACCTCCGGCCTGACCCTTTAGTACAGCCAACCCATACGGACCTACTGCCAGGCCATGAAGATAAGCAGCAACCAGCTCGCAGTGTTTGAGGCCATTTCTCTGGAAGCCCCATCTGCTCTCCCACATTCCCACCTAACTGAAATAGCGACTCTGCATCTAGTACTTATTCTGTGCCAGGCACCATGCTAAGCACTTTACATCTATCATAATAACCCATCATCCAGCAATCTCTTTAAGATAAGAATTATTATTATATATCCCTATTTTATAGCTGAAGAAACTGAAGCATGGAGATATTCAGTAACAAATCTAAGGTCAATCAGATGTCAGTGGTGTCATCAATGTTTCCACTCTAAATCTATCTGCCTTTGTGCTAAACTTTTAGGTTTTAGACCTTCACCTTGACTCCCTCTACACCCCCACCCCCTGGCCACCAGATGGGATGTCTGCCTATGGGCCTTGTCTGTCTGCCTCAAGCACTAGCTTGACCCTTTGCCTCATGACCCACCATTATCTCCCATGGGAGATCTCAGGCCTGGCTCAGGCCCTAAATGACCACTGTTTCCAAGTAGGAGTTAATGGGATCAAAACAGACAGCAATGTGCTTATAATAGTTTATAGGAACAGGTTGTGTGCAGTACCTCTCTATTATGCATTTAATGACATCACGTTGCTAGTTTGAAATAGCCACAATGGGAGTATTTACACCACAGAAATTGGCAAACACCACAAATCAGGGCTTTGCTGAAGGGAAAGCCACATTTACCAGTACACCACTTGGGACAGACAATAGGGATAATAACAAAACCATCTCTTAGTCTTTTTTTCGTAGCTCTTGATATACAAATCATTCTTAATTCTGGGACCTCATCAAAAGAAGTTCAGCTGAAATTATACATGTAGGAGCCAGTTCTCCTTGCCCAGAATGCAAATATCCTTCCTCAACCTGTGCTGATTTCCTTGCTACATTAAGAGAAACAGGCTAGGAAACCTTTTCATGCTTTTCTACATTCTGTTGAGCTTGCAGTCTTGCTTAAAAGAGGGAGCCAATCTCAGGTGCCGAACCTCAAATTGCTTATTGGAACAGCTGCTGCTTTCAGCTGAGTAAGCAGGACATTCAAGGGTGGTGTTTTCTGGCTATGATGCTTCAGCCAGTTAAAAATTAGTGTTAGAGATAGAAAATAAGAAACAAAAGAACCATCCAGTGGTTTGATAGGACTTAAAGCCAGAAGCCTCGTTTATACTTTTAAACACAGTGTAGGGTGAAGGAAAGGATGTGAACACTAACATAAGAAACACCTGCATCTGTGCCTTGGCTCCTCCACCTACTACATGTCCCGATGAGACAAATCAGTAGAAGAGAAAGAAAAGGTGTAATAACTATAAGGGAGCAATCTCAGGTCTGAAGAAGAAAAGACTCCACTAAGACAAGAAACTAAATGATGATTTTAGTACAACACTCACTCACTTGTATATTCAATATTCACTGGGCACCTACTATGTGCCCTGAGATATACTAGATATAGTTGTGACCAACAGAGACACAGCTCCTGCCCTCATGGAGCTTACAATCAAGTGGTGAATAGAAACACTGAACGTATAGAACAAAATGGGGTGATGTGTCTTTGTTATGATAAAGAAAGTAAATGAGCCATGGGGACATAACAGGGAGGAATTGTGACTGACCTTGGCCAGGCACCAGAATATAAAGTCCTGCTTATAGGGTGAAAGAGCAAACTAGAGGGAACTCAGAACAGAGAGGTTGACAGCATGCCTGGAACTCATCACTCTTGCAAGGGTCTTGTGAGTGCATTGGAATGAGCTAGGTACTATAGGTTTGGAAGTCAGAGACCCAGGTTCAAATTTGATTCAATTACTGACAAGCAAGTTACTTAATGTCTGTGAGCTCAGTACCTTCATCATGTATAGGGACAGTAATGCTTACCTTCTAGGCTTACTATTTGAATTAAATTAGCGTGGGGAATAGAACTCAGCATGGTGCATGGCCTATGGCAGGTGCTCAAGAAATGATAGCTATATATAAAGATTAATCAATGAGAATTGTATTTTAAAAAATAAGGATCTCTTAAACTGCACACACAGGCCACTTGGTGAGTAAGTGCCAAAATATCTATCAGCAAAAGGATTTAATGAGGCTTAGCAGTCCTGTCCTGTGCAGTAACTTGAGAGTTTGCACAGCAAGAGGCTTCAAAAGTGCTTGCATTAAACACACCCAGAGTAGTCAGCATCTGTTTTCAGTAGCAGCAGGAACATGTACTATCCTTTGCAACCTACCTTGTCTTGTTTTACCCAAAATGTAGTTTCTACCTGCAGTGACTCTATTCCCAGATTTTCCCAGGTGAGTTTCCATTTCACTTTTTCCAATAAATAGCAATCAGACAAATGGGATTTCATTTGTGTACCTTTGCAAATCTTTCTCTTAAGCAAATTCATGAATCGGAAAAAAAATTCTGTGTCTAATAATATGTGCCAACTTGATATTAGGCGAAAATATGGTCATTATAGAGACTTTTATAAATCTGAAAGTTTGAGTTGCAACAGATCAAATTGATTGCTACCAATTGCTTCCTTGACATACATTACCTTGTTTTTCATTTCTCTTGTGATGTATGTACATTTTTAAAGTCTGCAATACTTTTATTTGCTGTATATGTGGTGGGGATGACAGGCTGCAATGTGTTGTCTCCTTTGAACCTTTGCTCACCTTTAACATAAATTATCAAAGAAGGCAACAAAATGCAAGTTGACTGGTCTCCCCATTTTAATTTAGTAAGACAGGTCATAATGGCTTTGTTCTTTGGCCAGACATGCCAGGAGGCTGTTTTCACATATTAATGTGACATAACTTGGAGGGTCATAATAACTATGACAAGATAAAGGGAATTGGTTAAAACTTAATTAAAACCACATGGATAACAAGTAGAACACTGTATGTTTAGTGACATGAATTCTTTGTTCCTTGATTGGCAAAAAAAAAAAAAAAAAGAAGATGCTTTGCAGCAAGCACAAGGGCTCCCAGTCAATAAAGAGTATTTCACTCTGGTCTGAAATGATCAGATCAAAATCAGAATCAAGAGGAAATGAAATTGGTGATTCTGATACCTGTCATCACCCTTCCAGCCACCCAGGACAGAGTAAGAGGACAGGAGTTGAGTTCCTATCAATTCGGAGATTGGAAGCACTAAGTCAGTGGTTACGACATTCAATCGTGCTTATTAAAAAGCTGATTCTTGGGATCTAATCCCAGGCATTCTGATTTGATGAGTGTGGCGTGGCAAGCCTGAAATGTTCATTTTTAGCTAGCACATTTTAATGTGCTAATAAACACATATTTGGTTACAAAAGACAACGTGGGGAGATACTTGGAGAGTGTGTAAGTACATGACCTTCATTAAACTTTGACCCCCATGGTTTACCTCCATGTGGATGAGCCTTGCCTGAAATAGTGATCACTATCATGGTTGCAAAATGATGATTTTCTATTTTTTTATCGGTTGGCATATATTGCTTCTTTCTTCTATATCTATGAGTTGGGATAGATTATTTCTTCCTTGTCCTTTCTACATTTATTTATTGGGATTTTACTGTAAGGAAGAATTTTCCCATTGATTATTGATACTGACTTTATTCAATAGGTAACCAATTCATTACAATCATTGGCTTTTAATATTTCATCCCATATTTGACTGGAGGTAGCCCTCCAAGCTGGCTCCTGAAACCTTTTAAGCATGTCCTTACTTTCTAGGCAACAACGTGTTTCAGGCTTGTCGGGATCTTCCCAGTCCAGCCCTAGAATCAGACACTTCTCTAAGGAGCCTTCATTCTTCTAGGTGAGGGACGGTAGCTGAAAATAAACTGCTGCATTAAGAGGGACACAGCATCATTGCTGTGGCACTCCTGCCAAAAATGCGTATCCTAAATCAAATCACAAGGAAACATCAGACAAACTAAAATTGGTGTGAATTCCACCAAACAAGGCCACATGAAGAATTTTCAGTAGAACAGGTAAAATTAGAATTAAGACCTTAGATTTAATAACAAATAATATTGTACTAAGTTTCCTGATTTTGAGAGAGACAATGATAAAATAAATGTTGTAATGCTGCGTGTGGTGAAGTATATATAGAAATTTCTGTACTATTCTGGCAACTTTTCTGTTTAATTTATTTCCAAATATAAGGTCTAAAAAAAGTCCATGTGGCATTAGGACAAGTTTCCTAAGGTGTGCTACTGTCCAGGTATATGAATGATGATTTACTCATGCAAACTAAGTCAACTATATACTTTTTTAAATATATGTTATAAGCATATCTAACCTATGAATCCACAGATATTAGTACTTAGTTGAGGCTAAGCTTAAAGGAGTTGATTTAAAGAAAAATATTCAGTAAGTAACATACTGTGCAGCTATGGCAAAAATTGTGAATATTGAATACAAATGTTTGAAGTTAGTGAAACATGAGTCTATTGAAACAAGTACCTAAATCAGGATCCCAATGTTCATCTAGACATGGCTTCATATGTCTCAAGCAAATCTTGTCTTTGTCTACAAAATGGGGATAAGAGTATTTGTCCACACTGTTGTCTGTGATGGTTACAAAAGAACTAGCTAGCACAGGGGATTTACTTAAGGAAAATCACTGAATGCCCACAGAGCTAACCTGAGAATGCCCTTCCCTCCTCTATTATAACACTCCCAGTACACTCACCAGCCAGCCAGCCAACAGGGAATGTCCCTCTTCCTGGCCTCCTCCTTCTTCCCATATGGGCCTTTCCATCCTCCGTATCACTTCCCACAATTGCAGGGGCAGAACATAAATTCAAACCTCTAAGCATAGCTGTTTTGACAGTCACGGTCATAACTAGGTCTTGTCCACTTGGCTGACATTCTTCATCTCCATTACTGGAATAATGGAAATCTCCATTTCTGGAATAATCCTGAGCCCTCTGGACCCTTGAGCACATGAGGTATGGTGTTTTGAGGCAATAATCATGATACAAATGCTTACCTTTACTATTTGATTTTTTAATTTTTATAAGCTCTCTGTCATGTTTAGGTGTGTACAAAACATATAAAAAGGTAAAAATGGTATTTCATTTGCTGTTTATCGACATTTGAGAACACAGAAAAATCAGTGTAGAAAGGTATAACGTAGGTCAGAAAAACCTAGAATATGAATCCTGCCTCCTCTACTTTTCAACCTTGTATGTTAAACAAGTTGCTTAAAGCTTTCCAAGCATCTGTTTCTTTACAGTCCAAAACTGGAGTAGCAAAACCTTCTTCATCAATTAGCTATTTAAATTAAACATGATATTGATGTAGGGTTGCGATTTTCAAACTTAAATGTGTATGCATATTACTTTGAGATTCTTGTTAAAATGCAGCTTCTGATTCTGTAGGTCCTGAGATGCAGCATTTCTAAAAAGCTCCCCAGTGATGGTGCTGCTGCTGGTCCATGGACCACACTCAAGAGTAACAAGGACTTAGGACACTGAAGAGAATGGCTAACTCAAAGCACATTCCATGCAAGTTTCTCTTTCTTATACCTTACCACTTACTCATTTTTTAAAGAAGTTGTTAAGAAAAGCCAATCAAAAGAGGACCAAAAAAATAGTCTAAGAAATTCACAGCTCTCCACTAGAGGTTGATTAGGGTCACAAGAAGATATATTTAAACCTAATTAAGATAAAGGATTCCTCATTAGGCTGAGAGAAACTCTAAGAGTAAAAGCTCTGAGGACATATTGACTTCTGTCAGATTCCTGTCAGAAAATATTCCTTCAAGGAAGCACACTGACAGCCTTCAAGATTGATAGTCCTGACTATAAGTCTGAAGGCATTTTTTTAATATGATAAAACTCAGGAAATCATAATAATGCCTTTATACTGATCAATTGTTTTAAACTTCACAAACCCCTTTGGATGTATTAATGCATCCCAGTCATCACTTCTTAAAACTTTTACCAAATTTGAAGTTGTGCAGTTCTTCAGCATAGGAGCCATGCCTTCTTCATGTTTATATCCCCAATAATTGGCAAAGGTTTGGCATCTAGCAGGCATTTGACAAATATTTATTAGAAAAGAGCTTTTCCCTTGGTCCTCAAATACATAATATTGTGTTTCATAATATTGTGAATCTAAATGTCCATCAATTATGATAGACTACTATTTTATGTATCTCTAAGAAAAAAAATGCCACTGTTTAAAGCTTATGTGCTTTTAATTGGAAGATTCCTCGCAATTTCAGAGATGTTAAAATATGGGGGGAACAGCCACCTCAGAATCAAGAAACTGAAGTAGCTTTGCACTCCTATGGAGCCGCCCACACAGTGCAGACAGGAAATGGTTAATAGCAAAACATTAGGGCTGCTGAAGATAACCTGAGGGAAGAGGGGAGACAAATAGGGACAGGGAGATGTTTCTCTATAACAGAGAATGTATCACAGATTCTGTAACTTGGGGGCAGGCAGGAATCTTTTCAGATAGTAATCAAGTTGGCACCATCCTTCCTCAAGAAAAGTGTTGGTGGACTTCTGGATTTACCAGAAAAATCATGGACCAAGTGAATGGTAGAACCCACAAGACAATGCTCAAAGGCTGCCGTGTTGTGGTTTATAAGAAAAATATACATTGTCATTCAGATGGCCAAAATATATTTCTCATATATATATTTAGCCTTTGTCCACAGTTCCACAGCTTCACAGCTCCCAAAGCCCTAGGAATTTCCTAAGGCTTCCTAAAAATGTCTCTTGTTGTATTAATAAGGTGACTTTTGGACCTCACCATGGTTTCCAGGGGAGCCAACCCTGTGATTAGAGGGTTGGAACTTCAGTGTTGCCCCCCACCACTCACCCCTGACCTCTACTGGAGATGGCCCAGAGGTCGAATCAATTGCCAATGGCCACTGATTTAATCATTGGTGAGTATGTAACAAAGCCTCAAATAAAACCCCAAGAGGACAGGTCCATAGAGCTTCCATGTTGGGAAGACATGGAGATGTGAGGAGAGTAGTATATTCAGAGAAGACATAGAAGCTTCACAGCCTTTCCCCATACCTTGCCTTATGCATCCCTTTCATCTATTACTACATTATATCCTTCTATAATAAACCAGTGATTTATTTATTTTTAATATTTTACTTTATTCATGAGAGACACACAGAGAGAGGCAGAGACACAGGCAGAGGAAGAAGAAAGCTCCATGCAGGGAGCCCGATACGGGACTTGATCTCAGGACTCCAGGATCATACCTTGGGCTGAAGGCAGGCGTTAAACTGCTGAGCCACACAGGAATCCCCTAAACCAGTGATTTAGTAAGTAAAATGTTTCAGTGAGTCCTGTGAGCTTCTCTAGCAAATTAATTGAACCTGAGTAATGGGTCATAGGAACTTCTGATTTATAGACAGTCAACAGAAGGAGAGTTAACAACCTGGGCTTGCAACAAGTGTTTGAATCCAAAAAGGAAGTCACGGGAAGCTCTAATCTGTAGCAAGTTGGTCAGAAGCACAGGTAAGAACCTGGACTTACAATTGGCATCTGAAATTGGTAAAGGGCTGGAGGCAGTCTTATAGGACTGAACCCTTAACATGTGGAATCTGATGCTATCTCTGGGTGGATAGTATCAGAATTGAGTTGAGTTGTAGGACACTCTGCCAGTGTTGAAGAAGTGCTTGATATTGTGTGGGAAGGCCCCCTATGCACATTCACAAGTGGAAATTGGGTCCAGGAACCTAATTCAGAGGTGATTGGCCCTTTAACAGAAAGTATCCTGAAAAACAAGAAGAAAGAAGAGGAGGAGGCCAAGGAGGAGAAGGAGAGGGGGAAAGGGGAAGGGAAGGGATGTCATTATTGTCTCATCACACAAATCTGTAGAGTAACTATCAGAGGAACCCAGAACTATAGAATTCCAGTGAGTGAGGATGTTTGGAGCCACTGCAGAGAAAGAGATGAAGACTTCTCAACCACTGGTATAAAAACTGATTCAGAGTAGACTCCTTTCTGCTATTGATCAAAGGAACCATTTCTTGTGTGGTCAAAAGAGACTCTCTCAACAGGTGAGCATGTTGAATGCCAGGCTCTAGGGTCCAGGAGAACAAGTGAAGCAATCCAAATGACCCCTGAATGAGGTTATCCCTTACCTGGGTGAGTGCCATGTTGCCATAACACGGAGTAATGGCAACACCCTGTGCCATTCTGCAGATATGTTTATTGAAGTTGAAAGGACATTTGTTGAGGTTCCCTCTCAAGTAATGACCTTGGGCAAGTTATTCTGTACTTCAGTTTCCTCATCTATACTTTGACATGAGGATGAAATAAGTTAATTCATGAGAAGCTTTGGAACAGTGTCTGGCATAAGACAATCACTCAATGAATGTCAGTTATTTTTACTATTATTATCTGACATATAATTGCTCATAGACTGACACATGACATGACTTAATGTTGGATTAGTGACCATGCAACAGGTTTCACGGGCCTCCAGGGTTCCCAAAAACAACAAAAATGTTAGACTTGCCCAAGTGACAGAGGAATGAAAAAAGCCATAACTGTTAGAAAGAGTCCAACTGCAGAAAATGAGGAGCATGGCCTTCCAAGAATCATGACCATGCCACTTCTCATGAAGGAATCTTGCAGCTACAATAGCTCAGAGACCAAGCTGATGGTGGCCCAACCTACCCCTCCGCAGCTCCGTGTCTCCTTTTGGGATGCAGATCATGTGCTGTGTAATCTGTCTTGTGCACAAAAACATTAACCTCTGGAATCAAATGTGTCTGTTAATAAACCAACATGCCGCTCACACCCATCAGCCCCCTTACAGCGTGCCCCCTCTGGAGCCACACTGTAGGCACATCTCATTTGTCAGCTGGTTCAACTGCTTAGGCATGACATAATTTGGAAATGTGAAAGATCCCAAATTATCTTATCCTGAGGTGACAAATCAAGTACAGTGCCCACAAGCCCAGACAGTTTACATGCCAAATAAACAAAACACCACAGAAGTGAGAGTATCAATCTCCTAACAGTTTAGGAAAAACAAGTTTATTTCTTATCTGAAAGATTAATGAACCAGACTGGAACCTCACCTCTAATTGTGGCTGAACAGAAATTAGGTGCTGTTTTTAATCTATTTTGCAATAACATAACAATGTCATGTCACAAAAGTTCATAAAGAAAGGGTCTACACTTATCTTTGGAATTAAAGTATCCAGTGACTAGCCATTAATGTAAAATTTTTACATTTCATCAGATACACTGCTGGTTTTTTTTTTAAATTCAGTGTAGACAAACTAATAAAATATCTTCTTACTAAATAAGACTTTGTTTTTCTGCTACAGACACAACTGTAAAGAATATATATTTATATAGCATATTACCGGTATATTTTAAAAAGCTATTGATACTGTATTTCTTTCTGACACTTTGCTGAACATATTTGTCTCTACGTTTATTTCTTCTACTTGATCCAACCCTGCTTCTGGGTCTGAGCTGGGACACAAATGCTTGAAAAGCTGGACAAGGGAGAGCAGGCGATGGCAGAAGGGGAAAGAGGACAGAGGACTGGCTACCTTTAGGACAGATAACTACCAGAGCAGACAGTGTGCTTTTGGAGACTCAATCACAAAGTGCAGCACCTTTTCTATCTTAAAATTTGATTAAAAAAATAGTTGTATACTTAATGAAACTCCACATGGTTAAAAATAATCATACTAAGTGCACTTTTTTCCACATGGAATGTATAGTGTTTTTCCTTATAACTCCATGTTTCATCAACAAGATTCTGCGTAACTACAAGGAAGAGATTCATGCTGAGGAAAAATCAATTTTATTAGAGAAGCAAGGGACTGTAATGTATACAGGAGAGGCAAAGGCAACATTTCCCACTAAATCTCCGACTGGGGAGTTCGGCTAGAACCTTGGGCCACAACTACACTACAGATTTGGGCAATGGAATTTGGATAAAAGTTCAAATTGGATTGTTCATATTATATTCATGTGTAAACTGATTTGAAAGGAAAATTATAATGAACCAATGCTGAAGTTCAGCCAACAGTCTAGGTGATGAATTGTTCTCACTTAACAGCCCAAGAAATTCTAAACTAGGCACATCCAGATGAAACAACCTTTTAGCCTGTGTGTGTTTGCGTGTGTGTGTGTGTGTGTGTGTGTGTGTGTGTGTGTGTTTCAACTGAGATACTGTCTAATGTCTAAATTATCCAAGCCATGCATAGTCAATGCTCGGCAAATACTGAGATACGTTAGATGTAAAATGGGCTTTTTACTAAGAATTATATGATCAAATAACTATAGGAAATCCTCATTTAAGAGAGAAGTAAAAAACTAGGGAGGCAGGAAGAGCCCAAACACATTATTTCCTCTTTGTGACCATCTTACTTCTTATACCAAAGAAAGTTACAAGTGCCTGGAAACTGCACACAAAGATTTCTGATTGCTGCCTGAAACCCCTGTCATGTTGGGGGGTGTAGCTAGCTGGACCACTCCAGTCAAGCCTTTCTTAAGTCTTCCGCTTGTTGAGGGGGGACACAAGTCTGATTCTGCTTCTGAGAGCAGAGAAGAGACCTGAAATATGCCCAGTGACTAAAAAGACCTAGAGAAATCCACAGAGTGAGCATCTTTCTTTCTTCTCACCACTAAGATCAAACCAAGAGTGTCTTAATCCCTCACCAATAAGGAATTGTATTTAAGATCTACATAAAGGCACTGGGATAAGTGCTTTCCTAAAAGAATAAGAAGACATCATGCAGCTTAATGGGGAAGGAAGATCTGGAAACAAGTAATTAAGTATACTGAGTGCTATAATCAGATAAATGGAAAGTGCTATGTGACATGAAAAAGAGATCCAAACCCCGATACAGAAGTCATGGAAGGCTCCATGAAAAGGTATCATTAGACTTGGGTTATGAATGACTAGAAGGAAGTGGAGAGGCAGGGAAAGGGCTTTCTGGCATAAAGAAACAACATCATGAAGGCACTGAGACATTGCAGTGCAGAATGGGCATTCCATGTCTCTGAACAGCAAGCTGTATGTGAGTGCAAATAAAAGATGAAACCAGAAAAGTAGAAGAGGACAGGCTCCTGAGGTCTTATTTACCATGCTAAGAAGTATAGAGTTATTGTGGGATGAAGTGGAAAGCCAATGGAAATTTTACATAAGGGGAACAATAAAATGAGACTGGATTGCTGAGGGCCTAGGCAGAGGATGAGAGAAAGGGAAAAACATTTATTGAAACTTTTGTAATATTCCAAGTAGGGGATGATGCTGGCCTGATTTTAAATATTAACAGCATGAAGAAACAGGAATAAATCAGAAGTGTCTTTCTGATTTTGTGGGACATATTGCCCAATTAAATAGGAAAAATAAAGGAGAAGAGAAGAAAGGGATGATGTCAAGATTTTGATCTTGAACAGTTAGGTGGAAATTGACATCATTAATCAAGAAGAATCAGATTTGGACAGATTGAGTTTGAGATGCCAAAGAGAAGTCAAATACTGACACCCAGTAGAGAGTGGGAAATATCAATCTGTTAGAGAATTTTATTTGCAGTCTTTATAACTTAATTCCTGAAATGTTTAGAAAGCTTGACAAGTATTCAGAGAATGAAAAACATAATCTATGTCCTCTTGGAGCTTCTAGTTCTAGAACAAGTGCAGCAAAAAGAAAATAGTGTCAAACATGGTAGATATCAATCCATCTATATCAATATTCACTTTAAACATGAATGGTCTAAATATATCAATTAAAATGCAGGGATTATAAGATTGGTTTAAAAAACCCAACTTTATGTTGTCTACAAGAAATCCATTTTAAATATAAAGACACAGGTTAAAAGTAAAAGGGTGCAGAAAGACATACCATGCTAACATTAATTAAAAGAAAATTATCACAGTTAATTTCACACAAAAATGTCCCCATACACTGCAAAATGTATCCTAAGGGGTAAAATCACCTTTGGCCTAAACCACCATCATCTCCTGCCAGACCAGCTTCAATAACTCTTTAATGGGTTCCATTATATTTACTCTTGGCCTCTAAGAGTCCATTCTACACTGCAACCAGAATGATCTTTTCAGATCCAAGTCTCATGTCACCCTGCTGCTTAAAATGTTCAAGGACTTCTCCTTATTTTTAGGGCAAAATTCCAAAGTCCAAATTTGCCTTATACTACAAATATCAAATCATTATGTTGCATGCCTAAAATGAATATAATGTTGAATGGCAATTATACTTCAATAAAAATAAATACATTTTTTAAATTTTGGGGTACACTGAAATTCTAGGAAGTATATATGGCAACTAGTCCCCAAAACTTCAAAGAAAGGAAATTAACTGCTCTTATGAAATAGGGAAATGAATTTTGTCATTGCTCTACAGAGAACAATGTGAGTGAATGGAGGAGCAATGATTTAATGGTAAGCACTGACCAGGGACAGACCATGAGAGAGACCTTGATCACAGGTGTCCAAACAAACCCTAGAGAACAGAACATAGTTTGCAGTCTACCTGTCCCCAGGAATCTTGGCTTTTAGATAATGTTTTTTTGAGAACTTTCCCCCAGAACTAACAAAAGACTTGGATTTCATGTCTGGATTGACATGTAATAAAAGAAGTTATGTGAAAAGAAGCAGGAAGGAGGCGGCAGACAGTCAGAATATCTCCCATTTTAACCCTGGTTTCCAAGGGACAAGGTCAAAGAAAAGCCTATTCACATCTGGGTTGAAAAACAAAACAAAACAAAACAAAAATGCCTGAAAACAAACCTTTAGCTTTCTCTGTCTCTCTGTCTCTCAATCTCTACACACACACACACACACACACACACACACACACACACGATTTTCTCTTTTAGAATAAATTTCCAAAACTGAAATTACTGGATAAAAGGTTAAACACATATTTAAGGTGAAATTATTTCTAGCAATCTATACTCCCACTTTTTCAATAGAAAATTCTAAAGAATAAAGCAGCAACATCCTTAGAAATGACTGTCTTGGATTACAGATTCCAGTTCCTTCCAATTAAAAATCATCTCTCTTAAAAAAAAAATCATCTCTCTTATATTCTTTGAAACTACATACACCATGGGTCCTTAATAAATGACTGTGGAATTAAATTCCTAGCACTCTGGTGCTTAAAACTAGCTATTTTTATATGGACTTCCCCCTCTGTATTTCTAAGAAGGCTGCAATATGTCTTGATTTTTTAGATCATAAGTCCCCATCCCCTGACTTATAAATATCTCAAGCCTTCAAAATCATGTTGTGTATTTTACAAGAATCTTGATTGTGTGAAATTTCCAATTCTGTTATAATCTTGTTTTTTAAAGGATCTTAACATACCTACTCCTAACTAGCATAATAAATTCACTAATGATTAACTAAATTCTTTCAAAACTAACTTTCTAAAATTCAAGTAAGATTTTGCTTATGTTTAGTTTTTTTAAATGCATAATTGTTTTAAGCCTATATTTATTTCTTTTTTTAACCTACTTTGATCATCCTTTTTACTATATGTTATTAAAAATCTAGCCAATATCAAAATTAACCATATGGTTAACAAAAGCAAAAAAAAAAAAAAAAGAAAGAAAGAAAAGAAAAAAAGATTAGAACAATAATTTCAGAATTTGTCAAGGACCCATTTTTTTTTTTACTCTGTTGACCCAAGTTAGAAAAAGAAATCGGCAACTCTAAAACAAACAAACAAAAAAGTAACCTGAAATAACTCACTAAATAGCCTTCTAGTTATACTTTATTAATACTAGAATGGTTTTTTTTTAATCAAAATTATTCTTTTATTGCAATTGATCACTTGGCCTAATACATTTGTGGTTGGGTTAGAGTCTGACCATATAATATTTTCAAGGGCATAACAATGCCATCTTTATAATATCCTACAGTTATGTCCTCACAAAGATTTTGTGTATAAGAAGGTTTATTGTGTTATTGTTTATAATACCAAAAGACAGGAAGCCACATAAATCTTCAGTGTTAGGGGGATAGTTAAATAAATTGCAGCCAATAAAAAAAGAATGAGATATAACTATATGTGCCAATACACAATTAATTCTAAGATATATTTTAAGTGAATAAGGCAAACTGCAGAACATTATATATACTGTGTGTTTTGTATGTTTAGAATACTTCTATTGGACTATTCATAATAATAAGGAACTCATAATAATTGCTGCTTCTGGGGAAGGCAGGTGGGATGTGGTTTTGAGATGGAAAAAACTTTTTCACTGAAATGTTTCATTTTTTTACCATGAACATATATTAGTTTTTAGTGAAATGTAGACAATAAAATGGAGGGGAGGAGGAACTTCCGGGGCTATATTTCATGAAAACAATCAAAATCCTATGAATTTTGACTAATGGTAATCAATTCAAATTGCCAATTAGCTGCCAATTTATCTCTAACTCTCTCAGCAGGATTTCGACCTCACACCAGAGATTACTAAGAGTTTCAATCACATGCCAAACAATCATTTACTCAGTCATTCACTCACTGAATCATTCCATCCTTCTAACTAAGCCTGTGCCCTGCCAGGCCATCCCAGGGTATTGGTAGGAAACCAGCAGTAAGCAAGGGCAAAGACAGATCCTGACCTCACTGAATTCATGGTCTAGCAGAAAAGACCAATGTTTAATCAAAATAACTGGAGAAATGTGGATGAGCTCTGGGGGAACACTTAGAGGGGCTTATACCAATCTAGGGATCAGGGAAGACCCCTAAGGAAGGCACATTTAAGCTGATACCTTTAAAATATGCAGAAGTTAAACAGGTGACCAGGGAGAGAAAGGCTGTTCTAAGAAGAGATAGGCAGATGGTCGTTAGGAAGACACAGCTTGGGGATGAGCAAAAGCTCTGCTTGGAGAGATTGAAAGACGTCTAGAGCAGATGAAATGTCAAAGGAAAGGGCCAGGAGGGGTGCAGCTGCAGAGACCATCAGGGAGCAGGTCTTGGGGACCTGAGCCTTACTCTGATGACAAGGAAAAGCACAGCAAGATTTTAAATGACTGCATTAGTTTCCCAGGACCGCCCTAACCAATTACCACAAATTGAGTGGCTTAAGAAAACAGAAATGTATTCTCTCGTAGTTCTGGAGACCAGAAGTCTGAAATCCAGGCGTCTGCAGGGCCATGCTCCCTCTGAATGCTCCAAGGGAGGTTCCATCTGGGCCTCTTCCTAACGTCCAGTGGTTGCGAGCATCCTTGGTGTTTCTTGGCTGGTAGACAGGTCACTCCAATCTCTGCTTCTGTTATCACATGGCATTCTCCTCTTTGTGTCTCTTTGTGTCTGCATCCCTGTGTTCAAATGCCCATGTCCCTCTTCTTATAAGGACATTGGTCATGGTGGATTTAGAGTCCATCCTGATTCAGAATGACTTTATCTTAACTTGATCACATCTGCAAAGACTCTATTTCCAAATAAGGTCACATTCACAGATTCCATGTGGACATGAATTTGGGGAGGATCCTATTCAACCTAGAGCAGCAAGAAAATGATAAAAATCTGATTTACATTTTAGAACTATCCTGAAGATGTTTGGGGAAAGAATAGGGAGTGAGCAAGACTGGGAAGACAGAGATTAATGTCATATACATCTTTATTATTTTTGAAACATGAGGTTTATTTGGGGGTCCTACTGCATGTCAGACATTGAGCTAAGAGCTGTTTCCATATCTCATTCAGTCTTCACAGAGCCCTGTGAAGGAAGTCAGAGAGGGGACTTTACCTGTCCATGGTCACACAGCAGAGCTTCAGATCCAGATTCTGCAGACTCTGGAACCCAAAAGCTTTTCATCACCCCAGGCTCAAACCTGAAGACAAAATGAAGGCAATGAGAATCCTTTGACATGGATTTCTAGGAGGAAGAAACTGTTGGCCCACCAACACGGTTCTGTTTGCAAGCACACTTCATATTCCTTATGCAAAGCCAGGGCAAAAGGTGAACAGCTAACATGTCCTGAAGAGCACTCATGTTGTAACGCAAAGGAATCTGACGGTTCCAATCACGCAGCGCCGTGTCCAGTGATTCAGCACTAGGTCAGAAATGTTCTTTTAGGAAAAGACCTAAGTAAAATTCGTGCTTCACAAACACGAGACCATATTAAAATAAGCCTGCTTTTTATAAAATGAAGAAACTTGAAGCCATTATCTGAAAACTCAGAGGACAGAAATGAATTCAGAGGAAAAAGAGGTTAATTGGTGGGAATTGTTCAGACTGATAGCTGATATTGATCAGAAATACTGACGGCTGGATCTTCTCCCTCTTCCTGGCTTTGCCGCCATAGCCCACAATTTTAAAGGTGGATTGAAATTTTAAGAGACAATGAAGACCAAGGTTATTCTGGCTTGAGCTCAGTATTCTTCCGATGGGCAGGCGGGCACTGGGGGCGGAGGGGGGAGCGGGGATGAGTATTCTGGGTGTAGGTTACAGCTTTCATCACCTATCACAATTTTGTAATCTCAAAATCTGACCAGAGCACCTAACTTTCAATTTTCTCATTTTGTTCCATGTCTTTTCCCTGCAATATTAAAAGGGAAAAGGAGGGAGGGCCGTGGGGAGGGGGGAAAGAAAGGAAAAAAACAGAAAGAAGAAAGTAAATACGGATTCCAAAAAGGAGAGGAAAACAATGGTCCAATGGACTATTCTGAGATTTATTATTGGTTAAAAAAATAATAAAAACAAAAACTTTAAATCAAGCTTATTTTTTAAAAATTGGTTCCTAAAAATAAAGAATAAATGTGTTCAAAAGCAATTAATAAGCAATTTTTATCTAGGAAGTGAGCGATTTCTGTGCAGAGGGGGAAAAAAGGCTCCAGGCTTTGCCTCATCTCCTAGAAGCATCCCATATTCTTAGATGTGACGTTGCCTTGGTAACCACAACTTGGTGACCTCGTTATTTCAACCTAATCCTGCTTTGAAATTATAGTTGCTCCACCCTTTTGCCTGGCTAGCCTGATAACATAATCATTGTAAATGAGGATGGGAAAAAAACAGCAGGATACAGTCCCTCCGGTGACACAGGACCAGTCTCACCTTATCATGGAAATAGACGAACAATTAAACGGCATGAATCTAAAACCCTAAAAGTGGATTTTCTTATTTTTTATATGGTCTGTTATGCTTATTTTCAAAACCTACTGGTTGATTCAATGGAGCAGGGTATCTTGATACTACTATATGAAAATGGAAATTTCCTACTTGTGTTAAAAGAAAAAAATTAAGGACAGCTAAACTGTCAAAGGTGAAGTTCTTAATTATGCATTTGTTTTGCCCAACAGCCAAGTAGAAACAGGAATCAGAATGTAATTCTGTAACAAATAGAATGGCAGCACCCAGGTTTGTTCACCCAGCCTAACTTCCAATGGTTAAAGCCCCACAATCAGTTGTCCTCTTGAATTCAGATTCCCTTTAAAACAAAGGGGTCTTAGGAGGCTACATTGCTTAAATTCTGCATGCAGCAAATGTAAATATAGTTTAAAGGAAATGTAATTAACTCATTTATTTCAGTTTGGCGCTTTGAGATCTCTGTTCTGCTGGAAAGGAGCTGCAAATTCCATTCTCTTTCTCATTCATTAACTCCCTGTTTTATTCTTTGCAGTCCAAAATGGCTAGAGTACAGAAGCACTGGGTTCAGATCTCAACAAAAGATTCATGCTGCATGCAGTTCATATATTGAGGGGAGCTGTGTGACCTTATGTCTTAGGCTCCTAAGTCTCCCTAAACTTCCCTCCAGGAGAATCTCCCTGAGTGCCCCCAGCTTGACTGCTGTCTTTCCAAAGAGATCCTCATTATGGTACTTGGGGGAGTGAGGAGAGTTGTGTGACTTGGATATTGCATTCCCCCACAATTCTCTTGGTGGCAATGATCCCACTTTCTCTGTCTCTCCACTTTGTGTTTCCCAAAGAAGAACACTTTAATACCAGTGGATGTGCTGTTGGTCTCACTGTTGGGTGTCAGTGATGGCTCACAGGTGAAGGGCATGTTGCCGGTCAGGGCCATTATCCAGAAGCCTGGGCTACATCTCGGTATGCCCAGGGCATAACGCTTTCCACGTTGGTATCCCCCTTTCTGCAAAAAGATAGCCACTACCACCACTTATTTCTTACAACTATCACCATTATTGTGATATTTTAACAGCATAAGGAAAGTTGTAGTTTCTTAAAGAAACTATGCCATATAAATTAAAGTTTTACTGTCAGAATGCTTTTATCAAATCTCTTTAGAGAAGTAAGTTGGAAGAGTCTGCATATGACTTAAAACTATCTTTTCTAAAAAAAAAAAAAAACTATCTAAAAAAAAAAAAAAACTATCTTTTCTGAGACATGAATCGGAAGTGGCATTTTTATAAAGTGTGAGTTCAAACTATACTTTGTTGGGGCCACTGGACGCCCACTCTCCTTTTGCTAACTCTAGCCACAAGGATTAAAAATAATAACAATTAATATTTAGGAAGTTCTCACACTGTCAGCCCCATTTTACAGAGAAGAAACAGAGACACCGACAGCTAGGGGACTTGCACAGTATCCCAGAGCCAGCAGTGTAAGTGGCAGAGCCAAGTTCAGGTGTTCTCAGCTACTCTGCTATTCTCCCTCAATGGAACGTAACTGTAGAACCAGAACCAAGGAATGCACTCCATGGGTAGACACATCAAAACTCCCTAAGAAGAAATTTCTAAATAGTTCAAGCTGTCCAAAAACAAAATAGGCAGTCTCAACAACAAAGGAAACACAAAATTTAAAATCTACAACCAAATATCCTTGGCCTCTCAGAACAGATCCAAGTGTAAATATTACATCCTTCTGCTCTCTAAGTATTCATCATATGGGGTACTTTTGGCCAGCTTGGATGGTGGGAAATTCTTAAATGATAGAGAGAGAAAAAGAGAAATTCATTGGCAGATCAAGCATCTGTGCACGAATAAGCAAAGAAGAGGACTAAAATTATTAAAATCAAGGTAAAATGGGCGTAAGGGACTGATAATAGACAAGTTTTAGATCTAGACTGAGAATTGAGAGAAATTAGCCAGTTACCATGATGCTTAAAGATGACAGGTCCTGAAAAAGTAGAAAGACAGGAGGTGCCTAATGGCTCAGTCAGTTAAGTGTCCAACTCTTGATCTCAGCTCAGGTCAGGTGGAACTCTCAGAGTTGTGAGTTCAAGCCCCACGTTGGGCTCCATTCTGGGCATGCTGGGTAGCTCAGCAGTTGAGAGTCTGCCTTTGGCTCAGGGAACGATCCTGGGCCCAGGGATCGAGTCCCATATCAGGCTCCCTGTAGGATCCTGCTTCTCCCTCTATCTATGTTGCTGCCTCTCTCTCTGTGTCTCTCATGAATAAATAAATAAAAATCTTTAAAAAAAAAAGAAAGAAAAGGATGACAGCAATGGCTAGGGCAGAGAAGGCAATCTGTGAAGAGAAGATACAGCGTTGGCAGGGCCTGGAAAATGAGGATCCTGGTTCATTTCTCACAGCTCTTCCTTCCACTCTGTACCCAGTGGACTTGTGAATAACCAAATCATCACACCTGTCCCACATCTCCTTCCCTCTACCTGGAAAACCCTTCATCTCCTCCATCTCTCATCTCTTCCTTCCTCCTTCAGCTTAGCTATCTCTTATTTGTGCTTTGGGTCTCTTCTCAATTGTTACTTCCTGTAGAAACCCTTTTTGGACTCCCCCCATTCCACACACACTAAGTCTTTATTTTCCTTTTCTTCTCCAAATATCCTGTCCTTTCTCTACCCCTATATTGTCATTGTCCTTGCCCTGTCTTCCCTACCACCACCATCACACCATAAACCTGTAAACCCTGTGAAAGTAAGAACCACGATGTTTATACAGAGCCTGGCACACTTAGTAGACACTCCAAAAATTCATTCATGCATTTATTTACCCAACAAGTATTTAGTGAATATACATTCAATGGCAGACCATGGGGGTAGAACAGTCAACAAAACAGGTAAGTTCCTCACCTTCATTCTTGGAGGAGGAAAGCTTTTTTTTCATCAAGTAAATAAAAACAAACAAGATGGTTATAGATAATTATAAACAGTATGAAAAATTAACAGAATGATGACATAAAAGAGGAAAATCTTCTGTTTGACCTACTTCGTTGGATCCTTGGAGAATCTATCACCTGCAACCTGAAGCCATGTTCCTTTTTCCATGGGGCATCCACTGAGGGCTCACTAAGGCATCAGACAGAGGGGCCCTCAGGGAGATTTCAGGTCAATGAAGGGAGCTAACAAGTAAACCAGGATCCAGTCACGGTTACTAGGGCAGTGACAAAAATATTTACATGGGGCCATGATATAATGGAGATTAAGTACACTGAAGATGGGGGGAAAGTACTCTGGATCTGTAAGGGCTTCTGGTGAAGATGGCATTGAGCCTGGTGATTCGGAGCACTGAGATTCCTGAGACCAAATTGCCTATTTTTTAATCCACCCGTACCACACATCCAAGCTGTGTGACTTGGATGAGTCACTTAATCTCTCTGTGCCTCAGTTTCCTCATCTGTAAAATGAGGGTGATGGCAATACCTTACAGTATCATTGTGAGAATGAAATCAGTTAGTATATGTAAACTATTTAGAACAGGATAAGCACATGTGTTGACCACTATTAACATTTTCCAGGATGTAAGAGTTAGCTCAATGAAGAAGAAGATGTCAAGAAAGCATTCCAGGAAGAATGAAAGAATGACTCTAGGATGCCAAGTCAGTGATCAACAGGCTCTGCCTCTGTCCCTGAGTGATCATGAGGGAGAATTCACTGGGCCTAGAATATGGGTTAAGGACAGACCCAGGAGAAACAGAGGAAGTGGTTTCTGTCCTTTAAGACATTATATTCAACAAGACTAAGCACAAAAGCAAAAAATTAAGAAGGAGCCAAGATAACATATAACCAGTGATAACAAGAAAAAAATGTCAATCATATATCTGTGTGTTTATAATATTCCAGGCACTGGGCTAAGAAACACTTCACATGCTATTCTTGCTCAAATTCAGCTTACAAACATAGGTCACATGACAAAAGCTCTAGGAGATTTAAAGAAGGAAGAGATGTACCAAAAGGCCTCGTGAGGACAATAAAGCTTGAGTCAGGCATTGAACAAAGGAAAAAGTATGAATAGAGAGATGGAGGAATTAGAAACTAGGTCAGGCAGTCTGATGGAAATAAAGCAGGTGCCACAAATACAAGCCACATGTATAATTTTTAATTTTCTAACAGCCACATCTTTTTTAAAAATTTTATTTATTTATTTATTTATTTATTTATTTATTTATTTATTTGAGAGAGAGTGAGGTGGCAGCAGAGGGAAAGAACTTCAGGCAGACTCCCCACTGAGTGCAGAGCCCAACGTGGGACTTGATCTCAGCACCCAGAGATCATGACGGGAGCTGAAACCTAGAGTCTTACACTTATTGGACTGAGCCACCCAGGTGCCCCCAACCACATCTTTTAAAAGTAAGAAGAAACAGGTGAAATTAACTTTAAAGAGTATTTACTTAACATTTATTAAATTATTATTTCTACATGTAATCAGTATAAGGAATTACTCACAAACTATTTTAAATTCTCTTTTCTTAGAAGTCTTTTTGGGCAGTCCTGGTGGCACAGCGGTTTGGCACTGCCTGCAGCCTGGGGTGTGATCCTGGAGACCTGGGATCGAGTCCCACGTCGGGCCTGCTTCTCCCTCTGCCTGTGTCTCTGCCTCCCTCTCTCTGTGTCTATGAATAAATAAATAAAAGCTTTAAAAAAAAAAAGTCTTTTAAATCTGATGTGTATTTTAGACTTACAGTACTTACCATATGTAAGTAATCATATTTCACATGCTCAGGAGCCACATGTGGCCGATGGCTACCATCTTGGATAGCCCAGTCAGGAGGGAAAAAAGAGCTGCCCTTGACTGAAGTCTCATCAGGCTTCAATCACTTTTTATACATTATTTAACTTTCCCTGTCACCTTCTTGGGAAATGCTATCATTCTCCCCATTTTACAGATGAGGACACTGAGACTCCAAAGAGATTAAGTCAACAGCTCAATAAATGGGATGACCTAGGATTTAAACCCAGCCCCGACCAATTTCAAGCTTGGGCATATTCCTCACCCTGGAACTGGCTTCAGCAAATGCCACTGGGGGCTTAGTGCTAGGAAACAAGATGATGCTGGAGCAAGGAGAAACCACCAAGTCCCGGGGGGGGGGGGGGGGGGGGGGCAGAGAAGTGGACAGACTGGGGGGGGGTCTAATTCTGAGCAGCTTCCTCTCCAACCCCCAAAGCCCACACAGCCCTTCTGCGTGCTCCCGGATTTGGAGGAGGGGAGGCAAGCAAGCAAGCAAGCAAACAAACAAACCTTTCCCTTTCCTGTTAAGTAGCACTTGAAGCTCTAGCCCAGCTCCAGAGCAGCGAAGCCACAAGACTTGTATGCAGGAGGCAAGGAAGGGCACCTGTGGTACATAAATATTTAACTTTTGTTGCAGGGAAGTGCAGGATGAGGAAACACTTGGCTGCTTCTCAGCCAGGGGAGCCGGGCTCCCTTACACCCTTTGCGGGCTCCACTTTGTCGTCAATTACTTTTCTAAAACTATTAAGAGAGGAAAGGGGGAAAGTATAAACAGAATTAACAGTAATTTATGATCTGAAAAAAAGACAGCAGGAGTTCGAAATCTGTCTCCATTAGGATACTTTCCCGGCGCTCCCCTGGACCCCCAAGCCACGGGATCCTGTAGGAAAAGGATGTTTATACAGCATTCCTGGCAGGAGAGACGCTTTTCCTTGCGCCCAGAGGGCAAGGTTCAGCCAACTTTCCACGGAGGGGTCTGGCTTGTGCTGAGCCTGCTGCCAGGACCCAATCCCGGGTGTGGGCAGACACTGAGCTTTTTAGATTTTTGTTTTATTATATTTGTTTCTTTTTCAGTGGTCCCCTCTGGATTTCTACAGGGACCTCCAAGCCTGCTCCTCCTCCACCTCAAACATCAGCAAAGCCCACCAGGAGAATTGCCAAAAGAGACAATCGTCTGTTCCTCAGTGAGAATGTTTTCCTGCTTCTGCCTCGGATAACTCCAGAATTTTCGAGACAAAGGTTTATTCCATCATCTAAGACATATTTTATGCCACGCAGTTTCACTTTGTAGGACTAACTTTTCAAGTCAAGGAATTGCAAAGCCTCAATATGTAGCAGCTTGGATTATCGTCCAAAAAGGGAGCCAGTAGAGCTCCAAAATTACTATTTCTTCCTTTTCTTTGTCTTTTCTTTTGGGGTGGGCATCGGGATGCTGTGACCCAACTGGGGAATACTGTCTCTGGCACATGCCTGTGGTCCACTCAATATTAATGATGCAATCAAGTCTTCAGGTGAATTTTGGAGCTAAAGCAAAAGACAAAAAGAAAATTTCGTAAACCACCCTCAGAATCTGTTAGCTGAAGCTCCACACACTTTAGGCCTTAACCAGCCAGTCCCTTAGATCGCTGGCGACCCCAAGTGGCCAACTTATAATAACAGTTTTTTGGATTTTGTTGGGTTTTGGTATTTTTCCCCCTGTGGAAAAGAAACATACTCCAAGGTTTTTTATTCCCAAATCCTTGTAGAATTTAAAAACTGCAGAGCTGGAAGGACCATTAGTGTTACCTGGCCTAACCATCTCATTTTACAGAAAGCACAGATCCAGAGAGGTAAAGAGAGATTCCAAAAGTCACACAGCATGTTAGGGTCAAGGGAGGAAGCAGTTAAAAGTGATGGCTTTAAGAGAGTCTATGCAACCAGATTTTAGCTCCTTAATGGAAAAAGAGAATTTTTCCCCAAGCCATAAAAGAAACATTGTTATTACAGAAGAATCACCGTAATGAGGCTGCATTGTTAACAGATCTGAAGTTTCCTCAGGCACACACTTCTTTTTTCTTCTTCTATTCCTAGACTGACCAGGGTGTATTAAATTGAATCACACAGCAAGTGTGAGGCCAGCATGGGGGAGAGGGGAGATGTCAGCGTTTGGCAGATGTGGGTTAGATGCTTATTCCCAAAGCCTGGGCGGTGAGTTTGGTTCCCACCTACATGAGCACTGTAGAGGGGGCATTATCATTCTCATTTCAGAAATGAGAAAACCAAAGCTCAGGGAAATTAATTAACTTGCCCAAGATCCTTCAGCTACGAAATTGCAAAAGCAACTTTCTCCATCACTTTAATCTATGTGTGCCTCCGTCCACCAAATGGGATGATAAAATCTGCCTATAGAATCAGAAAATGCTGATATTAGAGAGTCCATAGAAGAGCCTGCTTTTGAACAAAATGAACCCTCTCTAGAGAAAACTAACAAAAATATCTATGAGAAAGTCAATCAAAGAGAACATGGGTGCTGTTGTAAGGAACACCAGGAAATCCCATTCTCCTTAAAACAAAAAACTAGGATCTCCAAGGTTTTGCTTCAGGTCAAATTTCTGTTCTTCCCCACCACGTGACACCTTTCCCTTGAGGTGCCTCACTTAGTCTCCTCCTGTCATCAGGCAGCTGAACCCCTGGCAGGACACTGCCCTCCTCTTGGCAGCTCTGTCCCAGCCATGGACAGAATTCCCTTTGCTATCAGCTCTGAGCACCATGGAGATGATCTGGAATTTCCCCAGTGCTGTTCCTAAAATTACTGCGAAGGAATAGAAGGTAAAGTAACACAGAGAGTGGGAGAAGCCTAAAATCAGTATGATTTACAGAACATGAAATTCGGACCCAAATCTTACAGACGGGGTTCTCTCTAGAGTTAGCAAATCCTGCTCTGTTCCAGTCAGGATCTCAGTTTTAAAACACTCAGTGTAAATTATTCCAGCCCTCCACAAAAGCAATGTGGCAACATGCTGCAAGGCCTGGGAAAGATTCCTACTCTTTGGCCCAGGAATTCCTCTTCTAGCAATCCACCTGAATGAAATAATGAAACTGTGCAGGAAGGAATATATACACAAAGATGATCATCACTAACTTATGTTCAATTACCAAAAAAAAAAAAAGGAAGCAAATTATACAATAGGATTTATGATGTAACCAGAAGATGGAAAATTATGTAACCATTAAAAAATGATGTTTTCAAAGCATTTTTAATGACACTAAATGTAAAAAGCATTTGAAATAGCATTAAGTGAAAAAAAGCAGAGTGCAAAAGAAGTGCACGTTGTATGATCAAATACTTTAAACCAAAAAAAGAGAAATGTGAGTGTATAAGGACAAAAGAAGAAGAAATCTTCACCCATCAGGATGTTATGACTAAGTGATGAGATTAATGTTGATTTCTTTACTACTTATATTTTGCTTTAGTTTTACAGTGAGGCCATATTAATGTATAATCTGAAAATTATATATATATATATATATATGCATATTTTTTTAAAGATATTGACTCTGTAGCCCAAAAAAGCTGATGGATTTTCTCAGGTCACACCCTCCTGACTTCCACTCTGTCCCCACCGTGTTCCTCCATCTTGGTGCCTTCTCTTCCACCTGCCTCACTTCTGCCTTCCTTTTATTTTTAATTCTTTATTGAAATTCAATTTAGTTAACATATTTTTTTTTTATTAGTTACAGGAGTAGAATTTAGTGATTCATCAGTTGCATATAACACCCAGTGCTCACTACATCAAGTGACAACATGCTTCAAGGTCTGGGAAAGATTCCTACTCTTTGGCCCAAGAATTCCTTTTGCTATCAGCTCTGAGCACCATGGAGACAGTAGTCTCCTTAATCCTTAATGCCCATCACTCAATTACCCCATCCCCCACCGACCTCACTTCCAGCAATGTTCAGTTTGTTTCCTAGAGTTGAGTGTTTCTTATGGTTTGTCTTCCTCTCTATTTTCATCTTATTTCATTTTTCCATTTCTTCCCCTGTATTCATGTTTTGTTTCTTAAGTTCCACATATGCATGAAATCATATTGTATTTGTCTTTCTCTAACTTATTTCACTTAGCATAATACCTTTTAGTTCCATTTATGTCATTGCAAATGGCAAGATTTCACTCTTTTTGATGGCTGAGTGATATTCCATTGTATATATCATACACAAAAATAAACTCAAAGTGGATGAAAGACCTAAATGTGAGACAGGAATTCATCCAAATCCTAGAGGAGAAGATAGGCAACAACTTCTTTGACCTTGGCTGTAGCAACTTCTTGCTAGGCAAGTCTCCAAAGGCAAGAGAAACCTCTGCCCTCCTTTCTGCTTATACATCCAAGATCCACATTCATGACCTAGCCAATGATTAACTCATCAAGAGGTCCCTCAGAGTCACATTTGTCAAGGTGCTAGTGATCCTTTTCAATTCCTTCCTATTAAATAGGGCAGTGAAACCCATATTCCCTGCTCATCTTAGAGTGCTTTATTTCCTTCCTCCTAGTTGAAAGGCAGGATCTATGTAAATTTGGAATTTATTCAACTGATATTTATTGAGCGTCCACTATGTGCCAGGGCCTGTTCTAGTAAGATACAAGAGATAAGGTCTTACTCTCAAGGGCTAGACAGATAATAAATAATCCTACAAATGAGAAGACTGTCAACTCTGATAATGCCATGCTACAAGCATGTGGGCAGCCTCCTGAAATCATTATTCTTCAAACCTGTGATGGCAAAGGCATGGAACAAAATCCAGGATGCATTTTGATGCCAAGATGTTTGGAAAAAACCAACTTCTCCAGGGCTTGTGCATTGCCAGTGAATGTTAGAATTGGCCAAGAATTCTCAGAAAGAGAGATGCAGGAGACTTCGAAAGGCAGATGTGTGCACACTGGGCAGTGCCAGCTGACTTCCACTTCCCAGTAATATTCCCTCCATCCCTGGCAAGTGATATGGATTAGGAGAGAGAGAGCTCAAAAGAGAATTGTGAAGGGATTTTTGAGACTTCAGTGTCCCTGCCAAAAAAGGAGACTCCTACTGATGGGCTGTAGGCAGCATGTTGCTTACTTCTCATGTGCATCGTTGTTGCTTACCAAAAGAATAATAAAATCTTTAAAATCACTAGTAGCCATAACGGTTTATCTTTCTTGAGTTTTATCAGTGAATATCTCGGAGTCTAAGGTCCTGGGAACACATCACATGTACAACAGATTTAATAAAACTGAAAGAGGGTACAATGAGAATCCAAAGAAGAGATGGAACCTCAAATTCATTTCTGCTTTTCCAACATCTCACTGCAACACACATATACACACACACACACACACACTCACATTCACACCCATCCCCCTTCCCAGATCATTTATGATCATCTAATGATGCCCTGTGAGCATCCATTCAGAACATTTTCTAACCTTTCTGCAACTTACATAACACCTTTTTCTGGACATAAATAGGGATTTCAACTGGGATGAAAGCTGTCACTCAATCTCCAAAAAACTCATCAATCACCAAACAAGAGTGGAAATGGTTTGAACCTGATTGTAACAGAGTTAGGCAGGACGTTCTGTTCTGAGGAATCGCTGTTTGAACAGAGAATCAGATGAGTTGAGGTTGTTGTTGGAGGAAGCCAGAGAGCAGATACAAATCAAGGACACAACACATACCCCGTGGCTCTCATGCCCACAGAAAAGTTTGAGAGAAAATTCAAGAAATTGAAAATGGAACTAGCCCCAAATATATCCCAGATGTCCACTTCCAACTCCTAAGAAACAGGAAGGCAAAATAGAACAAAGCATCTTCCAACTTTCCTAAAAATATTTAAAGTGAAAATGAACCCTTGTAATATGTCACCCACTAATCTGGCCTCCAGAATTTACTTTCTCTCATTTTTAAAACCAAATAGCAAATAGCATATGCTATTTTATGCATATGCTTGTTCTTTAAATGTGTGAGCATGTGCCTTGTTTCTCTGACCATATTAATGGGTCTCAGGGGCAAAAAGCCATAGCTGGTACTTGCACTGAGTCCATGGCTGCTAACAAGTATTCAATACATATTAATTGATTGGTTGAAATATAAACCTCATTTATTGATTGACTGCAATATATGATCTGCAGATACATATCAGTTGTTAATAAAATGCATACAAGCCACCAGATTATATAGAGAAAGGGTTTATGAAGCTATTGCCATCATAATAATGGTAGATAAACATCAAATAAATACCTCTTTACAGTTTACAAAGCACTTTCATAAACTCTATCTCTTAACTCCCATAACAGCCATGTGAAATAAGTATTGAGGTTAATTCTCCAGTCCCAGCACCTTTCTGAGAGTATAACCAGATGGACTAATTACTCAGTTCATAAAAGAATATGCCCACTCTAACCCCAGGAATCCCGGATTGAGCTGTGTTAGCAGAAACAAACAGCAGCGCACTCTCCTTGCATGTCCTCAAAAAGATACACAGAGTCTGAACAATAGCAGCTATAAACAGCAAAGTGAATTCATCTGGGAAGAGAAACTACAGACTTTATTTTTCACATTCCTACAGCTATTAATTCACCTTTTGTTCTTGGGATGTTTGGGTTTTATTTTGTGTTTTTAATGTAATTTTTGAATAGCTTAACCCCCTGTCCCACAAATATCTGACACTAAAAACAAAACAAAGCCTAAAATGAGCTAGGGAAAGAAAAACTAGAAAAAATAGTTCATGTATCAACCTATTCCAGCTCAACTTATTTTATTTTGACAACAAATCCAGTTTGAACCAAGGAACTCATTAATAAACCTGTTTTTGTGATGTTTCTAGACCAATTTTTCAATTTTAAAGGCTTTGAAAAGTGAGTTCAGGACTGTACAATCCTCCAAATTTTTCAGACTTTTCATGTTATAAAGTCTGTAATTTACTTTAAAGTACATCAGTATAGGAAGTGTAATGGGTGTGTGTGTGTGTGTGTGTGTGTGTCTAAATTAGTTTCAATCTATCCCACAGGGTAGGTTAGTTAACATTTGAAGAACCCTTATCAAAAATATACACCCCAGGAGTGTTAATTAACATTTGAAAGATCCTAATTAGAAGTCCCAACTCCAGAAACTCCATGACAATCACTTCAAATATCAAATTCTTAATCTAAAATACAGAGGTCATTCATTTAACATTAAGGAATATTTGAGAAATAATTTCTCACTGTTGAAATAAATAGTGTTAAAACATGCAGATTGGCTCAAAATACTACACAGGTATCTCCACTATAGTATTAATGGAGAATAAAAATGTGAGGAGCCCAACAGTCTACTTCAGTGAGATACTCTGGCTTGGTTTCATTATAATACTATATCGCACTACTAGACAACTGGAAAGCTGGCTAATCCTACCTCTGGTTGGAATATTGCTCCATCTGCCTGCAGTAAGCCTTTCTTGCAAGGTGCTTTTTAGACCGTAAAAGAGTGGAGGGCTAGAGCTTTACCAAGATTACAAGATCAGACCTATGACTGCAGTGCTCTTGCTTCTCATAAGTCTTCACACAGGCAGCAGGACTCAGTGAAACTTCATGGAAACATACCCTGTAGGTAGCAAGGTCATGGGGCAGGGAACCATGGCTCTCACCTACCTACGATCCTTGGAGGCAACCAGTAGCCAATAATCACCAAAACATGACAACACTGATCAGCCAACACCTCAGCTTGAACTAAACACATCCGGAATTGTTGGGAGCATAATAATATTATGCTTCTCTACTGCATCATAGAACATGGGGGAAGGTACTTCATCCTCTCTTTCTGTAAGGGGAAGTTTTGGGGAAGTCATTTGCCATTCTTTCTCTCTCTCTCTCTCTCACTTTCATACACATACACACACACACACATATACACACATACACCATGCAGATCTCAAGATTCAGACTCTAAGCTATGTTCTCCAACCCATCTTTCACTGGGTGATGAAAGATGGGTGCTTGGGAGCTTCCATGAGCACCCCTTAATAAAACAGTTCTGTGTTTGTCATTGGTTATTGATCCCAATGTGTATATTCCACTGGTCAGAAACTCGGAGAAGAGGGGACATGTGTGGCACCCTGAACCCCTACCAGGATACTCTGCACCTACCAAAATCATTTTTTCTAACAATATCTGATAATATGGTAAAATACTTACAATATAATTATAAGTGAAAAAAGCTTGGTTCTCGAGAAGATATGTAGTATGGTTTCAGTTTTGTTTTATATATAGAAAGAAAACATCCCCCAAATGCGTTATCTGCTTATCTCAGAGATGACACCACTGAAGATTTCTATTTTTAATCTTTATGCTTTCAAACTGCTTTACAATGAACAAAAACATTTATATCCTGTTAAAAAAAATGCCACTGTAACAATTTAAATATTTGCTTCTACCAGGGCAGGCTCAGCACCAGTGATGTTCAATAGGAATATAATGTAAGCCACATATGTAATTTTAAATTTTCTAGCAGCCATTTTTTAGAAATACAAAGAAACAGGTAAAATTAATTTTACTAATACATTTTATTTAACCCAATGTACCAAAATATTATCATTGGAATGTGAACTCAATAGAAAATAGTATTCACGAGGTATTTTATATTCTCTCCTTTATTCTAAGTCTTCAAACAAAATGTAGGGTGTATTTTACACTTAGAGTACTAGCCTTATTTCAGACTGGCCACATTTCAAAGCCTTAATAGCCATACATGACTAGTGGCTCCTGAAATGGATAGCACGGCTCTGTATGCTAGCAACAGAAAAAATAATATCAAAAACACAATGCCAAGATAGTACAGGTCTCCCTAGTGTGCTTTAGACCTTGACATTCTCATGTAGTATAGTTTAAAGTTGGGTTGTAAAGGCCTCTGTTTACAAAGTGAATATTCACCCTTTATTCATCTATTGCTCACTGAGCCATCATCCTTGGTCAGTCACCTGGCCAGAGATGATAAGGTAAAGGAAAGGGAGTCTGGCCCTTTGGCAGCCCACTGTCCAGTGGGAGAGAGTAGCCATAAATAGACTGTTACAATAGCACACTGTAGGTGTGATGATTATACATCCCATGTGGTGACTAGCACACAGATGATGACAATGGCATTGACAGAGCACAGCTTCCTGCAGGAGGGGACAGTTGAGCTGGTCCTAAAGATGAATGGAGATCATTGGCAGAGGTAGTAGAATGAGCAAAAGCATAAACGTGCAAAGGGGAAGGCCTCTCTCCCAGGGTAGGGTGAGTCAGGGGTGCCTGGATTACAGGCTCTATCAGAAGAGGCATTGGGCATTGGGAGTAGAAAGAAGGCAGAGGTCATGGAGTGGAGCACAAACACAAGAGATAGAATTAGGTTCATGACTAGAAAGACCACTTTGGATGCTATATGGAGGGGGTACTGAAGCCAAAGCAGGTGGTATGTGAGGGATGGTTAGGAGGAGAGAATCATGCCCATGGGAGAGCTGGACCACCTTAGCCATAGGGAGTGGAGACAAGTGAACAGAGATAAAAATCAACAAAACTTAGCAAGTGACGAGAGATGGGGTAGATGGGAGAAGGTTCGAGTGAAGATTTACTTCTACTGTCCAAGTTTGGCTCAGTGGGTAGACAGTCATGACTGTAAACAATGGCATCCATGCTGTTTGTATAAGGAAGATTCCATCATCACTGGAGACCAGCAACCCCAGCCTCCATGCTGATCCAACCCGAGGATTACCCTTGAGCTTGAATCTCTTCTCCATAACCATCCCAGCTGCCACCAGGGGCCAGTGCCCCCAGGACTGGGGTCACCCTGACCCCTTGCTTTGACTTGGAGAGCTTCTGGGGCCTCAACCACCTCGCCAGCCCCTGCGCTGGTGCTCTGTCCTGTCCAGACAGAACCACAACTGCCCATCCGCCTTCTTAAAGCTTCTCTCCCACCAGGAAAGGGGGTGTCATCCCTAGTCATTCCTCTTAAATATGTTTTTTTTTCAAAATTAAAGTCAGATTGACTAGAAGAAGTAAATTTAGCAAACCAAACATTCCTATTTTCCTTCTAATGCCAAAAACATATTTCTAGCAAATATAATCTCTTATACTAAGTATAAATGTCCACCATATGTCAAAAAATATTAGGAATATTATCCACATTTTTAGAGTACTCTGTAGTTTCCAAGGCACTTTATAGGGAAACATAAAGTTTCCCATTTGCTCTCAAAGCAATGTCCCTGCCTCTGCTAGTGACATGCCAGGCTCTTCTGAGCTGACCCTGTCCCTCCCTCGTTGTCCCCTCTCACCACCCCCATCTCAGGCCCTGTTTTACAATCAGACCCACAGCTCCTGGACTGTGTCATACTCTTTCTCTCACCTCTATCTGCACCTCTGAATGTGCTAGACCTTCTACCTGGAAAGCTTTCTCCCTCCTCTTTCACCTTGCTCATCTCTTTTTTTGCCTGCACTTCCTCCAGGAACTTTTAAGCCCAGCCCAGTCCCACCCTACACTGAGATAGGTGCCCTTTCTCTTGGGCTCCCTTAGCAACTTGTACACACTTCCCTTAGGCCCTGCCACACTAGATTCAAGGGGCTTGCCTGCATCCCTGCCTGATGTCTACCCATTAAATTGTGAGTGATGCATGGGCCCCTCTTGTGCCTTATTTATCTTTTTAAAATCCTCGTCCAGAGTCTGGCACATGTACTGAATGGCTGAACAGTAGCTTATTCTTACTTTTGGTAACCAAGTATAGTAGGTTAAATAGTGGTCCCAAAAAGAGATGTCCAAGTCTTAACGCTTACCTCTGTGAATGTGACTTTATTTGGAAATGGGATCTTTGCAGATGTAATTAAGGACCTCTAGATAAGCTCATCCTGGACTTGGGTGAACCCTAAATCCACTGGTGTCTTTATGAGACGAGGAGAGGACACACAGAGATATGCAGAGAGGAGAGGCCATGTGATGACAGAGCAGAGATTGGAGTGATGTGTCTAAAAACCAAGGAACACCAAAGGTGGCTGGGAACTCCCAAAGGATAGGAAGAGACAAGGAGGGATCCTCCCTCAGACCCTTCAGAGGGAGCAGAGTCAACGCTTTGATTTTGGACTTTCGAAACGTCCAGAATTGTGAGAGAATTAACTTCTGTTGTGTTAAGCTACCACATTTATGGTAATTAGTTACAGCAACACTAGAAAACTAATAAAGGGATTACTGTGACATGGAATATGAACAAATGTACGATGACTATATGCTTGAGCAAAAAAAAAAAAATCACCTGCTTCAATTTGGGAAATTCCCATAAATGTCTAATCTGTTTCATTTTCTCTACACCCCCACCCCGACTGGGTACACCATCCATGAAGCTGAAGCAAACATCCTGCCAGAAATAAACAAGTTTGTTTTCTTGACTTCATTGCTCTGTTTCTCTTACTTTCCTTCTACTCTGTCACACCCCACTCCCCGCCTTGGACTGTGGTGGACTCTGTGACCTTGCGCAGCCCCTGCACCTGTGACAGCTCTTACCCCCAGTCTTTAGTCACTGGCTCTGCTTCCCAGCATCAGATACTGCTGGCTCCTCCTGCTGGCCACACGCCTCTCTCAGGGCGAGTTCCTGAAAGCCTCGAGATCACTCCGCCCAACCCTGACTTTCCCACTCTATCCGGGATGTGTTCCACACAGCAAGGATTCCAGAGCACAGAATCTGTGCATGTGTAATGAGCAAACACATTCCCACAAGATGTGGGAACATCTTCTATGCACAATCAATATGCTGATAATGGCAGTAATTGCTAATTTAGAGCAGCATTAATTAAAGGAGGAGGATCTTTGCTTGTCTACCTATAACACCTTTTCAGGTCCAAAATCTTACATGTTATCTTTAAGGATGTTGTTTTCTTCGAGGCATTTTCTCATATACTCATTCAACCAAAACTTGAGTTATCTGAATAAATATAAAGGTGTGCTGGCCTCCACAAAGGTATCTTTTGTATACATGATTTGAAAAAGTCAGTATTTAATTCCCCCATACTCCTACTCTTTAACTCAGCCAATCCCCAAGCTCCCCTCCCCAAAAGGGTAGATTTAAACAATGCAGTGAAGTCCAACTAAATTAAGAATTCCATATTCCTGGATCACTGCAGGAGCTTTTTATCACTAGGAACATGTCTATGTGAAAATAAAGTGCATTCCAAGAAGCAATCTTGATAGTTCTCCCCCATGATGCAGGAAAGGCACTGTTGAGAACTCCAGGGTTTATTTTTATAATTTTGACACAATTCAGTAATTTTCCAGAAGGTCAGAGAGCATGAAGCAGATGGTTGGTTTCCTCTGATTCGCAATAGTAACGTCCTTCCTGGCCAGTCCCCGTGCCTGGTTCAGAGTCCTGTTATCTTCCCTCCTGCTATTTCTGAAGCCTCCTGCCTGGCTGTCTCTCCTGCCCCTTCCCACAACCTCCCAATCCATCTCCCCAACTACAAGAGCATCTTCCCAAAGTTTGTATTTAAACATTTCATGACCTGTTTAAAACGTTCCTGTCACCATTGCCTTGAGAATAAAATTTGAACTGCCTGGCAGGGCACCCAGGAGTCCCCCTGACCCCCACCCTCAACCATCCAGGCTCACACTTCCTATAAAATATGTCTTAGAATGGGAAAAAGGGTTGAATTTTAAAGACACTCGTCACTGGACAAACAGATCCTGCAGGAACTGGCTTTGGGGGAAGCAGTCACTGCCAGTTGGCCCTATCAGGTCCCTGCCCTGTCCTGCACTTAGTCTTTCCTTCTCTGTGGATCCACCATTTACTCAGGGTGCTCCTCAGAGCAGCTCCGACAAGCCAAGTTCACATGCATGCACGACAAAGAACCAGGCTTCACAGCCAAGAATGTTCACAGCCCTGAAATGAGAGAAGGTGTGGAAATGAAAATCTAGAGTGAAGCCTGAGTGAAGGTATTTTTATAGCCACTTCACCTCAGACCATCCGTCCTTCTACTTTGTTTCACCCCATTTTTACCTGTCACACACCCCCAAATAACATCTTTTCTTAGTTGTCAAACCTCAACACATCATAATTCAAAACACTTTCCATCTGAAATAGGCCTTTCTAAAGCATTTCAAATTCCATGGTATCTTTCTTATTGCATAACATTATCAATATATATACCACCTTCCATGCCTTCAGAAATAATATCTGCCTTCAAACTCTTTTTTTTTTAAAGATTTATTTATTTACTTATGAGAGAGAGAGAGAGAGAGAGAGGCAGAGACACAGGAGGAGGGAGAAGCAGGCTCCATGCCGGGAGCCCGACGCGGGACTCGAGGATCACACCCTGGGCCAAAGGCAGGTGCTAAACCGCTGAGCCACCCAGGGATCCCCCTGCCTTCAAACTCTTAAACAACTTTTTGTAATGGACATCTTGGAAAACTGGATCATAATCTGGATTCCTACTTAAACCCTTCTTGTTCCCACCTTTCAGTTCATCTTCCAACATTTAGAGAAGGCAGAGAGGAGTGGAAACCACAGTCCTTGCAGGCAGAACATACTATGTGTCTGTGAGAGAGGAAAAATAATTTCCCCTCTACCCTTCTAGGTTCTTGGCTGAGAACCCCTGTAATAAAAGACAGATTAACAGGAGAAATACAAACAGAAATTTAATAAAATATATACTTCCTGTATACCTGGGAGAGATCCAGGAAAACTGGAGTGGCTCTAGCCACCATTTTAAATATCATCTGTAACTAAACACAAACTGGGGAGTCAGTTATGAGAGGTTACCAGGAAAAGCAGAGCAAACATCCTTGCCTTCTCCATTGATTAAAGTTCCTAGAGACTTGGTCATCTTTCTCTTCCTGGTACAAAGAGAAAGACATCTTTAAAGATGGAGATTTTTCTTATACATGTAGATGTATCTTACAAAAGGATAACTTCCCAGTTTCCAGAGCTTCTCCTGTGTCTACTATTTTTAAAAAATAATCATCCTTGGGGTACCCGGGTGGCTCAGTAGGTTAAGCATCTGTCTTCAGCTCAGGTCATGATTTCACGGTCTTGGGATCAAGCCTGACGTCAGGTTCCCTGCTCAGTGGGGAGTCTGCTTCTCCCTCTCCTTCTGCCTCTCCTATTGCTTTTGCTCTCTCGCTCTCTCTCTCTTAAATAAATAAATAAAATCTTTTTAAAAATCAACCTAAAATAATCCTTATTCCAAAAAGCATATTTTGGGGTAACAAATTCTGACTCCTGTTATGACTTTTATAAGTATCTGTCACTTGTCAAAACTTCAGATTCTTCAATTCCAATTAAATAACATCAATTGTATCAGTCTCAAAAGGCTGTTCTGACTATTCAGGGATGTTATATATGTTGACTCTGCAGCCCAGTGCATATCGTATCTGTAGACACTCAAAGCATACCAGTTGCCAAGGTGCCTAGGTAGCTCAGTCAGTTAAGCGTCCAACTCTTGATTTCAGATCAGGTCTTGATCTCAGGATTGTGAGTTCGAGCCCCACACTGGGCTCCAAGCTATGCATGGAGCCTACTTAAAAAAAAAAAAAAAAAAAAAGATACCACTTTCCTTCCCTGTTCTAACAATAATAAAAGCTGATATTTACTGAGCACTTACTACATTTTATGTGTAGTAACTTGCTAGTTCTCACACTAACCTCATGATATAGGTCTTATTTTACAGAGGAAACTTGGGGATGGGGAGGGAGGAATTGTTAAAAATAGCAAAGCCAGACACCAAAAAGCTACAGGCTTGAGAAACAGCTGAGGTGACTCTTTTGCCACAGAAGAACGGTCAACAATTACACTAAAATTATTTTCAGGGGGTAGGGAGATTGACAAAATGGGTGAAGGGGAAATTATGGAATGAATAAGTCATAGAGATAAAAGGCATAGCATAGGGAACATAGTCAATGGTACAGAACTAGCATTGTGCAGTGACAGATGATAGCTACACTTGAAGTGAGCACAGCATAATATATAGACTTGTACACCTGAGACTAATATAACATTGTGTGTCAACTATACTTCAACCCCATATACTACCTGGGTGGTTCAGTCAGTTAAATATCCAACTCTTGATTTCTACTCAGGCCATCATCTTAGGGTGTGAGTTCAAGCGTCACATTGGGTTCCTTGCTGGGCATGGAGTCTACTTAAAATTTAAATACATACGTACATACATACATACATACATAAATAAATAAATAAAATGTAGTATATACACAATGGACTATTA
The DNA here is from genome assembly GCF_018345385.1 of Vulpes lagopus. Classification (NCBI taxonomy): domain Eukaryota; kingdom Metazoa; phylum Chordata; class Mammalia; order Carnivora; family Canidae; genus Vulpes; species Vulpes lagopus. Next base: position 123,386,727 of record NC_054827.1, on the reverse strand, counting down.
CTCAGCCATAATAGAGAATGAAATCTTGACATTTGCAACAAAATGGATTAATCTAGAGGGTATTATGGTAGGTGAAATAAGTCAGATGGAGAAAGACAAATAATGTACGATTTCACTGTATATATGGAATCTAAAAAACAAAACAAATGAAGAAACAGAACAAAATAGAAATAAATATAGAGAACAATCTGGTGGTTACCAGAGGAAAAGAGGGGTGAGAGGATGGGCGAAATAGGGTGAGGGAGTTTAAAAGTACAAACTTCCAACTATAAAATAAATAAGACACTGGGATACACTACACAACATAGTTAATTACATTTAACAACCTTATATGGGAAGCGATGATAGCTAGTGTCAACACAAAATGAACAATTCTTTTAGAATCTCTAAAAGTAAGGAGTGTGTTATTCAAACCCAAGTTAGGACAGGGGCCAAGGAAATATACTCTTCACAGGAAATAAATTACTCAGGAGAATGAACAGTTTTTACAGTATTACATACTTTTTTACACCTTGTGAAAGCTCAAAAGATTATAGATGAGCATATAGGCAGGAACCACAAGTTTAACATCAGCAAATGCAGGGAGTAGGAGCATTGATGGATATCTTAAGGACAAGATGGTCCTCCTTTAGGCTACTCATTTACAAAGCAGGTGTAAAATGTATGCTTGGTGGGCTTTAAATGAGGCTTTTGGTTTAAACAATGTTAATATACAGTCACACTGACTTAGAAAGAAATCTAAAATGCCTCCCCCTGTATCTCAGGCCTTTAGAGATTTTTTTCCTCTCATCATTAGATTTATTGTGGTATCATTTTGTAATGTATATAAATGTTGAATCACATATGTTGTACACCCAAAAACCAATTATTATTGTTTGTCAGGATGCCTGGATGGCTCAGTCAGTTAGGCATCTGCCTTAGGCTCAGGTCATGATCCCAGGGTCCTGGGATTGAGTCCATGTTGGGCTCCCTGCTCAATGGGGAGTTTGTTTCTCCTTATCCCTCTGCGCCCCCCCCCACTTGTGCTCCGTCTGTCTCTCTCTCAAATAAATAAATAAGATCTTTTAAAAATTTGTCTATTACACATCAATAAAAATAAGTCATTCCACTTTTTTTTTTAAAGTAAATGTGAAGGTGAAACAAACACGTTTTCAAATAATAAGTAAATTTCAAAAGGTTCAATACAGGTACCTTGAGGTCAGAGAAGTAACAACAGGGGAGATGTCCAAAGCATTGGGCTCCTGTCCCTGTCCTGACTCTTAATTACTAGTCTTGTTTTTGTTTTTAAATATTTTATTTATTTATTCATGAGAGACACAGAGAGAGGCAAAGGCAGAGGGAGAAGCAGACTCCCCACGAGGAGCAGACACTCAACCACTGAGCCACCCACGTGTCCCTAATTACTAGTCTTGTGACTGATGGGAAAATCCTCCAAAGACCCACACAGGGGTATAAGTCCATATGGTTGCCCTTCTCCTAGGCACAGAAGAACTTGCTAGACAGGTACTATTGATTTTGAAAGCAGGGAATGCTAAGGTTTTTGTGTCCTCCCCTAAAAGAAAGGCTGCACATCTGCAGTGAGAGAGGAAAGCAAATAACATCTGTGAGTTTCTTGGCTAAAAAGCCCCTTTGTTTAGAAATCTGGCCTGCTTACATATATCCTCAAAAAGGCAAAATGTAAGTTCCAATCAGATGTCAACATGGGCTCACAATTTATGATCCTAGGGAAACATTTTAAAGGCAGCTGTGTATCCCCTACTCTTCTTGCAGGGCCAGTCCCTCCAAGGCCTTGGCTCCAGGCTTCAGGCAAGATCCCACGGATGTTCCCCTCTCCAGTCACGATCCTCCACCCGTGCACTGAGTAGCACTGGAGCTCAGAAACATTTAGCATGGGAAAATTACAACCCACCCCCAGCAAAAGGTTATAACTAAATATTATAGCCTGGGATTGTATGCATAAAGCTCTTTGACTTGCTTTTGCCTCCTGGCAATCAAAAGAATTAATCAGGGTCTAGTGCAGAGAAGACAGATTTGCACTAGATTTGGCAGCCCTGGAATACTGATTTTTTTTTTTTTGAATACTGATTTTAATTGAGTTGAGTCCCTTAAGTTCATCAAAACTTGAGTTTCTTATCCAAACACATGACAACAGCAAAATCTATCTTGACTATTTCAAGGGCCATTGTGAAGATTAAATTTAGAAGACAACTCAGCATCATGGTTAAGAGTTCAGGTTCAAGAGCCAGACTGACTGGATTCAAACCTAACTCTGTCACCTACTAGGTATATGACCTTATTTAAAACAGGGCAAAGCAAAGATCCGATGTCAGAAGGTTCTGGTGAAGATTAAGTTGGTTAATATATGTAAAGTATTTGAAATGGTGTTTGCCATATAGTTAATGTTTATATAAGTTGTAGTTATTATTATGTGAAAGCACTGGAAAAGACAAAGCTGTCATCCAAAGACACTGGTAACAGTTCAATGAGCCTTATTCGTACGCTTTGTTTTCTAAAAACGAGGTCTGGAAATCTATTTTCAGAGCACTTCAAAATACCCCTTACCCAAGTCACTAAGTCAGAACCATGGCACTTCCCTTCTTTCCATCACCCCCAGGCATCAGAAAGGGTTACCACCTCCTGAGGATGGTGGTCACTGGAACCATGTGTTATAATGGAATAACATTTTCCAGCATAGAAACCACTGGATGGGTCTTAACCCTTTAACGATCACAACCAATTCACAGCTCTTCATTCTCTACCTCTCTTAAGGGTGAACATAAAAAATATCTAGCCCATAAAAAAACACATGCCAGTGATAAAATTTAAAAAAAAAATTCTTGCAATTTTTGAAAAGTCACTATAAAATACACACTCCCAAGCTCTCATTGAATCAGTTCCTGGAACTCAATGTCTAATCAATCTATAAATTGTGACCTGCATCAAGTCAATGACTTAAACTTCAAAACACATGAATAGACACAAGTCATATGCATGCAATAGTGTGGTATGGGAAGATACTGATTAGCAACAGTGCTCAACTGGAGCACGTAGGACCATAGCACTTATAGGTCATTTCAATTTTACCACGTAGCACATGACCTACTGCACAAGTCCGGGTGCCCCAAAAACATTTGTTAGATTTGGTGCTTCCTAACACCTCCACAGACATTGTAGCTTTTAAAACGGAAACTACCACCCACAATAGACAGTTTAATTTACACTTGCTTATTTCACTGTAAGTGAAACTGAAGTTCCTGTTAGTTCCAGGATTTGTCCAAAATAGTAACAAGCCTTCTAAATGACACATATAGAACCCATACCTGCATCTCTCGATTCGAGGCTTATGTTTGTAATGCTGTTGCATAAATGCATAAAATTCAGAGATAGGATTTGTTTAGGTTGGAATGTCACCTCCACACCTACCTAAAAGACCTTGCCATGATACATGCAGTTATAGCAAAAATATGTATTTACATTTTGACCAAATTTTGGCAATATACCAGAAAGTTGAAAATCAGCCAGCAGCAGGCCAGCTGAGGACCTCTGTCTCAATCCGGAGATGTGTCAAGAAAGGGAGAAGGTGGGTGGGTTCCAGCAAGAATAAATGCAATAAAAGCAAAAAAGCTTGTGAGGGCTTCTCTTTCTCACCTTCTCAAAATCCTCCCTTAACCTGGGGCTTCCTCTAAATGCTATGGAGTTTCTTTTCCTCCCTTCAGTTCATGCTGACTCTTCATTTCCTCTCCTCCCACTCACTGCAATCTGCTTTCCCCAGCACCACTTAGAAGATTGTTCTCTCTCATACTAAAGAGTTGTGCCCTTAATTTATGAACGACAGAATATAACCACTCTCCTTCCCTTTTGTTGTTTCAATCAAATCATTAATTCGTATTCATTATAAGATGACTGGGAAAAATAGATAAGAAAAATTAAAGTGATTAAGCTTCTAAATCACCCAGAATTCCATAATAAAGAGATAACTACTGTTAACATTTTCGTGTATATCCTTCCAGATGCTTCCCAGCACACCAACACATATATCCATATATATTTTTATAAAACAACACCATAACTATTTTAAAGTCTATTTGGTTCTTTTACTTAACAGGATATGCACAACATTTCAGGCTAACAGATAAAAGCACATAAACATCATCATGACTTTGGCACAAACTTACTTAATAAATATTCTTCATTGCTAAATGTTTAGGTGGTTCCTAAATTTTTGATATATCAGCAACACTTTATAGAAACATTCTTGAAAGCATACCTTTGGGCACCTGCTTTATTATTTCTTCAGGATAAATGCTGATGAATATCTGATGATCTCATTTATTGCTGAGTCTTTTAATGGCTTGATTTTCAGGATAAATTTTCATTTTTAGAATAAATTTCAAACGCATTAACAGAGCCCATTCTTTCTTATCTGCCTCCCTCACCTTCCATTTCCCACATCTACCACTGGGACTCTCTGCTGCTTTTTGTCCCTCCATGCCTTTCTTCCACTTCTACCCTTTCTTTCTTCTTTCTCCAGTTTCAATATCACCTTATTTTGAAAGTCTTCCATCACCCTGCTCTTTCACCAGTACAATTAAAATTATACTACTGCCACTAACGATAATAATTATTACAATCACATTCATGGAGTATCTACTTTCTGCCAGGCAATATTCTAAGCATATTACATAGATATGTCATCTCATCCTTTCAACTTATCTAGGAGGCAGCTACTGATACCTCAATTTTACAGGTTAATAAATGAAGACTTAGATCTGTTATAATTTTTGAATCTATGTGTACTTACACAAAATTTTAAACTAAATAAATATATGTGTATGCGTGAGGTCTAACTAAAAGTATAACTTCTGCTATCTGTTCCAATGAATAAATTATTTTTCAAAAACACTTTAAAACTGATACCATTACTCAGTGGAAAGAACTCTAAGATGCAATTAAAAAGAACTCTGCAATTTAAGGTGAAGCTATTTGGGCAAAAAAAATTAGAAATGAAGATGAATTATGAGTATTCTAGATTAAAACTCAAGCCTCCAGAATCCGGTAAACACTTCAACTGCCTTTACACATCAATAAGAATTGGGAAAAATCCAACCTACATGCACCATTTTAGTTTAAGTATCGTGCCATTTCGGCAGGTAGTTAACATCCTATAATAAAAATCAATGTTATTACTTTATTTTATGCAGTTAGTCAAAAGGAAAATTGGAATCCCTACTCATAAGAAAACAAAACCAAAACTAACACCACATTATAGTTGTTAAGCATTTATATAAGCACATTACATTTCTAAAGCATTCAACAAGTAATTAGTTGAACCTAGAATTAGATTTGTTTTTATTGTCAGAATGTGGATGTAAACCTACTATTGGATAAGCTATTCAACTATTAAACCTTGACCAAAAAAAAAAATTTATTGCTAATTGTTTCAACTGCAATAAAATTAAAACAACTTTTTTCTTTCCAATCAGCCTGTATGACTTTCGCTACTTCACTTAGTTCCTAACAAAGGTAAAATAATAAACACCCAGCAAGAGGTTAGCCACATTTCTCCGATGAGAGAGGGGCCCCTTGAGTTGTGGGGCTCTGTGCTGGGTGCTAGAAGACAAGAGGGGCACAGTTGACCTCCCCGGAGCAGCTATTTTTCTAATGATGTGAGGAGATCATCATTATGGTTATTCTAAAACAAGCACAGTTACACTAGGAATCAAACAAAATTGCATGATTTTTTAAAATAAAAAACTGTTATCTACTGAAATGCCTTCCTTTTTTACTTTATAACTTGTATGCGTTTTGAATTTCACACCATTTTCAGGTGTTACTTCTCAGAAAAATGAACATGGCAAAATGATTTAGGAAAACCAAAAAAACTGTTCTGGGCACCCCTGAATTTGTGGAGAATTCCTATCTGCTACACATGTGCACAATTGCAAAGATTACCTTTTTCCAAATATGTGTATCTCTCTCTCTCTCTCTCTCTCTCTCTCTTTCAACACTTGTAATACTTCCATAAAGTTTCTGCAGGGGCACCTGGGTGGCTCAGTCAGTGGAGCAGCTAGCTGGCTCTTGATTTCAACTCCAGTCATGATCTCAGTCCTGGAATAATCCCACACCAGCCTCTGAAGGGAGTCTGCTTAAGGAGTTTCTCTCTCCCTCTCCCTCTGTGCCTTCCCCTTCCTTTTTCACTCTCTCTCAAATAAAAAAATAAATCTTCAAAAAAACAGTTTCCACATAGAAACCCTAGTAGCCAAAATAAGTAGACTTGTCTACTCTTTCTCTCACCCCTCCACTCCAAACTCCAGAGGGGTCACTGGAGACATTAAAGTTTTTTTACATCTTGGTGGGGTTTTAAAAATTAATTTAACTTTAAAATTTAATTAAAATTTTATTTATGAATTTTATTAAAATAAAAATTTAACTTTTTCTTCACAATTTTAATTCACTTGAAGAGATAATAGTTCAAAATTCAAAAGGAATAAAAATGTCCCCTTCCACCTCAGTCCCAAATTACAGAATTTCCCTCCCTGAAGGTAACAACCAGTGTTACTGATCTCCTATGCATCCTTCCAGAGGCCTTAAATCAGACTCTACCCTCATCCCACTATGCTGGAAAGAATTTTAATCTAAGTCCTGTTAAAGGATAAATTTTTTAAAAGGTGCAATTATGACTTTCATACAAATATAAAATGAATGTGTGTCAAAAATTTTATATGGTCATTAAATAATGAGAGAAGCAGGAAGGTGTTGGAGAAATTCAAAGAAACACCACCTATTAGGCAAGTAAGGCATGCCGAAGTGATTTGCAAATGGACACAAAATGAATCTGTCCATATAACAATAAGCAACTGCATCCCACCAGACATGATGAATCTGCATTTCTATAGACAATAATCCTTTCTCTAGCATCAGTTTTCTGCAACTTAGAGTTGTAAAATAGGTCAGAGACTATGAAAGATGGAGATAAGCAGGAAGGATGTGTTTACATAGAACACTCAGTCATCTTTGCCCATTTTGAACTTTCACAGCTTTTTCTGGCAGTCACATAGATGGGACCCTTACCTTCTCTGCTACATTCTACTTACCCCTGATATATGTGAAGGTGCCAAGATCTGTCTCACAACAGAGGATTCAGGAAGACTTCTCCCATCTTTGGTCTACACTGGTCACGGCTGATGGGTTCAATGTCTTTGTCATGGTTCTGTGAAGGGAGGGGCCTTCCCTTGCTTCCTTAATACTTTATTTTGGGCTCTCCAGAAGCAGGCTCTGAGATAAGGACTTGAGAGCAGGTAGTTTAGTTGGGAGGTGTAGGCATCACAGGTATGAGAGGGAGGAGGTGGGGCCGGGAAGGAAAGACAGTAATTAAATGATGGACAATTGCAACTTAATCCTATGGGGAAATTATGGAAAATGTTGCAAAATACACTCTTCAAAGTTATCCTAAGTAGTAAGTGAGCTGAGGCATTTATACTTCAGCTCACTGGAGTCACTGGAAAAGGGCTCTTCCTGGAGGTATTAATTCCCTGGCACTTTTGGCTGATTCTGATGGATAGCAGAGCAGACTTCCAAGACTTTAGAGGAACACCTATGGCAAAGAGATGCACATACTGGAAGTTGGAAGTCCACAGCAACACGCCAAAGGGATGGGGTCTAAAGATGAAGGCAGAGCACCAAGAGCATCTGCTTCACCCACCAGGTTTGGATGTGAGATCCTTGGCTGGACCTGGAAGCTCTGGAACCTAACGCCTAAACTTTGTTGCCCCTCCTGGCATCCTTCGTCTGGGGTCCTGTCACCTCTAAGGACTGTGAAGACATACGTCCTTACTGTTTCCAAAACCACCGGTCCTTGTTCCTTTTGAGTTCTGGGTCTACTTCTTTCTTCTTGGAAATTTGGCCTCCCTGCTCCCAAAGGCAATCGCTTCTCTCCCTAATTCCTGGTGAGATCACTGAAAACCAAATCCAAAATAACATGCTTCCTTCAATCAACTTCAAAGCACATTTCCCTGGAAAAGAAAGTGAAGTAGTGAAGTCTCAAGCACCTTCTTGAAACAGAAAGAGAAAACAAGGAGAACAAAACATAAGCTCATGTCTCCAACTTTATCCTGCCATATAGGTACTCTGCTCCAAGCTGTTCAACCAAGAAGAAATAGTAAAAAGTGGGGCATCCTCTTTCAGTCTACTGTGATCTGATGGTTTCTGCTAAGGAGTATTCTCCCTATTTGCTTCCAGAATGCCTCAGAGAATAACAGAATGAGAATTCAGCTAAGCTGAGGGCTGCTCTAGTCTCAATGATAACCCACTCCCAAGTGTTTGGAGGGTAAGTCATTTCTCAGGTCATCCTTTCTTCCCCACTCCTAAGTCAGAGCTCTAGGGCATATTTCTACTTAACTCAGGACTGAAAAGTGACAGGTACAGTTCCTTTCTTCTCTGCACGTTTCACTGTCTCATTAAAGTTACTGTACTTTTCCTTAGTCTACCATGAGAAAGAAAGTAACCATTTTTTTAGAGCCTAGAAAACATCAGCAGCTTTGCCCACATAATCTCCCTTAAAATTCACCAAACCCCTGCCTCATAGGAAGAATTCTAAGATGAGAACATTAAGGTTCAGAGAGGTTAAGAACTTTCCTTAAGTTTACAAAGCTACAGTTGAAACTACAGTTCAAGTCTACTGATCTGACATTTTCCACTATACTGTGATAGGTATTTCTTTATTAGATCCTAACTGGCTTTCATATCTTTCAAGGCCGAAAGTTTACATGAGGATGAAAACAATAGCATTTTCCCTCAATTTTTTTCAAATCCTAGAAGGGAATATTTGAACTCTTTTCAATTATGATGGTGACAAATAGAAAATAAAGCTGAAGAAAATTCATTACATCAGTTAGTGGACATCGAAGCCAAAGCCCCTTCCTCCAGTTAACAAAGCTCTGCCAAGTAGTTCACATTTTAACTTAACAATCTGGGTAAGAAAAAAAAAATCTTGGTAAGAACAGGGTCTCCAATGACTCTCATCAAGCAGCACAATGGTTCCTTCCTACACAATATTTCATCTTTTTTTTTATGCTTATGGGCAGGAATGGCTGTAGTGAAAAGATAGGACACTTTGCTAACAGACCTCCCTGATGATGAGCAGTGTGATTCTGAACAAGCTATTCATTCATTCAGCACATCTTACTGAGCACCTACTAAGTAGGCTCTACTGGGCAACTGCCTCTGACCTACATTAACTAAGAGATAATAAACGTGCGCTGCTCTAAGCAAGTTTGCAGATATTTGTTACATGGCAATAGGGAACTAATACAAAGCACAAGAACAGGGTGCTCCAAGAGAGCCCTGGAAGATATGACTTGAGACTAAGCGGTGACAATGGGCTTCTCTGAGGGATCATATGTAAGCAGAGACCTGAAAGATAAGCAGAAACCACTCAGCAATAGTGGGGAATAGGATTATAATTCCCTTTACCTTAGCTATGCCTCATTTTCCTCAGATGGAAAATGAGTATTTTCTTTAAGTAGTGTCTACTTCATACAGTTAGTTGTTCTGAAGATTATATGCAACAATATGTATGCTATGCTTTGCATAGCCTGTGGTGCAAATAATAAGCCCAGTTAAAATGATGGTTGGCTGGGATGTTATTACCACCAGTATTTTATGAATAAAGTACTACTACCAAATGGCACATAAAGGTCGAAAATGTAAGAATAAGCATTTCCTGCCCATTCATTCTACTCCTTTTAATCCTCTTTTGGCTGGTCTTCCCTTTCTCCGGCCAAGCCTTCCTAGGCCTTCTCATACAGGCAGGGGGAAAAGGCTGAGTGAGTCCTCTTGCTAAACATTTTGCAGATACATTTGTTTCTCTGTTGCAAATCACTGTGGCATTACTGGCTGGCTGTCTTATCAGCAAATAGCAAATAATTCCACACTTAGCTCTGGCAGCCCTGCTTTTTGATTCAGTTCACTCCCACTTACCTAATTAAAATGCACCTCCCAAAGGCAGGGATTGTGATATATCCCTCTTTATGCTCCAATACCACACAAAGTACTAAACTGGCTGTCCCATCCCCACCACTGCCTCCTCTTATCCCCACCCCCTAACACACCAATGTCTTATAGGCCAGTTCCTAAACACTCTCCAAATTCCAGCTCTGAAGTCACAGCCCCTGTGAAATTATCTTTCCCCTCCCCAGGTGCCAGAATTAATCATCTTTCTTCTGTGTCCTTTGAACCTACCATTGCACTGATTAGACTGTATTATAATTTATCCACTGGTGTCTCCTTCACTAGTTGCTTCTTGAACTCTAGCAGCACTTTAAAAGCCTACTGTGGGCCAGAAGCTGGAAATACAGTAAAGAATTCAACACAGACCCTGCCTGGAGGGGAGGCAGGTAGTAAACAAGGGGTTTGAACATGATATGGTAAATGTGCGGGCAGCCCAGGTGGCTCAGTGGTTTAGCACCAGCTTCGTCCCAGGGCGCAATCCTGGAGACCCGGGATCGAATCCCATGTCGGGCTCCCGGTGCATGGAGCCTGCTTCTCCCTCTGCCTGTGTCTCTGCCTCTGTGTGTGTGTGTGTGTGTGTGTGTGTGTGTCATGAATAAATAAATAAAATATTAAAAATATATATGGTAAATGTGTAGATCCATACATATTCCAGGAGCTTTCAATCTGACAGGGCAGTAGCTGAGTCCTTGGCCTCCTGGAGAATTAGAAAGACTTCTTAGAGGAAGTGTCAGGGGACCTCAATGGGTAAGAGTTAGACTGTGCTCTGGACTGAATCATGCCCCCTATAAATTCATACTTGAAGCCCTAACTCCAAAGTGATGGTATCTGGGGATGGGGCTTTGGGATACTTAGGATTACATGAGGTCATGAGGCTGGGGCCCTTACAGTGGGATTAGTACCCTTGTAGGAAGAGACACCAGAGAGCTTGCTTACCCTCTCCCCACCACATGAGGATTCAGTGAGGAGGACGCTATCTGAAAACCAGAGAGTCTTCACCAGAAACCAACTATGCCAGCACCCTGATCTTGGACTTTCCAGGCTCTAGAACTGTGAGAGAGAAAGTTCGATAGTTGAAGCCACTCAGTCTATGGCATTTTGTTATAGCAGCTTGAGCAGACTAAGACGGATGGACAAAGAAAGATGGGCCTTGGCATTTCTGTCAGAGGCACCGGCTTTCAGAAAGGCATGGAGGCAAGAATCAACACAGTGAGTGAGGAAAGCTGTTAGAACTGCAAGTGAAAAATAAATAAATAAATCCAATTATATAGAGAAAAAAATAACTGCAAGTGACACATACACAAAATCGAAATAAGCAAGAAGATATGGCGCAGGTGGTGACAGAAGTAAACACTCAACTGACAGGAGCCCACCTTTCTGTGAGAAGTGGTTCACCCAGAAGACTAAACTCCCAGCAGCCATGTTTCTGTCACATGACCCTCCTGGGCATAATTGATTGGACTATTGGTGCCCATGTGACCAAAGCTGGGCCAATCAGATCCTCCTGGTAAATCTGGAATTGGTATAAGAACCCGCCAGTAAGTCCAGACTGTTGTCTTGAATAAAGACAAGAATGTGAGGGCTACGAGGTAGCCGTGCAGAGACAGAAGCATGAAGTGTTGCTGTTGGGATAAAAAGAATAGTGCAAATGGGCCCAGCAAAGAATCAGCTGGGGAAAAAAGAGATGTCTGGAGTCCATGGAAGTGCCTTTCTAGTTTTTAAAATACCCCCGGAATCCTTTTTGATAAATTCCCTTTTCTCCTTATTTGTTCCAACTGTTTTGCCTTGGTTTCTGCCACTTGGGACCAAACATGCTGGTGTGTCCCAGGTCTCTGTCCAAAGCCCCTTTCTTAGTCATCTTTTCTTTCTTCTTACATGATCACCACCTAGCCCCCAGATAAAAATACTTTTCGGTTCTCCCAAGCTCCAAATTGGTCTTCTTTTCTCATATATCCAACCTCTTACTTCATTCACATCTTCATTTGAAATAGCTAAAGATACCTCAAACACATCACGTCCATCAGAATTCTTTGATTCCTCCTTGTCTCCTAAACCCTTTTATTTCCTAGTCTTCTCCATCTCTGTAAATGACACCAGAACAGGGATCCCCCGATGGCTCAGCGGTTCAGCGGTTTAGTGCCTGCCTAAGGTCCAGGGCACGATCCTGGGGTCTCGGGATGGAGTCCCCGCATCAGGCTCCCTGCATGGAGCCTGCTTCTCCATCTGCCTCTCTCTCTCTCTCATGAATAAATAAATAAAATCTTTTTTTAAAAAAATGACACGAGTATCTACCATTCCTCAAGCCACATGCTTGGAATTATCCTTTTTTTCTTTTCCTTCAGTTCCTTCATCCATTACATCAACAAGTCCTGTCAACTCTGTTTGCAAAACATGTATTTAATCTAAACGTGGGGGATCCCTGGATGGGTCAGCAGTTTAGTGCCTGCCTTTGGCCCAGGGCATGGTCCTGGAGTCTCAGGATGGAATCCCACATCCGGCTCCCTGCATGGAGCCTGCCTCTCCCTCTGCCTGTATCTCTGCCTCTCTCTCCCTCTCTGTGTCTCTTATGAATAAATAAATAAAATCTTAAAAAATAAATAAACAAATAAATCTATCCGTGCCTCTCCACCTCCACCACCCCAAATCCAAGCCATCAAAATCTCTCACTGTTCTACCTCAGTCATTTCTCCCTGCTGCCATGCTTCCTGACCTCTCTCTTGCCCCTACTCCAGCCAACATGGGCAGGCAACTATTACCCTCAGTACTGCCAGAATAATCCTTTCAAAACACAGTGTAGGTCATGTCATTCACCCACTTAAACTTTCCAATGGATTCCTATTGCATTTAGGAAAAAAGTATCTTAGTCTAGAAGTCCTTACATGATCTGATCCCTGCTTGCCTACCTGAGTTTTCTCACATTACTTTCCTTCTTGCTCACCAAACTTCAGAAACTGGTCTCTGTTGATTTCTTTAAATTTTCCCCTTTAAACATACATAGGTATTTCCCACCTTAGGCTTTTTACATCTAAAAGTCCAACTGTATCTTCTTTTTTCTCTTCATCATCTTTCAGTGGTCAGTTTAAATGGCACCGTCCCAGAAAGGATGTCCTGGTTACACTGGTAAAACTGGACTGAGATTGACTATTTCACATACTGCTCTGTTTCTTTTGGAGGCACTTATAGCAATCTGAAAAAATCTAGCGTATTTGCTATTTGTCTATTTATTACCTGAATTCTCCCACTAGAAAAGTAAACACTTATGTCTGTCTTATTCACTCTGTAGTGCAGTGTCAAGCCCAATTTCTGGCATATAGCAAACACACAATAAATATCTGTTGAGTAAATAGATAAAAACCAAGGACAACACTGAAGAGTTTTAAAGTGACATGAAACATCTTACATGTTTCGTCTACATCAGTAACAGTGTAGAGGATGGATTTAAAATAGGAAGAGCTCATGTTTTATTCACCTTTGTATGCCTAAAATCTAGCATGGGACAATCTAGTCTACTATTATTTAATAATAGGATGTCTAAGCAACCTCATTTTATCAAAAATCTTATTAAAACACATTTGTTTTGGTGTGATTGGTTAGGAGATGGAGAGTTAGAGATATATAGTACGAAAGATATTTTTCCTATAATAAAATCATAATATTAGTTGCACATGCATTTTATTAAGGCAAAAATAATCAATTAGGTTTTTAGATGAACAAAAACAAATCTAAACATTATCTGCATTCAGCAGATATTTGTACAAATTCTGATGATAATCCTTGAATTCTAAAGTTTGAGTTGGAAGACGATTTAAAGATGGCCTAGTTCAGTCATCTCAAAAATCAGATGTAAGAATAAGCCTAGAGAAATGAAGTGTTCAAGATCAGAGCCCAAGCTCCAACCCAGACTTCTAACCCTCTCTCCTAGGCACTGTCCATTCTCCTTCCAGGAGTTGGGAAGGTGATGCTAAGGGCAGAGCTGGCAACATCATGACCCAATGCAACTTATGTCAAAGTTGATAAAAAGTCAATGGGCTATTTGAATATTAAAAGTGAGGCTCTTTAGGGATAGCTGGGTGGCTCGGTCGGTTAAGCACCTGACTTCAGCTGAGGTTGTGATCTCAGGGTTCAGGGATCAAGCTTCATTATCAGGGTCCCTGCTCAGTGAGGATTCTGCTTGTCCCTCTCCTTTCCCTTTACCCCTCACCTTGCTTGTGCCCTGTCTCTCAAATAAATAAACAAAATCGTTTTTAAAAAAATAAAAATAAAAGATAGATAATGGGGCTCTGATTTTTATCATAGCTCTCTCTCAAGTAAATAAATAAAATATTTTTTAAAAAATGAGGCTCTGATTTTGATGATTTGGTTATTAAAAGAAATTTTTTCGGGGCAGCCCGGGTGGCTCAGCGGTTTAGCACTGCCTTCAGTCCAGGGCTTGATCCTGGAGACCCGGGATCGAGTCCTACGTCAGGCTCCCTGCCTGGAGCCTGCTTCTCCCTCTGCCTGTGTCTCTGCCTCTCTCTCTCTGTGTGTCTCTCATGAATAAATAAAATCTTTAAAAAATAATAAAAATAAAAATAAATAAAAAATAAAACTACTACCTCTTTCTTAAAAAAAAAAAAAAGAAATTTATCTTAATCTCAATAGAAGAAGATATTTCCCAGAAAGAAAAGGGAAGCCACATCTTGCTTCCCATTGGCAGAGCCCAGTTTGAGATCTTTTATAGTCAGTGACCAGATGTGCATTTAGAGGAACCATCTGTTCCATTTGGGATGCAAAAAAACTGCATAAAAAGGAACTCTCAACCCCAATCTTTCTCTGAATGGGAAAGGAAATAATCAGGTGAACCATAAAACAGAAGTTGAAGAGATAGATAGGTAATTAGATGATAACGCAACAGAAATTGCAATAGACATAGGTGTTTGATAAAGTTGGCAGATGAAACAGGTGTTAAGATTGTGATTCCATGTGTTTCAATTAAAAAATTCTCAGTAACTGAGACTCTGGGGAAAGTTTTACAGTTTGGAAGCTTTTGCCCACAGTCAAGTTCACTCCGTAACCACTTCAGTGTATGTGTGTGTGTGTGTCTGTGTGTCTGTGTGTGTGTGTGTATATATATACATATATGTATATATATGTATATATATAAATGTATTTCACATTCTAGATATCTCTTACTTATTTCTTATTATTGCTTAAAGTTTATAGCCTTTGTTGAAATAAAAATTCACCTTATTTTTAGTTACATTTATTCAGGGAAATAAATACCAGAGAAGCTATCTTTGCTATGCATTGGAAAATTGCTTCTGGAAATTTTTCAATGTACCAGCACCCTGCTTAGAGCTTTAAGATGGATTCCCCTATTTCAGTCTTGTTTTTATGCTGATTGACTGGAATGTGGTTTGAATAACTGATTACTCACCACACGGAAAGTTCTTTTACTACCTGATGAAATTGATCTAGCTATAAATCCAAATCCAAGAATGTCAGCCAAATTTAGCTTTCTTCTTAAAACGTTGGGTCCCACAAACATATCTTGAATCAGGAAGGATTGCAATATTGGAATTATTTTACTGGAGAATTATAAGAATTTTATTCTATTGTTACGGTTGTGTGTAAACAACCATCTATGCATTCTTTCAATAAACATTTACTGGCACCCATTATGTGCTGGGCTAATGCTGAGGATATCAAAATGATTCATTGTCACTATCACAGTTCCTGTCTCCAGAAATCATCATCTCGTGCAGGGGTTGGTGTAATAATAGCTAGACCCTAAGGTGATGCTGCCCATGATTCCCACCTTCTGATATTCGTGACCTTGTATAATCTCCTGCCCAAGTGCAGGCAAAATCTGTGACTTACTTCTAATCAGTACAATAGGCAAAGGTGATAGGGTGTCACTGCCTATGATTATTAGGTAACATTGTATAAGACTCCTTCTTGTTGGTTTGATGAAGTACAGAGCCATGTTCAGGAAGCCCACAGAGCAAGAACTACAGCTGATTGTCAGCAAAAAGTCGGGGACCCCAGTCATACAGCCACAGGAAATGAACTCTGCCAACAACCTAAATGAGCTCAGAAGTAGTCAAGGCCCACAGAAAATCACAGCCTGGCCAACATCCTGATTTTAGCCTTTTAAGACTCTGAGCCGAGGACCCAGCTAAGTCGTGCCTGACCTCCTAACCCACAGAAACTGGAATAATAAATGTGCATTGTTTTCAGCTGCTAAGTTTGTAGTGATTTGTTACATAGCAATAGAAAATTAGCACAGCGAACTAGAGCCTGTAGGCCAAATCTGTTCTGCTGCCTGTTTTTGTATGCCCTACAAGCTGAGAATGATTTTTACACTTTTAAGCAGTTTTAAAAAATCAAAAGAAGGATATTTTGTGACGTATGAAAATTATATGAAATTCAAATTTCAGTGTCCATAAATAAAGTTTTATTGGAAAACATCCACACCCATTCATTTATGTATTCTCTAGGGCTGCTTATGCACTACAATGGCACAGTTGAGTAGCTGTGACAGAGCAGATAAACCACAAGGCTATAAAATATTTATTATCTGTCCCTTTTCAGAAAAAAAAAAAATGTGCTGGACCTTGATCTAGTGAAAGCGGTGGATATTTGAACAAATAGATTACAAGCCTACCAGAAAAAGCTCAGAAAAGACATGGGAGCTGGGTCCTAATGTTGAGTAAGAGTTTTCCAGATAAAGTAGAGGAAGGATATCACAGAGGAGGTATCAAAAGAGGAAAAATCATGGCAATATGAAAGGGTTCAGTGGTTGGGAAATGATGAGAAACTCCCAAAAGCCTGGAGTCCTGCCCACCATTCTACAACTCCATGGATTTCTGAAGCCCCAGTTGAGTGCCATCAGATCAGACAGCAAGCTTTGGGGAAATTATTGCACAAAATAAGATCCGCAGCTTAATCCATATCTCTAAACTGTTATTGTAGTTTGCCTAGGGCTCTTGGCCAAATTGTGTCACACATGCTCCTGCCCAAATAATTTTGGTGATGCAGCTGCATCTCTGCTTCCAAATGCCATAAAATCCACAAATTATTACTTTCCAAATTGGAAGCATTAATATTGTACTGCCGTTCATGTTCTTTTCTATGGTTTAGTTGCCACAGATCCCAGTCTGTTAGTGAGTTACTTAAAAGATTGTTTCACCTGGTATTCTCGAGTGCTCTACTCCTATCTTCTCGGAGACTCACATCAGTTCATTTGGACATGCCACTGAAGTTTGGAAAAAAAAAAAAAGCCACAAAGGCAGAGCACCATCAGGGAAAGATCAGTGAGCTGGCTACAAGAGACCTCACAGTGTGAGCTTGTCAGGGTCTGGGCTTCAGCTTCTCAATGAGAAGCTCCTCGTTAGCGTTCTATTTCTGTGTGATCAATATCGGCATTATTATTGCCACCGTGATACTCTCAGCTTTTATCAAGGGATATAGCGTTATGTGCCTCCAAACCACTGTGTATTCTGGGACTGCGCAGAACAGTTTTTCTAACTCCTTTGTGTTCTTGGGGCATGCGGGCACCTCTCCCTTCTATTGCCTGCCTTCTAGTAGCATCCACACTGCCTACTTCCAAACTACTGAGAACTTAAAGAGACAACATAGGTCTTTAAATTGTTGTGTAAAACAAATCTATAGACAAAGAGAGAGCCCACATTGTTCTTCAATCATTTAAATTACATGAATTGGGGATCCCTGGGTGGTTCAGTGGTTTGGTGCCTGCCTTTGGCCCAGGGTATGGTCCTGGAGTCCAGGGATCAAGTCCCACATCGGGCTCCTTGCATGGAGCCTGCTTCTCCCTCTGCCTGTGTCTCTGCCTCTCTCTCTCTCTCTCTCATGAATAAATGAATAAAATCTTTAAAAAAATAATAAATTACATGAATTTACTATATTTAATTGGTGTCGTATCTTTGGCTGCTCAGAAGTCTTTTTCTACTGCCTGGTCATCAATTGCTTTCCAAGTAGCTAACTTAAAAATGAATTAGAAATCACCATTATGGGGACACTGGGTGGCTCAGTGGTTGAGCATCTGCCTTTGGTTCAGAACTTGATCTCAGGGTCCAGAGATCAAGTCCCATACTGCTTCTCCCTCTGCCTATGTCTGTGCCTCTTTCTCTCTATCTCTTGTCAATTAAAAAAAAAAAAAAAAGTCTTTAAAAAAAAAGAAGAAGAAAAAGAAATCACCACTCTGCTCTTGAAACACTAAGGGACAATAGACAATATATGCCAAGGGAAAACAGAACTCTATCATGCAAATTATTTATATTCTCCCAGTACATATCTGTTCATAGATCAACCTATCTACATTACATATTATAAGAATTTCTAATCAACATCCTTTATCTTAGACCTGAGTTTGGGGAATTCAGCAAACTGATGAAACCAGTCAGTATTCCCAACCTGCTAGGACTTGTGACATTTTTCAGAAGTCAAGATACTTGCATGCAGTAGCAAGCCACAGGAGAGAATCGTGATTCTCTAGTTGCCAGAATGTTCTAACTCTCCCCCTTCCCATCCCTTCTCCCCTGGCCCCAACACAACACTAAACTAAACTGCCCTAGATCAGGAGACAGGAACTAACAAGATCTCATTAATTAGTTAAATAATATGGATGGGGGGCACCTGAGTAGCTCAGTGATTGAGCATCTGCCTTTGGCTCAGTTTGTGATCCCTGGGCCCTGGGATTGAGTCCCACATCTGGCTCTCCGCAGGGAGCCTGCTTCTCCCTCTGCCTGTGTCTCTGCCTCTTTCTGTGTGTTTCTCATGAATAAATAAAATCTTTAAAATTAATTAATTAACTTATTAATTAAAATATGGTTGGTAGGACAGAAAGGGGGCAGAGAATTCTGTTCATACAAATATAGAAATAGTAGCCAATTGCCCTGATTAGCCTGGAACTGGAGAAGTTCCCAAGATGTGGGAATTTTGATGCTAAATCTGAGAAAGATCCAGGCATACTGGGATAAACTGACTCCATACATTATATCAATTGTGGCTATGATTCTTTTAGAATGTATAACTGAACTGAAAAGGAAAAAAGATTATTTTCTAGCAAAAGTAGAAAAGAGAAAAGCACAGTAAGAGGCTCCTGGTGATTCCACTAATCAGAAAAGTTTGTCCATGATAACAGTTACTGCTGTCAGTTTCTTCCAAACCTCATAGGTCTTTCCCTCCCCTGAATTTCTCCAGTAAGCGCATGTCTTCCTCATGCTAGGATACAGATCTCCCTTGCCAGTGGTGTCTGCAATTTAAAATACTTCAGCCTAGGGGCTCCTGGGTGGCTCAGTCAGTTTAATGTCCTAATCTTGATTTCAGCTCAGGTCATGATCTCAGGCTCATGAGATTGAGCCCCACATTGGGCTCCATGCTGGGTGTGGACCTGCTTAAGATTCACTCTCTCTCCCTCTCCCTCTGCCACTATCCCCACTCATGTGTGGTCGCTTTCTCTCTCTGATAAATAAATAAATAAATAAATAAATAAATAAATAAATAAATAAATACTTCAGCATAGAAAATGTGGTACAACACATGTATTCAGTGAAGATGCACCCCAAGAGCATGCTAACAGGAAGCTCCCGCTCCAGAGGAGGCTCCTATATAAGCACTTCTGTTATCACTATCTCAGTTAACACCAGATGCATTGATAATTAACATAATGAAGGTTAGAAATGAGCTATCACTGGGGAAATTAGTGGTTTGTTAATTATCATCATGGATATTAGAAATGGATTCTCATTAATGAAATTTATGGCATTCAAGAAGATATGTGAGTTGGCTATTTTAGAGATAATCCCAATTATATTACTCGCTAAGGTGCCATAACAAAGTACCACAAAGTACAGCTTTGGAGGCTAGAAATCAGTAATCAAGACATTGGAGGAACTGTGCTCCCTCTAAAGTCCATAAAGAAGAATTCTTCCTTACTTACTTCTAGCTTCTAGTGGTTCCTCTCAATCCTTGGTGTTCCTTAGCTTGTAGCTGCATCACTACAGATTCTGCTTCCCTTTTAACATATCCTTCTCCATTGTGTCTTCACATGGCCTTCTCATGAGGACACCAGTCACTGGGGAGAAACCAGGCCACTCTAATCCAGTATGACCTCAGCTAACTACATCTGTTAAGGCACATTTCCAAATAAGGTTATATTCTAAGTTTCTGAGGAGACATGAGTTTGGGGAGGCAGTATTCAATCCAGTATACTAACCATGGCTGAATAGGGTATAAGACCCTAACAAACCTCTGCTTTTAGAAATGGTAGAGACCTGATTCCTAACATTGTCTGCCATTGGGTTAGAGAATTTTTTGGTTACCTGATAATAACCAGATGACAATAGAATTTACCTCTGGAATACTGTTGGGTCAATACCACATGAATTTTTCATCAAAGTGAAGGTCATCACTGAGAAATTCAGAAAGTTGGGTGTCCAGGAGACTTCCAAAACACTGGAATGCATTGTCTTGCCTGGTGGATAATACATGCTTGGTGAATAAATATTTGTAACATGTCAGAATTTGGTCTAACATTTGTTTTCATTATAAGCTGGCAATAAGAATGTAAGAGAATAGTGATCACATCCTCACACACATCAACATTTTCGTGGCTACTGTTATTATTTATTTATTTATTTATTTATTTATTTATTTATGATAGACATATAGAGAGAGAGGCAGAGACAACACAGGAGGAGGGAGAAGCAGGCTCCATGCCGGGAGCCCGACGCGGGGCTCGATCCCAGGACTCCAGGATCACACCCTGGGCCAAAGGCAGGTGCCAAACTGCTGAGCCACCCAGGAATCCCCTTTTTTTTAATTAATTAATTTATTTGTTTATTTATTTGTTTATGATAGACATATATAGAGAGAGGCAGAGACAACACAGGAGGAGGGAGAAGCATGTGGCTACTGTTATTAAATAAAAGGAACCAAGAAGCTGTGCATGACCAAGCACTTTAACTCTATGTCCCTCTCTCTTTCCTGTCACAGCCAAACTTCTAGAAAAAATACTCACTCTTACCTGAAGTTCTATCATTCCCATTGACTCCTCAACCCATTGAAATCTGGCTTCTGCCATCATCAAACCAATGGCCTTCTTCAAGGTCACTCATGTTTTTCAAATTGAAACTTAATAGATGCTTTTCAATTCTTCTCTTAGGAAGTATCAGCAACATTGTACTCTATTGGGCATTCATTTCTTCATGCAACCTTCTCTTCCCTCAGCTTCCATGACACCACTTCCCCTAAATTTTCTATCCCTCAGAATATTGCTCCTTGGTCTCTTTCAAAGGTTCTTCTCCTTCTATCTGCCCCTTTATTGCATGTATTTCTGAGGGTAATAATCTAGACCCACTGCTGTTTTCATTCTACACAGTCTTCCTGGATGAGCTAATATGATCTTCTGGCTTTCATCCACTACTTTAAGCTGATGACTACAAAACTATGTTTCCTAAGAATCAGATTTGCATACCTGCTTTTTTTGTACCTGCTGGATGTCTCTGCTTGAATGACACATGAGTAGTTCAGCAATGGTTGTTTAAATTGTTGTCATTGGGTAGCCCCAGTGGCGCAGCAGTTTAGCACTGCCTGCAGTCCAGGGTGTGATCCTGGAGACCTCGGATCGAGTCCCAAGTCAGGCTCCCTGCATGGAGCCTGCTTCTTCCTCTGCCTGTGTCTCTGCCTCTCTCTCTGTCTCTCATGAATAAATAAATAAATAAAATCTTTAAAAATAAAAATAAAAATAAATAAATTGATGTCATTGCTTCTGGCCAATATCTGTTCTATTGGGTTGACTTCAGGTAATGGCTGCATCAGACAAGGCAGAGAAACTCCACAAAACCCTCTCCTTTACCACTCACATACATTCGCTAAGTCCTCAAACTCCTCTCTTCTCTCCCACCACAAAGGCTCTCTTCCAGACTTCTCCAGTTCTCTCTGTGCTACTGCAAGAATCTAACCTCTTGCCTAAGCCTTAGCACCTTCAAATCTGTACTCCATAGAGATTGTCTAACACAAAACATGCCATTTACTCAAGGCCCGGCAATAACCTACCTTCCTTTCCAAAAGCAGGATTTCTTAACCACAGAACTATTGACATTTGGAATCAAAGGATTCTTTTTTGTGGCCAGCTGTCCTTGCACTGTAGGATGTTCAGTCACATCCCTGTGCCACCAGATGCCATTAACATCCCCTGAATTAAAACGATCAAAATTGTCTCCAGACATTGACAAATTTGCCAGATCTCCAGAAATCAACTCCTAAAGCGGTGCAAAATCACCTTCTCTTATGAAGCACTAACTTAGAGAACAAAGCCAAAAAGTCCCTAATGCAACAAAAATGACATTTCATCAGCTGGCCCCTGGCTACTAGCCACCTATCTCTCCTCTCTGCCAGTGGTATCAGATGCCCTGTGAAAATCTTTATAATTATACCTAATACATAGCAGCATAATTATACTGCATATGTCTGTGTTTCTCATAAATCATGAGCGCTTTGAGAGTGGAGGACCATCACTTATTCTGCTGTTATTCCAAGTGCATAACAAGTATAATACATGGCAATCAATAGGTATTTCATGTTTACTGGATAAATGAACAAACAAATTGAAGAGGACTTAGAAATAAAAACAACTTTGGCTTTTGTGTCTATTGTTCCATCTCTGATGAAGTATAGCCACATATTTTCCTCTTTAAATCTTGAACACTTAATCAAGTATATTCTTGTGTTATTCTCCATTTTATGATGTACACTGTTTCTTTCCCAGTTAGAATGTAAGATCTTTCAAAACAGAGATCTTGGAAAGGCATCTTGGTGGCTTGTCAGTTAGGCATCAGACTCTTGATCTCATCTCAGGTCTTCATCTCAGGGTCATGAAATCAAGCCTCATGTCCAGCCCACTTGAGATTCTCTCTCTCCTTCTCCCTCTGCCCCTCCCACCCCAATCACATGTACTCTCTCAAAAAAAAAAAAAAAAAAAAAGCTTTAAATCTAATATCTCCTAAGACAATGTTGGGCTTATAATGTAGCTTAGCAAAGACTTCAAGAAACACACGGACTCTCTATAAAAATCTCACCCGTGGAACACAAGCCTGAGTAGAGTGATAATCAAGTGCACCTACTCCAGAGTCCAACAATCCAAATTCCAATGCAGATTTTTTCCACTTCTTACTAGCTTTCTAACTTAGGACCTCTCGTTTAACATATCTGCTGGGGCTAAATGAAGATAGTAATAGTGCTTCCCTCATTCATTCAAAATATATGTATTTTTAAAAAAATCAATTTATTTGTACTATTTCCCATCATCAGATTTAACTGGTTTTTTAAAGATTTTATTTATGCATGAGAGACATAGAGACAGAGAGAGAGAGGCAGAGACACAGGCAGAGGGAAAAGCAAGCTCCATGCAGGGAGTCCGACATGGGACTCGATCCTAGGTCTCCAGGATCAGGCCCTGGTCTGAAGGCGGCGCTAAACCGCTGAGCCACCGGGGCTGCCCAAAATACATGTATTTTCTGTTATATGCCAGGCAATGGGGCTACAATTGAAATCAAACCAAAGCTGCTTCTCTCCTTTGAGCTTATATTTTAACAGATAGAGACTGACAATAAGTATGAACAGGTAAAGAATGTAGAGTTCTGGATAACGGTAAATGCTGCAAAAAAAAAAAAAAAAAATATATATATATATATATATATATATATACTAGGATGTGGGATACTGTGATGGGTAGGTGGGATAATCTTAGATTAAATTACCAATAAAAGCTTCCTTGAGGAGATTAAACTTAATCTCCTAGATTACAGAAAATTTTTGTGAAGATAAAATGAAATAAATGCATGTAAATTGATGAGTAGTGAATATTCATAAATACTCCAAATAGTCTATAAATATGGGCTATTGCTATTACAGGGAATAGCCACTAGAGGGAACTACCATTCATTGCTCTTGCTGTGTGCCAGGCCCTGGGCTCATCCTTTTACACGTAATTTTCATTTATCCTCCCAACAGAAACAACCTTGAAGAACAGGTACTATTGGCTCCATTTTCCAACACTGAGGCTCAGAGAGCAACTGGCCCTGGGGTCACACACCTGGTAAGTGGTGGAGCCATGCAGGTCTGTCTAACATCAAACCTGTGCTTTTTCAGTTAAACATGCTGACTCTTTCTCCATACTGACTTCCCTCAAAGACAAAGAGAGAAGAGCACAGCAGTTGAAGATCAATAAGTAGGAGGGGGAAGGAGAAAGATCTATATGAAGTTCGTGGTTCACAATTTGGAGTCAAAAGCACAGGCAAGCCACAGAATGAGCAAGCCTCTCACATCAAGGGAAAATTCTTCAGAACTGTTTTCAGAGCCGATCCTGCTTTCCGCCCAATCCCGGGGCTTCAGGCCTCAAGATCTCATGAAATCAAAGCTCACAGCAACACTTCATAGCTGTGAAACAGAACTGATAGAAACACTTCCTCAAGGCCCCCTCAGGGCAGAAGTAGGTGGAAAACCTCACTCTGTCGCCCCAACAGAAGATTTTATTTTCTGTAAACAGTGTCCTGGCCTTATTCTCTCTGTCACAGAAAGACTGTGCCCAGAGAAGCAGGTAAAGGGTCCCACACTACTCCCTGTCAAGAACCTGGAATGTAGAGATGGACTTAGAATTCGATCAATGTCATATCTTACAGAGTCCATAGGACAGAGTGTGGGGCAAGAAACCCTAAATGAGAGTGGGAGAAAAATGGAAGGTGAACTCTGCTCTGGAGACAAATGAACAACCCGTGTAGTGAGCACAACAGTCCACACTAACTTCAGAGATGAGAAAAGCAGGAAAGAAACTCCCAAATGCTTTATTCAGTGCACCCACCATTCATTAATATCCTGTCAGGCCAAGTAGGAAGACGCATGCTGCATTTCTGTTCTTACCTTTAGTTTTCTTAGCCCTATTTGCATTTTGGCCAAGAGTAGGCATAATCATACAATATCAATTGTAAACATGCAGCCCCCATTTTTCAAATCTAAATGGACAGTGGGGGGCAAGTAAAGGTGTACCTACTATCCCAGTAGGAGTGGGTGGTGGGAAGCCTGACTTCAGTGTTTGACAAGTCCCCTGGTGTGACTGCTTCCGGCATGGCCAGTTTTGAGCTACCACTATGAAATCGCTGAAACCAGGAACTGGGAAAGAAATGCCACCAGCCAGTATGACCGGCTCCGACAGGCCACTGAAAAGGATTAGTTTACTAGTGAGGATTTTCTCGCCACAGCTTGTGAAAAAGTTAAGACTTAGTTCCCAAATTCCAAATTAAGAAGGCAGTGTGGTGTAATAGAAAAGCACAAAATGAAATTTAGGATCCCTCAGGTGTGGGCTTGGCTCTATTCTGACATCCTGTGTAATTCGGAGTTAGTCACTGGGCCACTCTAAGCCCGAATGTCTCAGGTCTAAAAGGTGGGATTTAGACTACATCAGTACTCGGGTGTCATGGCTACACATTCGAATCACCTTGGATTTTCTTTATTTAACTACAATTGCCTACAATCCACCTCTCAGAGATCATGTTTCTGAGGATTTGGAGAGGGCAGGAAGGAGCTTCCTTTTTTTGTTGTTTTTGTTTGTTTTTCAACTCCATAATTCTGTATGTTTAGCTAAGACAGGGAAGCACTGGTCTGTCTTGTCCTTGAAGCCCGTCCTAGGCTACATACCCATATTTGTAGCTCAATCTAGTATGGCAGATGGGACCCTCAAAACCCCTTCCCCGCCCCCCCCCCCCACCCCCCAGTGTCCATGCCTGTATATAACCTCCTCCTGTGGAGGATGGCGGGACATGTGATTTGCTCTTAACCAGTAGAATATGGCAGAAATGATGGGATGTCATTCCCACAGTTGCATTCCATTCTGCAAGGCTCCATCATGCTTGTGGACATGCTCTAGAGACTCTCCCCCTCCTGCTGGGCCTGAGGAAGCAAGCTGCCAGGGTGAGCTGCCTACAGAGGAGCCATCTGGGGAGACATCTTGAGCTGAAAGCGGCCTCCTCCCAACATCCCACAAAAAGCTGAAGTTCTCAGTTCTGGGAGCCAGAAAGAAAGGAATTCTGTCAACAATATGAGTGAATCTGGAGGCAGAGTCTTCCCTACTGGAGCTTCCAGAAGGGATGCAGCCCGGCTGACACCTCCACTGCTGCTTCATGAGACCCTAACAGAGAGAAGGCAGTTAAGCCATGCCTGGGCTCCTGATCCAGAGACACTGTGATAGTAACTGTGTGGTTTTAAGCTGCCAAGTGTGTGGTAATTTCTTAGCAGCACAGAAAAGAGCCTCGTTCAGGTAAAGGTGCTCAGGCATCCGAGGACACAACAGATTCACACTTGCCGTCTCCAGCTCACTCCACAGCTAAGCTCACTGCTGGAGTGCCCAGCAGAATTGTTCACACTTGTAAAAAATGTATTTTGGTCTTTCTTTTTTCTTTTTCTTTTCTTTTCTTTTTTTTTTCTCTCTCTCCCGCCTTCAGTGTTAAATTCTATTAAGTTAAATGTGCAGTGTGACCTCATTGTAAAATTATACTATACTTTATAGAATTTATTTATTAATATTACCGTGTCCTTGTGTGTGTGTGTTTTTTTTTATTGTGGTATTAGCCTTCTTTTGCTAACAAATTACAAAAATGTAGAGGCTTAGAACACACATATTCACAATAGCCAAGAGGTGGAAGCAACCCAATGTCCATGAAGAGATGAATGAATAAATAACATGTGAGATATATATATAAATATACATATATACATACACACACACAGTGCAATATTATTCCACCTTAAAAAGGAAGGAAATTCTATCACCTGGCATGATAAGTGTAACTGTAAGAACATTATGCTAAATGAAATAAGTGGGTCAATCGGTCACAAAAAAACAAATAGTGTATGTTCGTATTTTTATGAAGTATCTAGAGTGGTCAAATTCGTGGGATCTGAAAGTAGAATAGCAACTACCAGAGCTGGGGGATTGGGAGGAGGAGGAGATGGGGAGATGCTATTTAATGGGTAGTTTTGTTTTGCAAGAAAATTGTTCTGGAGCTCTTTCTGGTTGGGTCCATTCATTCCAAGCATAAGCATAGAGCAGAGACTAAAGGAGGGAGGGAGAAAGAGAAGAGGGGGAGGAGGAGGATGAGGAGGAGGAGGAGGAGGCAGGGAACAGGAGCTGGGAAGCCCTTCTGCATCACAGAAAATTTCCAAAGACTTGGTGAAGATAGGAAAACTATCAGAAAGGCAGTTGGCACCATTCTACTGTATTAGCTTCTTTGCCAGCAGCTCGGTTGAGGGAAAACTCAGCTGATCTCTACTTCTACATTCTTCTTCACTTCCTATTTCCTAACCAAGACTTGTATTTGGAGAACTCTGTTTTACTGAGTCTGAAGTCATCTTTGACCTGTAAGGAGAGGCTGCATTTTCAAGTGACAGATTTGTGCACCAGTAAAGGTCTCCTGAAAGGTAGTCACTTCTGGTGATATTGTCTGGTTCTGACAATGTATCTCCTTATCTGAAACTGACCCCCCTCTGCAGTCAGAAGAACAAGAAGTGGGCACTGACCCCTTGTCAAGTTACTCAAACAAGACTCGAGTAAGTTCTATGCCCAACATGGGGCTCGAACTCACAACCCTGAGATCAAGAGTAGCATGCTCTGCTAATCGAGCTAGCCAGGAGCTCCTGAACTTATGGGTTTTCAATCAGACACATTGGCATAATGATTAAGAAATTTTAGTGATACTCAGTAAATGAATAGAGACTTATAGAAGCACATTTATGTTATCACAGAGTAAAGGCTGCAGGCCACAGGACTGATGTTAATCTACTCATTCAAAAATAGTTACTGCTCATCTAGTATCAGAGGACAGACTATAAGACAAGCAGACCAAGTGCCTTCTCTCAATAGAATTCACATTTTAGCAAGAGAGGGACAGTAAAAAAAAAAAAAATTTAAGTACAGAAATAAGAAAAAAATATATGAGAAAGCGATAAATACTAGGCAAAGCATGAAAATAGGATAATCTTATGAAGAATGACTGGGTGCCTACTTTAGATTTTCGCAGATCTCTTTAAGAAGATGATACATCACCTAGATGTGACTGACAGATAAGAAGGAGCCAGGCATGCAAAGTTGGTGAGAGAGAGAGAAAGAGAAACAGCAACAGCAGTCACAAAAAAAGGGAAGAGTTCATACAAAGGAAGATCCTATCCCAGGATAGGAATAGGCCTGTCATATCGGAGAAACTGTAAAATATCATTATGGCTAGGACAGCACTGGTATAAGAATGACACAGAATGGGTCTAATAGGCAAAGGCTAGATTATAAGGATTTTGTAAACCAAGTTGAGGAACGTAGTTTTTATTCTAAACATCGGGAGTTAACAGTCTGTATTAATATCTGTGTTGAACAGTCAAGTTTCTTCTCAAGAAATGATGGGCAGCTTGGGTAGCTCAGAGGTTTAGTGCTACCTTTGGCCCAGGGCATGATCCTGGTGACCCAGGATCAAGTCCCACGTCGGGTTCCTTGCATGGAGCCTTCTTCTCCCTCTGCCTGTGTCTCTACCTCTCTGTCTCTCTGTTTCTCATGAGTAAATAAATAAGATCTTTAAAAAAAAAAAGAAAGAAAGAAATAAGGGCCATAGCTATTTTTAAAATATGACTTGATCCTAAGCATTTAGTAAGTAATGATTGATTTACACAGAATTGTATTATTTTAAAAATATATTTTCACATTGTGGTTCTTTAGTTTTTTGGGGCTTTAATTTTTTTAAAGATTTTATTTATTTATTTATTTATTTATTTATTTATTTATTTATTTGAGAGAGAAAGAAAGAGAGATCAAGCAGGGGGAGTGACAGAGGGAGAGAGAGAAGCAGGCTCCCTGAGGAGCAAGGAGCCCAATACAGGACCCTGGGAACATGACCTGAGCTGAAGGCAGACACTTAACTGAGCCACCCAGGCACCCCTATTGCAGTTCTTTGTACCAATCTTTGTTTCCTCATTTTCAACATTTTTACTGTTTATAATAATGAAGTAATTTCTGCTTAATGTAGTTAAAAGAATGCCTTAAAATTAACCATTTATCTAAAGTTCAGTTACTTCTATATGGCCTATGTTAGGCCATACTATGAGTATTAAAATAGAAATAGTGAAAAAAAAAATGTGTTCTGGAGATTGGTTGAACAATAATGTTAATATACTTAACACTACTGAACTTAAAAATTATCAAGATGGTTTTATATTATGTGTATTTTACCACAATTAAAAATTTTTTTAACTAATTACTTTAACACACACACACACACACACACACACACACACACACACACACCATATTTATGATCTCTCAGTTTCCGCAGGTCTGGAGTCCAGGCTCCGCTCAGCTGTCTTCCATTCAGGCTCTTACAAGGTGGCACTCAAGGTGCCACAACTGCATTTTCATCCAGAAGCTTGACTAGGGAAGAAGTCTCTTTCAAGTTTATTCAGGTTGTTAGCAGCATTCATTCTCTTGTGGCTCCATGACCACGGGTCTTGTTTTCTTGCCATCCATCAGCTAGGGCTGCTCTCAGCTCCTAGAGCCAGCCTGAAGTTCCTTGCCACAGGGCCCTTGGTCTCAATCTGTCCTGCCTGCAGAACAAACTACCATAGTCTGGGTGACTTAACCAATAAGCATTTATTTCTCAAGTTCTGCAGGCTAGGAGGTCCAAGACCAAGGCACCAACAGATTCTGTGTCTGGTGAGAGCCCACTTCCTAGTCATAGATGGCCAACTTCTCATGTTCTCCTTATGTCCTCACAGGCAGAAAGGGAAAGGGAGCTCTCTAGGTTGTCTTCTATAAGGACATTGATCCCATCCATGCTCCACCCTCATGATCCCATCACCCTCCAGGGGCACCACTTCCAAATATCATCACATTGGGGATTAGATTTCACCATATGAATGTAGCAAGAACACACACATTCAGTCTATAGAACCCTCTCCATAGGATCTCTCATTACAAAGCAGTTTATCTCTTCAAAGCTGATAAGGGTAATATCTCTTTTCAGCTTCCTAAGATAGGGTCTTAACAATGTTACCTAATCAAGGGAGTGACATCTCATCTCCTTTGCCGCATTCTATTGACACAAAGCAGTTCACAGGGTCCTTCTACATTCAAATTGTTGGATTGTACAGGGTTGTGAGTCATTGGGTGTCACCTCAGGTGTGTCTGCCACAACTGCTGACCCATGTTACTGAAAAAACTGTAAGTTTCCCAAGGTTATATGACCCACTCAAGGTGATCCATTCAGGAACCAGCTGAACTGCAACCTCTAGCTTTTGAATACAATTTCCAGGCTTCATTCAGTCCTCATGCTAAGGACCTAATAGGCATTCACTGGAACGGGATGGAGGCAGCCAACCTCCTCTCACTAGTGGCAGCCAAGACACCCAGACATTAAGAAAGAGTTCTCAAGTCTCAGCGGGAGATTAGATATTTGTGTGGCTTCTTTGTGTTTCTTTTCATTAACCCCAAGTTCAATGTCAACAATCAGAATTTCAGGGTCCTGTTCTGAAGTCCAATCAACAATCATATTTGTGAAAAATACTTGGAAATATGTAAATCACATTTTATCCCCCAAAGAAAAAGATTATCACTTTTAAAAAGACTGCATATTTAGCCAATTCTTTAAAAGGAAAGTCTGCATCCTGACTTGTTAAAAATCATGTCTCTTAACAGTGAGATTTAGATCATATCAGAGAATCTTAGAGCACAACTAGAAAACAGTGCTAACTACTGGCTCAGCCTCAAAGAAAGAAAAGCTTCCTGCGAAGTAAATGCAGGTGAAGACACCTACAAAATAAAATTAGCAAGGGAAGATGAAAATGAATTAGTGAGGTCAGTTTAGAATTTATTTTTTTATTGTTTATTGACACTCAACATTCATTTTATAACATAAACTTTATGTAACAGTTTCCATCTTCCAAACCTGCCCGGATTACCTCCTAGGATTCTTCTTCGCTGGACAAGATTCAGGTGCCTCTCCTTCTGGTTGTCATAATAGTCAGTGGTAGAAAAAGGAAATCTATTACTCACCCTGGTATAACTAGGAATCTGCCTATATTGTTATTATCCACATTTATTCCCAACTTAATAATGATTGCAGAGTATTTGAAAGTCATGAATATCTCAGCTAACTTTTTTTTTTTAAGATTTTATTTATTCATGAGAGAGGCAGACACATAAGCAGAGGGAGAAGCAGGCTCCCTGCAGGGAGCCTTATGTGGGACTCGATCCTAGGACCCTGGGATCATGACCTGAGCCAGAGGCAGACGCTCAACCACTGAGCCACCCAGGTGCCCCTTCAGCTAACTTTAAAAATGGACAATTCTTCCAAATATATTCTTCCTGTTAAGATGTCTAAAAAGCAGATATGCAAGAGGGGACTGAAGGCCCCTTCCCTTAGGAAAAAAAAAAACAAAAGATCAAATAACACATCCCGGAGAAAATGTCACCAAGGAGAACCATCTGTCATTGTTTCTAAACTAAATAAAAGATCCTTATCTTTCAAGTTCATTTCCTCTTCAGAACTATTGAAACTTGCTATTGTGGCAACTTCTAGTTCACTCGAATGAAATCAAGATCAAGAAGCAAGTGGCTCCAAGATATATAAAATATAAACCTTACAGGTTCTTCAACTGGAGAGACTGGTGCTGGGAATAGGTCCTAGATTGGTGGTCCCCTACAGTGTGTGTATCTCCATTGTCATTATTAGAAAACAAGCTGCTTTCTTTACAGCTTCTATCAAGTGGCAGCTTCAGTGTGCCTTCATCTCCTGTTAGCATAATCACTGTAGTAAGAAGAGAGAATTCTAGTCCTCATCCTCACACCAAGCTACTAGGGGCACAGCTGTGATGGGTGCAGGAGCTGCCACTGATCATGATAAGGGATTACAAAGTGGTGTTAAGTGGACTGATTGTGGAGGCAAACTGCCTGGGTTTGAATCCCACTTGATTGCTCTAAGATTTCAGGAAACTTACTTAACTACTCCATTTCTGAGTTTTCATATCTGAAAGATGGGATGACAGTAATACTCACTTTATGGCTTGTTGGGAACACTAGATGACATGACTTATCCAAAGGACTTGGAACAATGTTTGGCACCAAATAAGCATTTATTATCATGATTTTTTTTCTTTTTCTACCACATGAAAGAGGCTAAATGCTTGTTGATTGACCAACTAATAATATAGGTGACAGTAAATTATTTTTTTTTTATGGTGAAAAAATTTATATTTAGATTTATAGCCGGCTGGACTCAGTTTAGATGATCCCAATTTTGTTGGCAACATCCAAAGCATCATAGTCAGGAGCCAGTCGAACATATGCTTTCTTCTCTCCATCAGGCCTGATCAAGGTGTTGACCTTGGCCACATCAATGTCATAGAGCTTCTTCACAGCCTGCTTGATCTGGTGCTTATTGGCCTTGACATCCACAATGAACACAAGTGTGTTGTTGTCTTCTATTTTCTTCATGGCTGACTCAGTAGTTAAGGGGAACTTGATGATGGCACAGTGATCAAGCTTGTTTCTCCTGGGGGCGCTCTTTCGAGGATATTTGGGCTGCCTTCGGAGACGCAGGGTCTTGGGTCTTCGGAATGTAGGTGAGGTGCGGATCTTCTTCTTTTTGTGACTGTGCACGCCTTTCAGCACCGCTTTCTTAGCTTTCAAAGCCTTTGCTTTGGCTTCGGCTTTGGGAGGGGCAGGTGCTTCCTTCTTTGCCTTCGGCGCCATCTTCGTGAAAGGGATGGACAGTAAATTATTAAGTTAAAGAACTTAGGTATTTGGGATGCCTGGCTGGCTCAGTCAGCAGGGTATGTAACTCTTGATCTCAGGGTTGTGAGTTGTAGAGATTACTTGGAAACATAAAATCTTAAAAAAAAAAAAAAAAAGAAAAAAGAAAAAAGAAAGATCTAAGATCTTC
Organism: Vulpes lagopus; assembly: GCF_018345385.1. Classification (NCBI taxonomy): domain Eukaryota; kingdom Metazoa; phylum Chordata; class Mammalia; order Carnivora; family Canidae; genus Vulpes; species Vulpes lagopus. The sequence continues at coordinate 123,353,746 of NC_054827.1, read as the reverse complement.
ATGATGTGATCCCTACTTACATGTTCAACCTTACTTCTTATCTCCTCAACCCATTCTCAAGTTCATGCTCCACCCTTGCTGAGTCTATTTCAGTGTTATAAACTCTTATATTCTCCTGATCTTTGACCTTTGCACTGTGTCTGTGCTTGGAACACTGATCCCCACACTCCCAGAATGGCTTAGTTCACCACCACCATGAAGCCCTTCCTGACCCAAGTCTCAATAAGGTGGCCTTCTCCATGCTCCCGTGTACCTAGGTCCACTGCATCACCTCACTTCACATTCTGTATTGTAGTGATGGATTTGTTTGCTGATCCCACTATCGAGAGAGATTCTTGGAAAGAGAGCCTGTGCCAGTGTTCACTGGCTTCCCTCTACTTGGCAAAAGAACCAGCATGTAGTAGGTGTTTGATATGCACATCTTTGCTAAATGAGTGAATGAACAAAGTGCTTACTAACTGCTATTTGCAAGGTCACTATCATAGGCCAAAATGGAAGACCTAATAGAAAAAATGTATAATCCAGTTAGGAAGATAAATCCTAAGTAGTTCAAAAGGTAAATAATTATAGAAAGATTCAAATACATAGGCACACAGTAACAAAGAAATCAAAACCCTCTTGCACATTATCATTAACCATGATGTCAAGGTAACTCTCAAATATCACTAGACATATTACATACAACAAAACCTTCCACATATGTCCAGAAATTACATGTCCTTATTTCATTGATGATAAGACACACATTTTCTCAAATTTTAACATTTCAAATTCAATATGCATCTTATAAGCTATGGCATGTCATAGGTTAAACAAAAGCATCTTCCTTTCACAGGAGTACTTAGAACAATGGCGCATCTTATAAACTATGGTGTTCTGGGTTTTGGTTTTATTTTTTTTTAAGATTTTATTTGTTTATTTATGAAAGACACACAGAGAGACAGGCAGAGACACAGGAAAAGGGAGAAGCAGGCTCCATGCAGGGAGCCCAACGTGGGACTTGACCCCAGGTCTCCAGGATCACACCCTGGGCTGAAGACGGCGCTAAACTACTGAGCCACCCGGGCTGCCCTGTTCTGGGTTTTGATGAAATGAGATAGAAGAGTCAAGAAAAACTAATTATTATTTATGCATTTCTTCCTTGGAAGAAATATCAGAAAATTTAAGGGCTAGATGTTTGAGGACTTTGCTAATCATTTCTGTAGCAAGAAATTAAAAATAAAAGGTTGCAGAGGTCCTAGGAGGTAACTCCTGCCTCTCAATACCCAAGAGTGCCTGAGGAAGTATGAGGGTAGAGAGGCTTATCTTGGCAGCCTATAAGGATATAACCCACAAGATTTAGGGCTGTCTGCAATAGCTGCATCTAAACATTTGGTATAATTCTTCACTCTCATTTTTATGTTCTTCTAAATGCAGATAATCTTGTACCTCTTCCATCCTGTTTTATGAATTTTATGAAAGATAAAACATAATTCAGCTATCTTACAAAGCCCTTTATAACTAACTCCTTCCTTTGCCCCAGTGATCATTCATTGTGTGTGGCCATATTCTGAAAGGTGATAAACAATTTATTAGTTCCATTAAAGATGCCTCCTTATGAAATGAGAGCGTTCCTTAAAGTGACATGGTCCCAGCTAGAATCATGCTTTCTGTTATGAGTGACACAAGTTGAAGATTTATAAGACTCATCAGTACATTACCAATGTCCCACTTGGCTATTGTAATGTTTAATTTAGTTGATTTCTTAACTGATTCCACACTTACTAGGAATTTCATATTATAGTCTCACTAATTTTTAAAATAATCTCCCTGTAATACTATGTCAGATTTTTGCCGGAGATTGATTTTTTTCATTTCAAAGTAGAGATTTTCTGGTAACTTACCACGTCTCTTTTGCCTCTCTCTCTTTCTTGCTCTCGTTTTCTCTTTCTCTTCGTCTTTGTCCCTCTAACACAAAGACACACACACATACACACACACATACACACACACAGTAAAGCTTTCCTGTCAAACTAAAACTCTCTTATTTTGATATATAAACATATTATATAATTTGTATCTTTAATCAACACATCTAATTTGGCTAATGCACATGGGGTGATTATGTGTCTATGAGCTAATAACAGTGTCTGAGTGCTAATAGCTGGGAAAGGCTAAATGCCCCCAGCACAGTCTTGGATTAACTATGAGCATTTGCCTCCTGGCTTTCCTAGAACTATTTGGTTTCACCTTCATTTAACCTTGATATTTATAAACCATATCTAAAGGCTTGACAAATAGGGATCCAACTTAAACACAAAGCAGAATGCCAAAAATCCTGCACATACATCCCAGGAAAGGAAATGAGAATCTTAATGAGACCCTCTTTCTTTACTGTCTTGCACTTTGACCTCAATGAGTAAAGATTATTCAAGAATCAAGCAATCTATTATTGAAAAGAATTGTTAGTAAGTAAAATAAAAATATGTGTTTTAGGTGTATTTACTTACCTGTGAAAATATTTGAGAACCTCTGGCCTTGAAGTAATGATAGTATCATATTTACCAAGTGTTCTGAGGGACACTATCCAACATAACTCTGGGAGAACATGGAATTCTGTTTCCAAATAAGTCGGGAATCAATGAATATAGTATATTCCTACCCACCTGAGTTTCTCATTATGGATCTCCATGTTAAAGGCTCAGAAAACTCTTACAGCAAAGAAATGTTTTTAAATGTTGGTAACCCTTTATTGCCTGAATTTACTAAACCACAGAACTTATTTTGAGTGACAACATTTTGGGAATGTTGGTTAAATGAAAAAAACAACCAGAAGAAAGATCAGGAGACATAAACTTCAAGGTTAGCCCTCTTTTAGGTAACTACACACAAATTGGAGCAAGTCATTTCTGTCTTGTTCATGCTTTTAGAAAATGAAAAGGTTGGGCACCATGAGTTCTGAAGTCTCTTCAGAGCCTTCTTTATGAAGGCTCAGAAATTAAATCAGCCTGAGAAAATCTAATGGAAATGAAGGTACAAGGTTGAAGAAAATACTAAACATCACCTAAAGGACTGGGATAAACAAGGTGAGAATAATGACCAAGTATGTAAAAGGATATGAAGACTTGGGCAACTCATCCGCAAGAAAGACTTTACCAAGGAACCCAGGAGCAGATCCAGATCCTTGCAACAGAATCCCAGGTCAGACCCAGAAGACAACACCTTGCAAAAGCAAGTAGACTAATGAATGGATAAAGATGATGTGGTGTACACGTACAATGGAATATTACTCGGTCATAAAAAGAATGAAATCTTGCCATTTGTGACCACATAGGTAGAGCTAGAGAGTATCATGCTAAACAAGATAAGTCATTCAGAAAAAGGCAAATACCATATGATTTCACTCATATATGGAATTTAAGAAACAAAACAAAGGAGCAAAAGAAAAAGAGAGAGGCAAACCAAGAAACAGACTCTTAACTATAGAGAACACATTGATGGTTACCAGAAGAGAAGTGGGTGAGGGGATGGGTTAAATATGTGAAGGGGATTAAGGAGTGCACTTATCGTGATGAGCACTAGGTGTTGCTTTTTTAAAAATATATATATTTTTATTTATTTATTCATGAGAGACCCAGAGAGAGAGAGAGGGGGGCAGAGACACAGGCAGGGGGAGAAGCAGGCTCCATGCAGGGAGCCCGATGTGGGACTCGATCCCAGGTCTCCAAGATCAGGTTTTGGGCCAAAGGCAGATGCTCAACCGCTGAGCCACCCAGGCGTCCCATGAGCACTAGGTGTTGTATGAATCACTATATTGTACACTTGAAACTAAAATTACACTCTACACTAACTAGAATTTAAATAAAGAATTTAAAAAATCAAATAGACAAGCAAAACATAGAAACAAAAACTGACCCTGGAGGGTACACAGTGAGTCAGTCATATGTGGGATAGAATGAGGTCCCCAAAATTGTTCGAGGTGAGGAGCTCAAGAGTGAGACTGAGAACAGAGATATGGCGAAGTACCACCCTTTATATATGGTGCGCAATGTTCTGGAAGCAAGAAGAGTCTGAACAAGAAGCCATGATAGACTGGACAAAAGTCAAAATTACAGGTCACCCTTTTGGCAATATGCAGTTGGTTCTTTGAAGTTTTTAATAAATTTTGAATGAATTTTGTCTTACACCTCAGTTAACAAAGGAAAAAATGATATGGTTGAGTAAGACCAAAGTTTTCCGGCCTGGACACCCTGCACTGCTAGGCTTGCAAAGGTCATGAAAGGTATTCAAGTGACCCCCCCACCCTCGTTAAAAGAAAAACTGTTATGGTCTGCTTTCTAGGATTGCTGGTCAAGAGGCCATTGCCTGGGGTTGAAGTCACAGGCCTACAGATAGAGCAAGGGGTTAGCATTGGAGAGGGAAAGGCAGAAATGCAGATGCTCAGACCAGAAGAAAAGAGGCAGAACAGAAGTTTGGGTTGCAGAGCCAAGACAAAGCAAGGGGGATCAGACCCCTGATGTTCTGGGATTGTGCACCAACCATAAAAAAAAATTGTTCACAGAGTTTATACCTGCCCTATATGCAAATTATGTACATTCAGAACTATACTAACAAGTTATATACTTACAAAATATACAGAAAGAGCAGAAAATGTAAACCAATGAGAAAAAAATAAAAGTTCTTATACTAGTTAACTCTTAGAGTAAAAGCACTCCACTTTGGAGACCACTGAGAGATCAGGTAAGTGCAAAAAAAACATGAAACACAAGCAAGAAAAGAATCAGCCAAAGAGATGGCTGTAGGCAGCAGTGAGTAGCTCATATTTGGGGGGCTGTTAGTGCATGGATTCATCAGGCTGGTTTAAAGAGTTAGAAAAAAAGAAAAACAATAGGATCTGAAAGCCCTTACCAGTAATTCAAGACTTAAAATGTAAAATATATCCTTACCTGTGATAAGGCCACCAAAACTGAAAAACCATAATCACTTTTTTTTTTTAAAGATTTTATTTATTTATTCATGAGAGACACAGAGAGAGAGAGGCAGAGACACTGGCCGAGGGAGAAACAGGCTCCCTGCAGAGAACCCGATGTGGGACTAGATCCCAGGTCTCCAAGATCATGCCCTGGGCTGAAGGTGGCACTAAACTGCTGTGCCACCTGGGTTGCCCCATAATCACTTTTTAAAATTTGGCTAGAATTATATCAGCTCAGTCCTATCTGCTTGCTAACAGATGGCATTACATTGGTTTATGCCTTGAATTAACAAGTGGGGGAAGATGTTATCTTTTATCTAATAAGAGCCCCACAAGGCAGAACTTTCTTTAATAGGTAAATATATAGAAAACTTCTCAGAAGTAAAATGTTGAAAATTACCAGACTAGTATATCTCTGACTCCATGATTCGAGGTCACCAATGCGGCAACTCTCCTTCACCAAGACTATTCTTCAAACTGGAAAACCTTCTAAAGAGGCCATCCAATAGAACCCTCTCCAATAATGGAAATCTTCACTATCTATGCTGTCCAACATGGTGGCCCCTAGCCACATGTGACTGCTGAGCACCCACAATGTGGCTAGTGTCTGAGAAATTGAATTTTTCATTTTAACTTTAATAACTTAATTTTAAATAGGTACATGTGGCTAGTGGCCACTGTATCAGATAGTGCACTCCTGTATTCGATAGCGCAGTTCTAGAATAAAAACTCAAACAAATATAGAGCAATCAGCTACTAATGGCAGTCACCATAGTTTATGAAGATTTGGGCAGACTTGCTAAAATCCCATAATATAATTTGTCAAGTAGACTTTGAATCCAACAAACCACAAAATCAAAGGATGCAATTTAATAGGCTTTAAGTATAAGATATTAAACTGTAACCAAAACAAAGAAAACCCACAGATACAAGAGGGTCAATGACCTGTAAAGAAATACAAAGAGAATAAAAGCCCACAGAGACCACAATGGGCAACAAATGGAATGAAACGGAAGCGTGTCTAGAATGAAGATTATAGGGGCTGAGCTGAGAGATAAGGATAGAAAAGTGCCAGGGAGCAATCCTTCCTCTAGACTTGGCTTGCATTTTTGGCCTCCACATCTAAGGAGGGATGAGAAGGAATTGGAGAAAGTCCAAGGAAGAACAAAATGATTCAATTGTTGGATCACAGAATCACAATGGGGAAATATTGTGGCTTTTTAATCCAGAGAAATAGAATTTGAGGGTAACAGTATCTGCCTTTGGGTACCAGAAGAGACACAATAAGTGGCATTTGCCAGATGGTCCCCATGCACACAGAGAAGAAAATTGCACTTAATATACAATAAGGAAGATATTTCATTTAGCCCTAAGGAAGACTTGTCTAGTCAGAGGTAATAGTTTAATGGGGAAGCGGTTTCATTTAATCAAACAGAGATGTTGAGTATCAAGACCTGCAAAGACTGAACCTAAAGTATAAGCAAGACAAGAACACTGAGCCTCAGGAGCTTCACCTGGGAGAGTGAGAGTGCCTCACGCCCAGCCACCAAACACTGAGATAAGCTTGTTAAGAGAAGGGCAGTTGATTCTACATTCACGCCCCCAACCCCCTCTACAGAGGGAGCTATACACACAAGCCCCTGGAAGGAAACAACACACAGCATTATTAATAGAAGAGAAAGCAACCATGCCTAATACCTAGAGTTCAGGTAAATGCTGTATTGGAATATATGAAAAGGCTCAAGGTCTAAAAAAGGCCATGGTTGCCTTGCCCTGAAACAAGGATGGCAGGGTCTGTGCCACAGAGCATCCCTAATTTGTCCTCTCAGGTGTGAGGAGCAAAGCATAACCCAAACAGGAGGCAGACCTTGTGTGGGTAAGCTTGCCACCTGGAAACAAGGTGCACAAAGTGAGTGGTGCCCACAAGGGATCTTGCTGCTGAGTCTCGGCTTGGGGTGACCACATCGTGGCTAATGTAATTTACCAGGGCTGTCCTAGGAAAATTGGATGTAGGGTCACCCTCCTGTTAAGGCATGCACTCTTATTAGTTAAACATTCATTTTGCCCAATCAAGGCTCAGGCTTTACCCAATCAGAGAGCAGCTCCTCTGTCAGGGAGAATGAGTGAAGGTTCCTGCTGCATCTATTGCAATTATATCACAGATATAATCAAGCACTAATGAGAAATCAGAGAAAGGAGAATAATGAAGGGCAATTGCATATTATGCAACATTGAATTAATTTGAAAGTATGTGATATAAAAATATTAATAAAGTCCCAATTTATGCACAAACTCAAAATTATGCAATTTCCAAATCACTGTTTAATTCATCAGGAATTGTTTATTTTCAATGCTGTTATGCCAAGTAAATTGTAGACAGTATTTATACTATTACCACTTGAGCTCATAAACAGAAATACCCACTATCAGAAATACATCTGTCAGATCTGTGAGAAAATTAATCTTCAATTATGTTAATTTTGAATCATGTAAATTCCTCAAAAATCTATCCTTCATATAAACTGTCATCTCTGTGGATGAGAGCAGGAGAAAGACATTTCAGGAAGAGATAAAAATTATTTTCAAATATAGAGAGGCAAGAAAGAATCAAAAAAGAGACGGAAAGTAGAAAGGAAGGAAGAGGGTTCGAAATGTTTAAGAAACAGTGGGAAGTGGGGAAGGGGAGGAGAACACTGAAAAAAATTAGTTGTGAGCCTATGATTCCCAGAAGCAGTCTTCATTTCGATATCAGGCCATGTGGAGTTTTCACAGATCCACAGTGAAATGAGAAAAACATGAATGTTTTCTATAAAGCAAAATACATAAAGTATTCATTTGATTTTTTTCTAATCGTCCTTATTATAAGACTATGTCCTCAATTTCTTGGCTTTAAAATATCCTGCTAGGAAGTGGTAGCAATGGGAGATGACAGATGTCAGGTAGGGTTGCTGACTTTTCATGCCCTTATTTAACAAAATAAAATTTGACAACCCTACATAGGTCTACAATGTATTTTTCAGAAATATTACTGCTTCATAAAATACAAGAGGCCAGGAACCAGAGCCCTGTGGCAAGAGGTTTAAATAATTGAACAAGGTACCAGATTAAGCACATTGAGAATAATTCTAGTTGTTGATTTTTAGATATGTTTAAGTATACATCGATAATTTTTAAAAAACGTACTAGAAGAATAAAAGAATAAAATGTATTCCAAACAACCTCAGGGGAAAAAAAATGTAACAAAAAACATTACAAATTCAACAAAGGGAAGGAAGAAAAAAGAAACTAAGAAAACAGAATATGATAGCAAGCATAAATCCAAATGTGACACATTTATAACATAAGTTGATCATCTGTACAAGCAAGACACTATAGGGAAGTTCAAAGATAAATTATAAACAGAAAGAAATTGTTTGCAATATATATAACAAGGAGACCACTAATAATTAAACAATTATTTTAATTAATTAGTAATCAAAGTTTTAAATGATAAATGTACCAACAGAGAAAAAATCTACAAACCTGGTAATTCATAGGAGAAATAAATGTCAATAAATATATTGAATATGCTTTACTTCACAATCTGGAAAATAAAAAGCAAAGAGATGAGTTTACCAGTTAGGAGGCTATGTACAGAATTAATATTAGTCTATGTGACAGATGATGATGATGATGATGATGATGATGATGATGTGACATAGTAAGAGAGAGGTCTATGAGTATTTTGGTACAAGAATTTTAGGAAGGAGCAAGGTGAAAGATTCAAGAATTGCTCAGGTACAGATGAGTGACCAGAAATTCCATCATTGGATCTGATGAGAGATAGAGGATGAATGTCAGGTTTGGTTTCAGAAGTGCTAACAAGTTCTAGAAGAAGATGCCTAACCTTTAGCACTTAGGAGGTGGGAAACAGATAGACTAGATTTCAAGTACTAGCTCTTCTCTCTCTACCTGTGTGACCTGGGGCACTTGAGTATCCCTAAGTCCCAGTGCCCTCATTTCCAAAACAGGGTTGCCAACCCCTGCCTACCAGATTTTGTGTGACTCTCAAGTAGGACAACAAACAGAAAAGTATGTTGTTGGCTATTAAATACACATATACATACATGCACACACATGCACACATGCATGCATGCGCACACATATGCACACACAAAATAGGATTTTAGAAGCCCTGGGTGCTTTAGTAAGAATTCAGCCTCATGGAGACAAGGTATTTCAATATCAATCCTTCCTATACTTTGTTAACATTTGATCCTCTTTGATGAGAGTCCGCAGTTGGAGCACAATAATGAGAAATCAAAATGGCTCTATAGACTCGAGTTTTTAACAAAATCCATATTTTCATAGATTTTTAAATAAAAAATTGCCTTAGATTATCCTTCTGAAATCAATATGTTGCATTTACAGAGACATTTTAGGAAAAAAGAACAGTGGCTTTTTTAGAATCAATAGTAAATGACTCAATTCCTACTAATGAGCACAACCAGGTTAACTCTTGAGAGCTAGGGAAGTCATTCTTGAAATCCACTCTTACCCAAACCTTGCTCATTCCTTGAGGCCCAATTTCCACTGCCCTCAAGATAGGGTAGGGTAGTCTTTAAGTGCATATACTTTTTAAGGAGTCTCAAGCAGAAATGGGTTCAGTCTCCAGTCCCACTATGTTGTAGCACTGTGATCTGCAGCAAGTTACTCGGTATCTTAGAGCCTTATAAACTGGGTATAACAAAATATCACAGCGTCATAGGTTGTGGTTGGGATTTTTTAAAAAATACATGTGTCTTAGGTCAGATTTCGCATCTAAGATTCTAAGATGAAGATTGTGTACAGGAAGATTTTTAGAGAGTGCTACCCAAAGTCAACACCAGTGGAGTAGTAAGGGAGGCAGGACTGGACAGGAGCATATGTTGCACCATGATGCAGTCCCAAAAGAGGGCTCAGCTGATTCCTCAGGGAGCTCTAGAGCTGGGATTGTCCTTCAGAGTTGTCTGGAATTGAGGCAAAGGTTTAGTCCTTTGTAGTCTTCATCTACGAGTCATAGAAGCTGCCCCCAAGAAAGAAAAAAACTCTACATGAGGCAAGGCTCTTTAGCTAAGGACAATTCCTGTGAACCAGCAGCTGTCAACATTGGCCACCAGCTGGAGGAATGAGTGTGTTCAGTGCTGAAGGGGGATCTGGGTGGTAGAAAGCAACATCCACATAAAAGAAGTCAGCTCATCAGACTGTAATCACCACAAAAGTAATCACCTTCTCTGCTATCTACTGCCACTTTCCAATGTGTAGAATATTCTCATCATACATCCTGTGCTTAATAAATGTTGGTTGAATGTAGAGAAGTTGCATAATAAGTGTTAGCTACTATTATGATGAGTAAGCCCTCCTCCTCCTTTCTATACCCTTATTACTCTGGTCCTATTTTTCCTATTCTGTTATCTTATTCCATCTTGCTATCCCACCACTTTTTATGGAGTTATCAATATCCCACATTATTCCACAAAACATAAGGTAACCCCTGACTTTTATCTTCTCAGGTAGCATCTGTCACTCCTCAGCTAAAAGATAGAAGGGCTAAGAGTTCTAAGGGTACTGTGGGCAGAAAGAAACCAGATGTACAAATTCATCCTTCAAGGGAAGAGAGGGGAACAATATCTTTATTGGTGTAAGAGGCCTTGGGGATGAAAATTTGGCCAAGACTGGAAACATTTTCTCAGCATTCCCTACTTGCCCTCACCAACATTTAGGAGGTAAGTTCCCCCTTATATGCCACAACAGCTAACTCAGTCACTCATAGACTTACTTGTTCACTGTCAGGTTTCCCACAAGACCATATATTGCATGAGGCCATGCATGGGGCCAAGACCAAGCCAGTGTGCATGAATATGTGTGTAGCAATTACTTATACAGGCATCTTTTCAAGTCAGCCAGGCCAGTCTTGAATGCTCCCATCCATACCATAGCAGTTTTTTGTTTGTTTGTTTGTTTGTTTGTTTTAGTTTTTGTTTTTTATTCATGAGAGACACACAGAGAGAGGCAGAGACACAGGCAGAGGGAGAAGCACAGGGAGCCTAACGTGGGACTCGATCCCAGGACCCAGGGATCATGCCCTGAGCTGAAGGCAGACACACAACTACTGAGCCACCCAGGCATCCCCATACCATAATAGTTTTGTCAAGAATTTTGAAAATCACCTTTCTTTCACATTCAGGGCTTAAGACAGTTCCTGAGAAATAGTAGGTGCTTGTTACAGGCTGTACCCCCTCTACCCCCCCAAATTCATATGTTGTAGTCCTCACCCCAGTACTTCAGAATGAGACTGTATTTAGAGATAAGGTATTTAAAAAAGATGTTTAACTTAAAGTGAGGCTGTTAGGACGGGCTCTATCCAACCTCGCTGGTGTCCTTATAAGAAGAAGAAATTTGGACACAATACGAGACAACAGGGGCAGGCACCTGGGTGGCTCAGTTGTTGGAGCATCTGCCCCAGGGCCCAGGGATCAAGTCCAGCATCAGGCTCCCAAAGGGAGCCTACTTCTCCCTCTACCTATGCCTTTGTCTCTCTTTCTGTGTCTTTCATGAATAAATAAATAAAATCTTTTAAAGAGAGAGAGAGAGACAACAGGAATGATCCTCTGCAAGCCAGGAAGAAGAAAGCTAACCTGATGACATCTTGATCTCGAATTTCCAGCCTCCAGAACTCTGAGACAATAAATTTCTGTTGTTTAAGTCACCCAGTCTGTGGTGTTTTGTTATGACAGCCTGAGCAAACGAATATAGAGCTTAACAAATATTTATGGATTGATATATTGGTTACTTAGAAAAGGTAGAGGGAAAAATGGATTATTTCACATATAATTCAATAAATATTTACCAAGTGCTGCCATGCCAGGCCCTGAGCTAAGTGTTAGGTAACAAAAATTTTAAAAATGTGGCCCCATGACCTCGGTGAACCAACAGCAATTGCCCAAAAGGCATAAATGGTAAATGGGAAGTTTCTGTGACCCAGAGTAAGAAAGAAATGCCATCCAAGGGGAAGGCTTGGTCATGTCAAGAATCCCAGGAGCCTGAATAGTGCTGGAAAGGACATAATGACACAGATGGCACATCGTTTCTATGGCCATGGGTGTGGACTGGAGATCACTAGGGACAAATAAAATGTGGTCTGGTTCAAATCTGTCTATTTGGACCCTTCCATCCTTGAGGTCCAAATGATCGATCATCCTGGACATGATGAGATTAGACCAAAAAAAGTTCACACAGCATAACTGTTGGTGGGAATACAAACTTATGCAGCCACTATGGAAAACAGTATGGAGGTTCCTCAAAAAATCAAAAATAGAATTACCATTTGATCCAGTAGTTCCACTATAGGGTATTTACCCAAAGAAAATGAAAACACTAACTTGAAAAGATATATATACCCTATGTTTATTGTAGCATTATTTATAACAGTCAAAATATGAAAGCAACACACGTGTCCATCCATAGATAAATGGATAAAGAAGATGTAGTTCACGTGCATGTGCACAAACACACACACACACAGAGGAATATTACTTAGCCATAAAAAAGAGAGAGATCTTGCCATTTGCAACATCATAGATGTTGCTAGAGAGTATTATACTAAGTGAAATAAGTCAGACAAGGAAAGACAAATACCATATGATTTCACTCATATGTGGAATTCAAGAAACAAAACAAATGAACAAAGAAAAAAAGAGACAAAAATAGACATTTAAATACAGAGACCCAACTAATGGTTAGCAGAGGAGATGTGGTGGGGGGATGAATGAAATAGGTGAAGAGGATTAAAAGCAATGAGTAATGTCCAGAACTGACGAATTACTATATTGTACACCTGAGACTAATATAACACTGTATGTTAATGATAATTCAATTTTAAAAAGAAAAGAAAAAGGCCATATTGCCTAGAAACAATCCTACAAATGACTGAGCAAATTGAGTGCAGCATCCATTTGACGCTGAAGAAGCACAGGCAACAAATTCAGTTGCCATGGTAACAAGTCCCCCCTCCCCAGTCTATGATGCTATTATTAAAAAAAAAAAAAAAAGCCACAGGCAAATCAAGGAAACTGAATATAAAGGCAGCATTTGGTTTAATTAGCTCCACCTTAGGGAAAAGGTCTCAGAAAAAATCTGGAAGGAGGTGTGCAGGGGTAAAGGGGCAATTGTGAAGAGATAAATTTGATAATAAATAAGAGGAATTATGTCTAATCCCATAAGTTTGAGAACTTCTTAGGTTCTACAATGCCTCTTCCATGACAAGGTTGCAGTGAGTATAAATAATTGAAATGTCTGTGAGCCCAGTGCCCTTCATCTGCTTTACTCCACTGCCACCACTGCAAGAAGAAAACTTTGGAACCAGAGACAAGAGAATTTCTGCCCTCACTGGGTGTTTGGAAGCTGGCTTGAGGGGCACCTGGATGGCTCAGTGGTTGAGCGTCTGCCTTTGGCTCAGGTTGTGATCCCCGGGCCCTGAGATCGAGTCCTGTATCAGGCTCCCTGCAGGAGCCTGCTTCTCCCTCTGCCTCTCTCTGTGTGTCTCTTGTGAGTAAATAAATAAAATCTTTATTTAAAAAAAAAGGGGGGGGATTTGGCTTGAGCTACTAGCTTGGCTAAATTGATTAAACTTCCACCCCCTTGTACCCATCCAGAAGAACTGTACCCACCAAAAGGATTTAGGGAATGAGTAGGAAAAAAAACCCCTTATATAACTTCTCCTAGTTTAGAAAACATATTTCCCAGATTCCACTAGAACCAAGAGACTCTCACCAGCTCCCATCTCAGTTCTAATCTTAAATAATTCTCTCTTCTCTGATAAAATGATTCTTGTATTTGGGATTCAACCCTTTGAGAGCATAGTATTCCTCTGCAATTTTTTTTCAAGTAAAAACTAAAACCAGAGCAAATGACAGTTTATATGTTTCCCTCAAACATTTTTTTCTGATCAGATCTCTTTCTTTTTTCACCCTATCACCAGAATGACTTTTTCCTTATACCTTAATCCAATATTCCTGTTATAAAGTAAATGAATGGGCATAGGACAGGCTCCTGAACATGTCAAGAAACAATGATAGAGTTCAGCAGGAAATCGCTCATAGAAAAATTTTATAAGCCACAAATGTAATATTTTATCCTACAAGGTAGTCAGCCTCCCTTCATAACCTCCCATGTTTCCAGCCCTCCCTGTCTACACCACAAAGCAGGCTTCACATGCCCGGAATCCCCAAAGCTTACTGGGATCTGAAACTATCAGCAATTTCTCAGCTGCTAGAGACATGTAAATCTACCTCAATACAATATTGTAAAAATGTATCTCTGTCACCTGATTCATATTTTTGTTAACAATTGGAAACAGGAATAGGAAGGAGCGCCTTTTAAATATGAGATTCAGTGGACGTTGGAGGGGATGGAAAACTAAGGGGGACCGTTGCTACAAAGAGGGGGGAGGGCTCATAAATGGCACCAGGGGGGGGTGCTCTAGCCCTATTCTCAGAAATGGGGAGGTAACAGCTCAAGGCAGAAAAAATGACAATAACCATATTGCTCAGAAACGGACAGCATACGTAAATCTGGTGCGTTAAGCCCTGCCAGTGAATTTGCTTTCCATTCTCATTTCAGCAGCATCCTTTCTGGGAGCTAGAATCCTGCCTTCTGCCTAGAGACTTCAGGTAAATTCCACCTGGGCAAAAGGCAATTATTGTCAGACTTTCACTTGCTTTGCTTGTTTCTTGTGTAGGCAGTACCAAGCCCCAGTTTTTTTGTTTCTCCCCAGTGAATTACCAGCCACAAGGAAGGAAAAGGGCAGACAGTGTTTGGGTCAGGGTGTCTCTGCTTCCGGTGGGTGTCGTGAGGGATTTCTCCCTGTCCTTCCCGGGCAAGTCACACTTGAACCTGGGCTTATGTAATAAACCTCTGAGAGCCACTGCTCAGGCAGCTTCCACGTTACTAAGCCGGCTTCCTCAGGCAAGGTGGCTTTAAGACTTCGCTGGGAGATCATGCTGGCCTACATGTGTGTCTAGAAAAAAGCTTTCAAAATTGGTCACGCTGAAGGAAGAGATTGGGCTGTGTCCAAGAAAAGCTCAGCTTCATGGTGCAAATGTTGGAGAGATAGGAAGGACTTTTAAAGTCACAGGCTTTTAAAAGAAATCTGAAAACACTCAAATGAATTAAAGGTGGATTGCCTGCTAAAAAATAAAAAATAAAAATAAGGGACGCCTGGGTGGCTCAGTGGTTGAGTGTCTGCCTTTGGCTCAGGTCGTGATCCTGGGATCCTGGAATGGAGTCCTGCATAGGGCTCCCCACAGGGAGTCTGCTTCTCCCTCTGCCTGTGTTTCTGCCTCTCTCTCTCTCTCTCTCTCTCTTTCTCTCTCTCTGTCTTATGAATAAATAAATAAAATCTTAAAAAAATTAATCATGCAGAGTTCGTCAGGTCTTTGTGTCCCTGTTGGCTTCCTTCCCCCGATTAGACATAGAAGCCAGAGATGGTGAAATCTTCTCGTGCTTCTAAATAACTCTGAGACCTTGACCCTTTTTTGCAATCCAGGGTTGCTGTTGGAACACTTAGTGATTAGTTCCTCAGCGGGGCTGTGATCCCCACCTCCCCTGGACATTGGGTGCCTCCTGGACTGTTATACTCTGAACAGCGTGAGTGCTGGGGTTTTCTAAGGAGGCTGCTGATCTGGAGGAGAGGCATTTACAGCGACTAAACCTTGCTTCTCTGTTGTTGGTTGATGAGAATCCACAGTTGGGTGCTATGGGGGAGAGAGACTGGGTTCATGCCACCCATCCGTGGGACAAATGGAAACCTGTCCTAGTAAAAGGCCTGCCTTGCTTCAGTCTGCAAACATTCACTGACCAGCGGCAGGAAAGGAAAGTTAGTAGGTGGCATGTGTACTTAGGTGATAATTGTTCCACTTCTATATTGGGTAAACAGCGAGTGGGACTCCAGGGCACGTTACTTCTGTTCACTTGACAGGAGCCCACAGGTAAGTACATTATCCCCATTTACCAGGTAGGGGTAACGAGGTTAGAAAGGTTTTGAGAACTTACCTGGATCTCTTCAGTGGTGAGTGGAAGAGCTGGGATTTGAACTCGGGCAGCCTGCACTCCAGATGACTGCTCCGTCGTGCCCACAAGCATTTTTCCATCCGAGGGAGTTGCATGACCTTTAACCTTGGTGCAAGTCTATGTATGAGTCTGGGCACCTGACACACCCTGTCTGCACCTCAGCAGTAGAAATAACATCAACTTTGTGGTTTTTATGATAAATGCTAAGTGCTGGGTGAATAACAAGTGCACTTGAGGGGATCCCTGGGTGGCTCAGCGGTTTGGCGCCTGCCGTTGGTCCAGGGCATGATCCTGGAGTCCCGGGATCGAATCCCGTGTCGGGCTCCCTGCATGGAGCCTGCTTCTCCCTCTGCCTGTGTCTCTGCCTCTCTCTCTCTCTCTCTCTCTGTCTCTAATAAATAAATAAATAAAATCTTTAAATAATAACATAAAATAAAATAAAGTCACATGCTTTTGAAATACAAAGACAACTTGTCAACCTTCTTTTCAGTGGCAAATTTCACACCTTGGAGTGAATTTGAAACTTCTGAATCAGTAGCAATCAAAGCATTAGCATATAAGATTCTGTATTTTAAGGATCTCAGTGTTCCCAAGTTTTAAGTCTTAGCAATGAAAAAACATATATACAATTATGTATATAATTTAATTAATTAATATTATTATTATAAATATATAATATATGTTATATTTTATATCTATTCAGGGAGACCTTCTCTGCTCAGAGGAACACTCTGAACGTTACCATCTTCTGAAATTCTGTGTTAAGACCCAGGACCAAGCAGAGGCTATTGGTGGGGAAGGTGTATGTGTGGGTGGGGGGGGCGGGTGTCAAATAGAGAAAAAACACAGAAGCAGTTCTTTTCTTCCCCACTTTACCATATGTCCCTCTCAAAGTCCCAGTGCAACTCATTGACATCCCACCAGAGTATGATAACCTCTCAGAAACTTGAGAGAACATGATATAGAATAAGTGAATCCAGAAGAATAAATTCTGTAATATGTTACAACTACATTTATTCTGCAATGATGCCCATATCATAATTTCTTCAAGATTAAGACCAAAATTAAACATAAACCAAGAGCATCATGTCATCAAGAGAGATCCATCTCCAAGAGAGTGGCTCTTACCCAAACTGCCCCAAGACATTTCTCAAAAAGATACCTTTGCCAACATCCCCACAGCTTAAGAAACATGTGACGTAGACTCATTTATTCTCCACTACTTAAATCTCTACAGAGTGGAGAGAATGTCCACAGTCCCCTGCTGTGCTAGTCAGGGTTCAGTGTTCTCCAAAGAAACAGAGCCAAGAGGATATATATATATATATATATATATATATATATATATACTTTTTTTAAGATTTTATTTATTTATTCATGAGAGACACACAGAGAGAGGCAGAGACACAGGCAGAGGGAGAAGTAGGCCCCCTGCAGGGAGTCCAATGTGAGACTCATCCTGGGGCCCCGGAATCATGCCCAGAGCCAAAGGCAGACACCCAACCACTGAGCCACCCAGGCATTCTATATATATACTTATTCTTTAACCAAATATATTCATATGTATTTATGCATACAAATACATGTAAGTATATGTATCTAGAATATATATATATGTATATATATATATATATATATATACTCTAGAAGAATATTTATTTAATGAATTGGCTTATGTGATTACAGAGGTTGATAAGTTCCACACTCTGCCTCCTACAAGCTGGAGACCCAGGAGAGCCAGTTGTAAAGTTTAAAGGCTTGAAACCTAAAGGGTCAATCGTATAGATTCTAGTCTGGATCTGAAGACCTGAGAACCAGGAATGCTAAGGATAAGAGACTATTGTCCCAGCCCAACAGTCAGGCAGAGAGTGAATTCAAACTTCTACTTTCTTGTTCAATTCAGGCCCTCAGCAGATTGAATGAGGCCCACTTACATGGGAAAGACCATCTACTTTACTCAGTCCACTGATTCAAAGGCTAATCTTCTCTGAAAACACTCACAGACACACCCAGAAGTAATGTCAACAGTCCAGCGGTGGGTCATGTTGACGCGCCCAAAGTAGAAATGGGAAGAAGAACGCTGCCAGCTTCCTCTCCTCCCTCCCTCTCAGGCCTCAGGGAAGAGGAGGATGATTCATCTGGTGGAGATTTGGGGGAATGGGAAGCACTGAGCACTTCTGGCTCAGTCTTGCAAGGAGGCTGCTTGTGAGAGCCAATCTTGAGACTCCAATTCTCTGCTTATTTACATTGGTGAGTTTCTGGGCTGCTCCTTCCCCACACGCCAGAGGCCAGCTGTTGAGGGAGTCAACAGGAAGGTCATTCAGTTCAAGGAGTGCTGGCTTGTCCTCAGGACCATATATCCAATCTGTGGCCTCATCAATCCAATCCAACTTTACCAGAAATAAAGCAGAAGCATTTACCGTCTTTCTTTTTCTTTTTTGTTTTTTTCTCATTTTTTTCCATCGAGGTAAAATATACATAATATAAAATTTACTCTTAACCATTTTTCAGCACTCATTTCAGTAGAATTAATATCTCCATATGGTTGGGCAAACATCACACCACCCATCCCCAGAATTTTTTACCTCATAAACTGAAACTCTATACCTATTTTTTTTTTTGAAACTCTATACCTATTAAACACTAACTCTTCATTCCCCAGCCCCCCAGCCCCTGGCTGCCACCATTCTACTTTCTGTCTCTATGAATTTAACTGCTTTTTTGGGCACATACCCAGACGTGAAATTGCTATCATCACTTTTCTGACATCGGCATCCATCTCTCATATGGTCCTGATCTCAGACCTGGAGAAAAATATTATTTATGACTTTACAAAACTCCAACAGCCAGGACTTCCCTGTCTGTTTCTGGAACCTAGGCCTTACCCCCAAAATTTCTGGGGGCAAGGGGTTGCTGAAACCCCAACAATGTTTCTTCCCCAAGACATGTACCAGGTGGGCATGCATCCACCTGATGAAAGAGCTTTTTCTTAAATCGTCTTGTGATACTGTAATTTATAATTAGAAATATACATTTGGTCTTCATCCTTTTCCTGAAACAGAGCTCCTAGAACCCTAGGAATTTCCTAAGTGATGAGACCCATAAAGGTATCTATCATTATGGCAGTGAGGTGACTTTTGGACTCCACCTAATGATGAGGGCTGGTTGCCTGGGGAGTCAATCATGTGATTAGATTTGGAATTTTCAGTACCTCCCCAACCAATCTCCAAGGAGGAGAAGGGGCTGGAGGTTGAATTCATTGCCAGTGGCCAATGATTTAATAAATCATGCCCATGTAGTGATGGCTACATAAAAACCCAAAAGGATGGGGTTCAAAAAACTTCTGGGTTGATTAAACAGATGGAGATTCAGAGATAATAGCATATCTGGAGAGGTTTTGAAAGCTTCCTGCCCTTCCCCCAATACCTTACCCTACTCATCTTTTCTACCTCGCTATTCCTAAGTTATATCCTTTAAAATAAATTGGTAATCTAGTAAGTAAAATATTTTTCTGAATTATGTGAGCCACTGTAGCAAAATAATTGAATCCAAGGATGGGGAACCTCTCTTCTAGAGCTGGTATATCAGAAGCACAGGTGACCACCTGGACTTGCAATTGACATCTGAAGGGGAGCAGTCCCTTGTGGGGTGGAGCAGTCTTGTAGGATTGAGCCCTTAACCTGTGGGATCTGACACTATCTCCAAGTGAATATCATCAGAATTGAATTGAATTGTAGGATACTCAGGTAGAGTCAGGGAATTTCTTGGTAGTGTGGGAAAAAAAACCTCAAAACCCACCAACTGGAATTGGTATCAGAATCCCACTCCATGCAAAAGGTGCTCTGGTTGCATGTTTCTAATGCATGCCTGGGCCCCCATCACATCTGCTCACAATGGCTCCTATCCCTTGCTCCAGGATCTCGTTAGAATAATTCTGTTTTTTCCTGACTTTCTCAGCCCTAGTACCTTCCAAGTGTCTCCTTGGTCATTTATGCACAGACAAATGAAACACCTTCTCAGACAGGATCTTCCCCTCCAACTGACATTACCCAGAAAGCCAGCTAATCTGTCTTTAAGACAAATGCTGAACTCCTGCAAACCACATGAAAATCCAGAGCTAAAATCGCAACAGTAGAAAATATAACATTCCATAGTCATTATCACTTAATACTCCTAAATATTGAAAGTACCATTCTCTTGTACAGCTGAAAGTCCTTTACAGGCGCCAGCACATACGCCTGACATCAAAGGCAGCAAGCATTCTTATTGATCTACATTTTCCAGCAGGGAAGCCAGGAGCGTCTTCTGTAGCTCTGTTCAGCTTAGTTACTTTGCCAGTATTACTAAGCGCTTCAAAAGAATTACATACAAAACATGGAGATTAAGAACTGGCAAAAATAGTTTTTTCCTACAGGGATACTGGCAGTGTATTCATTAGTTATTATTGCTATTACAAATTACCATAAACTTAATTGGTTAAACAATACAGATTTATTGTCTTGCAGCTCTGGAGGTCAGAAAGCCAACATGGGCCTCCCTGGAGTAAAATCAAGGTATGATCAAGGCTGTGTCTCTCTCTGGAGGCTTCTACATGCCTTGCCTATGGGCATCTTTCTCCATCTTCAAAGTCAGCAACATTGCAATTCTCAGACCATTCTTCCACAACCATGTGTCCTCTCCCATATATTAGGACTCTTGTGATGACATTGGGCCCACCCAGACAATTCAGGAAAATTTCCCTATTTTGAGGTCAGGTGAATAGCAACCCTAATTCCCTACAACCTTCATTTCCCTTCGACATGTAACCCCACATATTCACAGTATCCTGGAGTTAGGACATGGAAATTTTGGAGGATCATTATTCTGCCTTCCAGACGTGTTGCATGAAACAGTGAAACAGTCCAAATACGTACGAGCCAGAAAAGAGATGTTCATTTTTTAAAAAGATTTTATTTATTTATTTATTTATTTATTTATTTATTTATTTATTTGAGAGAGAGACAGAGAGAGGAGAGACCATGAGTGGGGAGAGGGGCAGAGAGAGAGGGACAAGCAGACTTCCTGCCGAATATTTCAATATTTCAATATTTCATGGAGCCCAGGGCCCCATGACCTGAGCTGAAGGCAGATGCTTAACCAACAGAGCCATCCAGGCACCCCATAGATGCTAGTTTTTACGTGGAATCTTTTGCTTCTTAAACATTAGCAGCTAAATCATATTTAACCCAAAATAAACATGTTCACATCAAACTCCTCTGCAGGCCACATTCAGCTGTGGGGTTTAGTTCACAACCTCTGCTCTATTATGGGACAGTGATTCTTAATCTTTTTTTCACCACCAATAGCCCTATTTTGATATCCCCTACTGAGACCACAAGTTTTGAGAGATTCAACTAATACATAAATGCTGTTTATTAAGTAATGATCCATTTTCCAAAGTTTTATTTAACAAAAACAAGGATTAACATTTATCTTCTGGATGAACAGCATAAGGTTATTAATAATAAAAGCCAGTGTGAATCAAGCACTTACTAACCACCATGCACTATGCTAAGTGTTTTCTCTTCATTGACTCACAATTCTTTGAGATCAGGATTTTTATTGCTCCCATTTTATCAATGAGAAAGTCAAAACACAAAAAGCTCTGTCCCCAAAAATCACACAGTGAGTGGTAAAACCATGATTAAAACCTAGGTCTGATTGTAGGAGCCATATTTTTAACCATCATGTTATTCTGGCAATATATTCTTTTTTTTAAATAAATTTATTTTTTATTGGTGTTCAATTTACCAACATACAGAATAACACCCAGTGCTCATCCCGTCAAGTGCCCCCCTCAGTGCCCATCACCCATTCACCCCCTCCTCCCCTTCCACCACCCCTAGTTCATTTCCCAGAGTTAGGAGTCTTTATGTTCTGTCTCCCTTTCTGATATTTCCCACACATTTCTTCTCCCTTCCCTTATATTCCCTTTCACTATTATTTATATTCCCCAAATGAATGAGAACATACACTATTTGTCCTTCTCCGATTGACTTACTGCACTCAGCATAATACCCTCCAGTTCCATCCACGTTGAAGCAAATGGTGGGTATTTGTTGTTTCTAATGGCTGAGGAATATTCCATTGTATACATAGACCACATCTTCTTTATCCATTCATCTTTCGATGGACACCGAGGCTCGTTCCACAGTTTGGCTATTGTGGACATTGCTGATAGAAACATCGGGGTGCAGGTGTCCCGGCGTTTCATTGCATCTGTATCTTTGGGGTAAATCCCCAACAGTGCAACTGCTGGGTCATAGGGCAGGTCTATTTTTAACTCTTTGAGGAACCTCCACACAGTTTTCCAGAGTGGCTGCACCAGTTCACATTCCCACCAACAGTGTAAGAGGGTTCCCTTTTCTCCGCATCCTCTCCAACATTTGTGGTTTCCTGCCTTGTTAATTTTCCCCATTCTCACTGGTGTGAGGTGGTATCTCATTGTGGTTTTGATTTGTATTTCCCTGATGGCAAGTGATGCAGAGCATTTTCTCATGTGCATGTTGGCCATGTCCATGTCTTCCTCTGTGAGATTTCTCTTCATGTCTTTTGCCCATTTCATGATTGGATTGTTTGTTTCTTTGGTGTTGAGTTTAATAAGTTCTTCATAGATCTTGGAAACTAGCCCTTTATCTGATATGTCATTTGCAAATATCTTCTCCCATTCTGTAGGTTGTCTTTGAGTTTTGTTGACTGTATCCTTTGCTGTGCAAAAGCTTCTTATCTTGATGAAGTCCCAATAGTTCATTTTTGCTTTTGTTTCTTTTGCCTTCGTGGATGTATCTTGCAAGAAGTTACTGTGGCCGAGTTCAAAAAGGGTGTTGCCTGTGTTCTCCTCTAGGATTTTGATGGACTCTTGTCTCACATTTAGATCTTTCATCCATTTTGAGTTTATCTTTGTGTATGGTGCAAGAGAGTGGTCTAGTTTCATTCTTCTGCATGTGGCTGTCCAATTTTCCCAGCACCATTTATTGAAGAGACTGTCTTTCTTCCAGTGGATAGTCTTTCCTCCTTTATCGAATATTAGTTGACCATAAAGTTCAGGGTCCACTTCTAGGTTCTCTATTCTGTTCCATTGATCTATGTGTCTGTTTTTGTGCCAGTACCACACTGTCTTGATGACCACAGCTTTGTAGTACAACCTGAAATCTGGCATTGTGATGCCCCCAGATATGGTTTTCTTTTTTAAAATTCCCCTGGCTATTCGGGGTCTTTTCTGATTCCACACAAATCTTAAAATAATTTGTTCTAACTCTCTGAAGAAAGTCCATGGTATTTTGATAGGGATTGCATTAAACGTGTAAATTGCCCTGGGTAACATTGACATTTTCACAATATTAATTCTGCCAATCCATGAGCATGGAATATTTTTGCATCTCTTTGTGTCTTCCTCAATTTCCTTCAGAAGTGTTCTATAGTTTTTGGGGTATAGATCCTTTACCTCTTTGGTTAGGTTTATTCCTAGGTATCTTATGCTTTTGGGGGCAGTTGTAAATGGGATTGACTCCTTAATTTCTCTTTCTTCAGTCTCATTGTTAGTGTATAGAAATGCCATTGATTTCTAGGCATTGATTTTGTATCCTCTGGCAATATATTCTTAATAAAATAAAATAAACGTTATGGTCACACCGCTTAATGATGGGCAATCACAGATGTGAGTTTCTTTGAGGTGTTGAAAATAATATGGTTTTGTGCTTCTCTTGCTTCCTTTGGCAACCCCAGAGAACCATTCAGGAGTAGGATTTGAAATAATTCAAACAATAAAGGGGTGACACACAGATCCTCTTCTATCAGATGAAGAAGTTGCCAAGATAATCTGAGAAATTATCACTTCAAAGCAACAAAAAAATGCATAATTAACTGGATATCATACACAGGAGACTCCAACCATGCAGAAAAGGCCTGAAAATGAATCATATTTCCTGAAAGGCTTTCCAAACACTTTGGATTTCAGACTTGAACAACTGCTAAAGAAGTCTGACTTTCTGGCAGCTCAGCTACCCCTATGCCAGCCTGCAGCAGTTCTGGATGTCTCCTAGAGACCACTGCACCTGGAGCAGGTGCACCTCATCAATCTTAGAGTTATACAATATGCAATATGATTGAAAATGTGCTACAATACTGTGTGTCAAACAGCAATACAGTCATTAATCTCCCTCAGCCTCCCCAGGCTAATGCAGCCTGGTCCAGATGTTACACTTTCTGAATTCAGAGCTGTGGAACTAAAAGAATGGTCAGTTAATAAGATGTTTCTGGGAGTCATGTTTGAGGCTTAGAGCCTAACTGCAGAGCTAATCCTGAAGACAGGTGGGAGGGAAGGAAATAGGGAGGGAGAGAAAAGGAAGTAAAGGGGGTGAGGAAGGAAGGAAGGAAGGAAGGAAGGAAGGAAGGAAGGAAGGAAGGAAGGAAAGAGGGAAGGAAAGAAGGAAGGATCCTACTCCTTCCTAGAACTCCAGAAATAAGGGGAGTTCTTGTGTGCCTCATATCCAGGTTTCTTCTTCCAGTCATAGAAGAATTATACTTCCTTACCTTTGTAAGTTAGGTGGTGTCATGTGACAAGTCTGCACTGATGTGTTTCTTTGCTGGTGAGCCCTCTCTGTGTTCCCTTCCCCTGCTGAGATGATCATACAGAAATCAAGGCCTTGTGATGAGATGCAGGGGCCACAATATTGATGCTTTGTCCTGGAGAATTATCCAGAAGCTCAACGAACTTGAGTAAGCAAGAAACAGCCTTGGTTTCTTGAGCCACTGAGAAGTTGGAGTTTAATTAATGCAGTATCACTTATCTTAACATGACTAATATAAGAAATTTAAAGCAAAGCTTGCCAGAGCCAAACCTACAAGAGAATTTTTTAAATTTTATAAAGCAAATTTGTACAGTGACTACAACCTAATCAGGGCTCAATAAATCCTGGACATTGTATGAATGGTTTTTCTCAACCACTAATTAGTAATACTTCATCTCTTAGGCAAAATATTTTCCACAGTTCTCTATTCACATATTCCATCTTCCTTTGCTCTCAGAGTTGTGAGGATTAAATGAGATGATACATGTATAGTACTTTACACAAATATTAGTCCATAGTGAGTACTCAATAAGTATTAGCTATTGGTGTTGCTGGTGGTGGTGTTTTATTATTCCTCCCACACTACATCTTCACTTATGATTTTAATTCGATCCACTTCTCTTCCTTTACCCAAAGGCCTGTTCCTGTTCTTTCCTACATCCAAATTATGCCCAAACTTCAAAAGCCAGCTCAAGTCTTATCATCTCCAAAATGTGACTATTCTATGCACCTCAGTCTCTACAATCTAAATGAGTAATGCACTGAATCAATATCACTGTATTCAATTGTTTTATTAAATTTTATATGTGTAATGTGAGCAGCAGTACTATCATCTGTCAAACTTCTTCTGTCTGTGATCTGGGTATCACCACTGCTCTTTCAGTGAACAGTTCTCTCCTTTTGATTCCAATCTCTTGGACCCCTGGATCACAGTAGCCTGACCCCTGGTCACAGATGTGGAGGTTGAATCCATCTGGAACCAATCTTAGTTCCTTAACCTGATCTAGCATAGTGATTGGTCAAAGAATCAAATCACATGACTCATGCCAAGCCAATCAAAATTCTTACTCAGATGTTCTTAAATTGGAGTTAAGGTAAGAGTCTTTTCTTCTTGGGCTACACTGTGAAGAGATGAATCAGGAAGCTAATAATTGTTGCTTCCTCTCCTCATAGAAAGCTGGATGCAGAAGGACAATGAAGCTGATGTTCAGTAAGAAGTCAAGCCCAAAGAAAGAAGGTCTTTGGCTTCAGTTGTCCCAAGCTTTACCTCTTCATTTTTATCTACTCAAGAAAACAAAATTTACTTTTTAACTAAACTAGTCTAAGTAGAATTTCTGTTCAAGAATCCTATCTAAAAAAAAAAAAAAAAAAAAAATCCTATCTAATCCAAAAGACAACACCTTTGAGAAAAACTCAATTCATTAATTTAGTCAAATTCATTAGCACCCCACTGTATCTGAGCACCCACTCTGTGCAGTTATATTTTCCATTATCTCAAGGATAATTTCAAGCACAGAATAGACAAGACACCGCATCCAAAATGTAATGGTTGCAAAAATTGCTCATAATATTTATCACTTAGAGGGGCTACTGAGACACTTATATTTTCCTTTGGAAGCTAGATCTTGAAACCAAAACCTGCTAAGCAAGAATGCAAAGCCTAAACATAGACATGTGGCCTACAGTCTTCCCACAAATCCAGTCTGCCAGTTTAAGTAACCCCCACCTCCCAATCACACCCCACATACACAGATTTAAACATCTTTTGCAACAGAATGTTCATCTCATATGTTCATCATGAGGCTAGATTTTTCACCAAGCACACTTGGGAATGTAGGATAAATGGGGGGTGATATTATAAATATTTAACAACTAGACCTACATGGGCATGGAGCAATTGGAACAGAGGCTATCAATAGCTCCACATTACAACATAAGCCTCAGGGCAGAGTGCGTAAAACAACTAGGATTCTGGATTCCAGAGGAAGCTCAGGATTGGGGATTGAGAGAATCCCAATAGATTGACAATGACAGACCAGGAAAAAGACCATACATGATGTGATTTCTGTGTTTCAAAGAATCAGAGTCCAACAATTCAAAGACTGCTCTAAACCAATTTAAATCTTTACTCAGACTCTTGAGGAAATGGCAAAGAAGAAAAGTGCACAGAAACTATTTTAACTGTCCTTGGAGAAGAGTTTTCTCACAATCAATTGTCCTTGGAGTAGAGTTTTCTCACAGTCAGATTCTCTCCTCAGGGCATCTCTCTCTCCCTCACCCAGCAGCAGACTCCAGAAAAATTCTCCCTCTGACAATAACTCCTAAAAACTCCCTTCTCCAGCACTAAACATCCCCCAATTCTCCCCACTAAGATGTAGCCCATAGAGCTATTATTTTCTTTGCCCAGAGTTTGTCAATCATCACAGTGGCTAAGAAATCCTTCCCTCTCTAACCTCCCTCCCTTCACATTGTTCTTCTATTCCCACCGCACCACACCATCAACCTTCTATGAAGTGGCAATCAGGGCAGGAGAGCTGCTTCTTCCTGCCAGGAGAGTCAGGGATTTCCTACCACCCAACTCACTCACAGCCTACAGGAGCTCATGAAGCCCCTGCCTGTTACAATAGAAATTCTAGTAGAGACTCTGATAAATGGAATGTTTCATCTGTTTGTACAATGTCCCTACTTCAGGCCAGTTTGCATTGTTTTCCTAGTGTTTCTCATCCCCAGTCCTTGAAGGTGCCTTGCTTTTGACCCCTGAGGCACCCTTAGCAAGGAGGTTTCCCCCTCACAATCCTGACCACAAATAGCTCTGTGGCCTTTAACTAAGTCATACTCCCTGCTGAGTTGGGAGGATATCCTCAAGATACCAGATTAATTTTCCTTTTGTTTATTCTCATCTGAGCTCTGGAAAAACAAAATACGTCAGAACAGGATGCCATGACCTAAGAATTGGAAACATGAGTTCTGGCCCCATGCTCACCAATCACAAGCTGGGTGACTCTGAACCCATTGGTCCTTTCTCAGGGTCTCAGTTTGAGGGTGTTAAACTAGATAGAGGGTTCTTCTCAGGAGAAGGAGGAGAGAAGTTTAAGCATAAGTTGTTGGTTTTTTTTTTTTTAGTTTTTATTTACTGAGATTGATCATATGATTGATTGCACTTGTATAAAAAATCTAGTGCTAAAAAAGTTTGAAAAACACTGACCTAGATAATATCTCCAAGGTCCTTCCAGCTCTAATAGTCCAATAGTCTATGATTTTCTTCTCTGACCTCACTTTATAGAGGAAGTCTGCAATGAGCAATTTTTTTATTTCTCAAATCAATCAGAGAATAGCAAGCAGTTACAATTGAACATCCTTAAGCACTCTAATTGGGTGATGTCCTAGAGAAAAATCATTATCCTAGATCATGGGTTAAGTAATGGATGCCATTTCCTTTCCAGCAGTGCTTATCTCCCTGCTCAACAGCTCAAGGGTGGCTATTATTGAGTGGCCCTGATCCTCTGGGTTCCAACAGAACCACTGGCACCACCCAGAGGACCAATGGCTTGCAATATGGCCACAAAATAATAATGGGACAATAAAGAGATTCTTACTGGAGAATAAAATTCTGTAGGCTGCCTGTGAATCAGGAACAGGCAGTCTCTAGAGCAGGAAGCAGCAGGATGGAAGGGGACATGGTTCTTACCAACTGATACTAAAGGAGATTTAGATACTTCCTCCCTCAATCTCTCTGTCCACCACTGATGTTCCCATTCTCTGCTCCTTCTGCTTTCTTCAACTGAGCCACATTGTTTCCCACCACCAGTTCAGACATTAGGAAGCACCAAAATTGAGAAAATGAATTTCTCTTGTAATAAAATTATAAAAGCATTAGATAAGCATCCTGAAGGTCTAAAAATAAAGCAATATTTAAAAGATAAGTTTGCCTATTTCAAAAATTATGTTTACAAAGAGTTTGAAGTAACATAGGATATTTTATATACAAAAGTTGACTTAAAAAATGGATCAAAGAGCTAAATGAAAGAGCTAAAACTACAAAACTCTTAAAAGAAAACATAGGGTAAAAATTTCATGGCATTGGATTTGGCAATGATTTATTGGATATGACACCAAAAGCATAGAAAATAAAAGTAAAATGAGATGAATAGGATTTTTAAAAAATTAAAAACTCTTTTGCATCAAAGGACACTATCAGCAGGATGAAGAGACAATCCATGGAATGGAAGAAAATATTTATAAATGATAAATCTTATAAGGGATTAATATTCAGAATATGTAAAGAGCTCATACAACTCAACAACAACAAAAATTTTAATGGACAAAGAACTTGATATTTCTCCAAAGACAATATACAAATGTCCAATAAATACACGAAGAGATGTTCAACATAATCAATCTTTAGGGAAATGCAAATAAAAGCAAAAATGAGATACCAGCATTATTCACAATAACTGAAAGGTGAAGCAATGCAAACATTTATTTATAGATGAATGGATAAACAAAATATGAGATCGATAGATAGATAAATAGATGTAATATGAATATATGAGAAACAGTATGTGTATACATGTACCTCCTTGCTGTATCCACTGAGAGTGTATAGGAACCGCAATATCCCAATACAAATAAAAACACCTAGTGTCCAGGTCTAGGTTTCTAAATATCATTTTCCAGTAAACAGAATTAGGGCTCCTTGAAGAAGTGACTGATTCCATGACTGATGAAAGCAAAGTACAATATGTATCTAGAACACCTCATTGTTCCAAAAAGTAAGGAAATGGTCCAATAATGATGGGAACATGTCAAATGACAGAGGAGCCAGCTTGAGGGAATGCCAGTGGCCAAATCTGGGAAAATGTGAGCATCAAAAGAAAAATGATAATAATTGATTTATACTCATTAAATAAAATAGGAAACCATGAGTCCATCTGATATAAATAAAGATAATTAGAGTAGTTTGGTGAGGAATTAAATATTTACATAGTTTGAAGTACCTTCCCTCCAAATGCTTGTTGATTATAAAAGAGAAAAGGAATGATGTTATTGTGTAGAAGGTTGACAGATGTTGCATTAATCAAGTGGTCAAAGTGGGCATCATCAGCTATAGGACAAATTGAAATTGTGTGCTATTTGCTAGGATGCAATGCAACATAACATCACTTTTGTGAAATTCCTGCCAGAAAACTAAAACTTGAATCTAACCATAAGGAAATATCAGCAAATCCCAAAGTGAGGGACATCATATGAAGCAAGTAGCCTTCAGTCTTCAAAAGTATAAAGGCCATGAAAGTCAAAAAAAGACTGGAGAGCTGGCAGGACTGACAACTTAATGTCAAGGTGTGATTCTGAACTAGCTAGATCCATTTGTATTGGCAAAGCTTGAGTGAGGTCTGAGGATTAATATACATTAATATTGACATCTTGCCTCTAGCTATTGTACTGTGGCTCTATCAGAAAATGTCCTCATGTGTAGGAAATAAACACTAAAGGTGATGTTGGAGGTGATCAAGCCTCAGTGGCAACTTTTTCTCAAATGATTTGGGAGAGAAGTTTTATTTTGCTGTTCTTGCAACATTTCTGTAAGTTTGAGACTTTTCAATATTAAAAATTGCTTCCAAAAATAATATTGGATAATTCATGACACATTCAATGTGAAAAACAGCTCATGAAACTATGCATGCTTGAAGAGTTAGGCTTTCTTCAAAAATGTATATGCACAGAAAAAAAAGTCTTGAAATGAAAGAAACACACCCAAGTTATAGTAGTTGACTATAATTTAATTAACATAATAGTTTAGTTTATATTTTATTTTTCAAGTTTTCTATAAGAAGCATGCACTTTTTATAAGCAATGATTTTCTTTTATAGAATTTAATATTTTTCTTTCCGATGATAGGGCTATGAATCCATTTTTTTTTAAGATTTTATTTATTTATTTATTTATTTATTTATTTATTTATTTATGAGAGAGAGCAGGAGGAGGTAGCAGAGGGAGAGGGACAAACAGACTCCATGGTGATAGTGGAGCTGGACTTGGGGAGCAATATCACAACCTTGAGATCTTAACCTGAGCCAAAATCAAGAGTCAGACGTTTAATCAACTGAACCACCCAGGTGCTCCTGAATTCATTTGTTTTTATTTACACATTTAAAAATGTTGTGGATTCCATTAACAATGCCTTAGAGCTTTCTTCAAAACTGAAAAATTATCCATTTCCCCTCATGGTCCTTCCTTTTCTCCATTATAACCTGTCTCATTTTCTGATACTTTCATCAGAAACATTTTTAATCCTTTAATCTGTCTTCCTTTTCTTTTTTTTTTTTTTTTTTAAGATTTTATTTATTTATTCATGAGAGACACAGAGAGAGAGGCAGAGACACAGGCAGAAAGAAGCAAGCTCCTCACAGGAAGCCCAATGGGACTCGATCCCAGGACCAGGATCACGCCCTGAGCCAAAGGCCCAACTGCTGAGCCACCCAGAAGTCCCCTGTCTTCCTTTTCTTATAATCTCTCTCACATTTGTGCTCCATTTTGGCTCTTTTACTTACCTTTGTCATTTACTTCATCAGTTCTTCAACTATTTCTAGTCTACCACTTAATGATTTTCTTTTTTTTATTTCAATGGCTGCATTTTTTGTTCCTGGAATTTCTATTTGGTTCTTCCTCAAATCCACCTGATCTTTGCCATGATCCTGTTCTTACCTAATGGTTTCTATCTCTTCCTTATCTTTTGGAACATTATAAATCTACTTATTTGAAAGTCTTAGATTTTGTAAATTATCTATGGTTACTACAGTATAAATTTTACCATTTCTCACATCCTCTGACTCTGATGCTACAGTTCACTTGTAATTTTTGGGTGTGAAGCCATTTGCAGCACGCATTGGCTTTCATCAAAGAGTCCTGTCCTTCTCAGGGTCAGGCTTCTTCCCCAAACTGGAGCTTCTTCCCATATATACCTGGCCTTGGGGATCATCCATTGCCTGGATCCCTGCTCTACACTCCTAGAGGGCCCCCTCCATCATGATTCCAACATTGAACACCGCATAGGCCACATTTAGGGTTACCATGACCTGCAGTCAACATATCTGAAGCCCTCAGCTGCCCCTCTCTGGATGCTGCAGTAGAATACAGTCTCACAGTCAGTGCTGGATCCATCCCTTTCCCAGCAATGAGAGAGCACTTTTACCTTCTCCTTGACCTCTGAGGTGCTGAGTTTTGACAGCATGCTTGGTTGGGTGCCCTATACCACCTAAAAATGTGCTTTGTGTGGCAAAAGAGCTAGAGCTAGGTGTAGCTCCTTCCCACTCTGCTCAAGCCTCTGCAGCAAGCCCCTCCACCCACTCCTACATCAAGCAGAATGCTCAGGGCTGTAGTCACCTATCTGAGTAAGCGTCTCCACCCTGTTCACTGGGCCCCGGGCCACCCTCATTTCTCTCTCTTGGCTCCGACTCACTTGAAGTCAACAGACTTAGCATTGTAGGCTCAACATTTTATACACTTCATCTCATACAACGTTCACAGTTCTAGGAGGTAGATTTTGTTACACTCATTTTTAAAATAGGATACTAAGACTTAGAGAAGTAAAGTCACTCAAAGTCACACAGCCCAAGAGTGTCAAAGTCAAGTCCGTTGGGCCAGTGACTCTGAGTCCACTGTTCTCTTGGCCCACATGGTCTTTTTTGGAACATAAGCCAGGCATATCTCCCTCTCTAGAAATTGGGAAGTGCATCTCTAGCTTTCTTTCAAGTTGCTCTGCTGAACCCTTCAATAATTGTCTTCTCAAATTTCTGAGTATCAGCCTCCAGGGGTACACAATCTTTATTAAATTAGCAAATGGCCAACTGAATAAAAGCTACATTAAAGTGGTTCATAATGGATCTTCTGCTTTCCCTAATAAAGTTCATGTGTCCCTTCCTGAAGAAAGCTTGTGTCAGGGTAAGAGGAGTGGTCAGACTCACTTGCATTTTCCCCAGGAAAGACAAGTTAATACAATAAAATCTCAGACCTGTCAGTTAGTTTGTCTGAGAGCTACTTCCTGGAAGGACTTTTTAAAGTTCTATTTACATTAAAACAATGTCCACCCTATCTCTCAAGGCCACTTCCTATTGCAGCTGACCAAGGAGAAAGAGCTATATGACAACAGGAAGAAATCAGAATGAATTTGGCTGATGCTAAATCTTCCACCTTTACACTTTCCCTCGGGGGAGAAAAAAACATGAAGCTGCTTTTTCAATTTCACTATTGCCAAGTTGAATATGTGCACTATCATCTTAGCCTCATGCATATTAACTATGTATCCATGAAGACACATCTCAGATCTTGGATTCCCACCACCTTCCTGGCATAAATTTAAATCCTTTTATATTGAGTATTATTATTTGAAGGGTAAAACCATCTCATACATTAAAAAATAAATAAAATCCCCATTATCACACATACTTCTCACACTTCTTCCTT
The DNA here is from genome assembly GCF_018345385.1 of Vulpes lagopus. Taxonomy (NCBI): domain Eukaryota; kingdom Metazoa; phylum Chordata; class Mammalia; order Carnivora; family Canidae; genus Vulpes; species Vulpes lagopus. Next base: position 123,320,635 of record NC_054827.1, on the reverse strand, counting down.
ATTCATTCCTAACTTCACTGCAGTTCTTACTCCTTAGACTTAAATAAACACAAATGTTATTTTTCCAACCCTACTTCCATCTTTGGCCCTTTAGTAAGGTCAGGACTGGTCCATGTGTAGCTGTAAGTTACCTGTCAATCTTTCTGCTCACTGGACCAGGTGGAATCACCCACAGGTCCTTAACATGTACTAGCTCTCTCTTGCCTTCAATCCCTCCCACTGCTACTCCTGCCTAAATTAAGACCTTCCATCTCCTCCCAGTTTTACTTTACTAACTCTTGCTCATGCTATAAATTTCAACTCATGGCTCACCTACACCAAGGAGCCTTTCCAAAGCCTCTCTCCTGCTCCCAAGTGGCTAACGTGTGTCCCATCAACACATGTGCTTCCCTCCTTGGTGGTCCCCTGAAGACATAGTAGGTGCACAGTGTCTACAATGGCAGCTCTGGCTTCCACAAATACAAGTTTCTTTCTATCATAGTCTCTTGTTGTAAAAGTGGCTCTTCCTCAGAAGAGTCATAAGTGGAATTAACATGTCATGGGAAAGAAGTAAATCCTTCATAAGGGTCTAAAACAACATTTAGGGCAGCCCTGGTGGCTCAGCGGTTTAGCGCTGCCTTCAGCCCAGGGCCTGATCCTGGAGACCCGGGATCGAGTCCCACGTCGGGCTCCCTGCATGGAGCCTACTTCTGTCTCTGCCTCCCTCTCTCTGTGTCTCTCATGAATAAATAAATAAAATCCTTTCAAAAATAAAAATAAATAAATAAAACAGCATTTATAGAGCATTGGCTGCATGCCAGAACTTGCACTAATGCTTAATACAGTATCTTCCTAAATCTTCAAACAACACTAGGAGATAGGTATAGCTATGGCCTTTAAACCTGGGGAAACCAAGAGTCATCAAGATTAGGAACCTACCCCACAACCTGTCAATGCCAGAAATGGGTTCAAACCCAGGTCTAACTCCAAAGCTCACACATACATTCTTTGCATTTGACATCTACATTTCCATTAGTCCAAAAAGTTCCTATTTTGCAGTCACCACAAAGACACTTGCACAGACTCCCCTACACATTCAGAATATGTTTGTTATGTTATTTAAGATATTCAGTTCTGCTAGAGAAAATCAGAAACACAAACAAGAAGAATAAATGAAACTAAGTATAGAAGCAAATAGCTTGTGAGACAGGCAGAATTTGTTAGATGTGTTAAGAATGTATAAATAAGTTGGTTACGTGTGCAAACGTGTTAGCATAGTAGATGAAGTAAGTAGAGCATGTGTGTGCTGAGCATAGAAAGAGATGAAAGGTCAAGATATATCAAATATTCTTGACTCTCTAAATATACATGGAGCATCTTTGGTTCCAAATAGTCACAATACATTCTTTATACATGAGGCACTCAACATTTATGAGGTCTTAAATCAGCCATCCATTGGTGACTCCCATTCTGGCCCCTGTAAGTCTTCTGCAAAATTAAATCCATAGCTGCTCATCGGGGTAATTGGTGATTACAGTTATGGGCCAAGCGTAACTGCCACAGCATCTCCAATAGAGCAAGTACACTGTTGGCTCCAGGCACATTTCATTTGTCAAGCTCCTTCTTCAACCTCAACTCCACTCTTCATAACCTCTCCAAACAGCAGGGAAATCTGAGGGAGCAGAGAAGTAGGACAGAGGAGCTCTGTAACAAGCCAGGATCCAGGCAGTATAGTCCGTTTCCCCTACACATATCCTTTCCTAAGTGCATCAACTACCCACCTTGTTCCTTGTGCATAGCACTATATGCTTTAAATTTCTACACTAAGCCATGTGATTCAAGCATCTTAACTTAGTCATTGAGCTTTTCTGTTATAACAGCTTTGTGATAGCCTCCCTTAGAGTTAGCATTGTATCAAGATAATTTCCCATGGGACATCTTTGGGCAATTCTTTTCCCCTCAAAGCATGCCTTTGACACCATGGCATAAGAAAGCAAGCAATGGATTTGGAGTCAGGCTCCTGGGTTTTATCATTGCCTCAGCGACTATCCACTGCTTTAAGCTTTCATTCTCTCCAGATTTGTCAAATAAAAATGGCAATCCTTCTCACACAAGGTTGTTGTTAAGATTAAATAATGGCATTTGTAAAAACTATTTTGCAAAATCATGTAACCCGTATGACTTTTCTGTGACATTCAGATAAAATGCACTTTTTATTTTATATCAGCATTGACGGGAATTCTAATCCCAGTCTCCATGTGGCAAACATACTCTCATTTATGACAAGGGTCTCAGGGCTTTAGGAGAAAATCTGGGGATGTGCCCCGGGTTCTCCATCCCCAGTGAAGGCCCCTGAGATGCTCACTCTTTAAGCCAACAGGTGTGATGGGAGGTGGACCCATCCCTGCCTATAGCATTCACTCCCCTTGACACCAGACTCAAGTTTGGACCTTTGCCAAGCCTGGGTCAAGGCTATGCTTTGGATGTCCAGTACCAGGTGTTCATGCAGTCCCTCTGTTAAAGGTCTTGCCACCTGTGTGCTATTTGGGGGACAAGGCATAAAACCCTACCTCTCCACCTGCCCCAAGATCTAACTCTCCCTGGAGGGGAGTTCTCATTTCCCTTTTGATGTCTTGAACACCAAGCTCCCCCTCAGCAGCCCCAGCTCCACTATCTGGTATTAGAAGTCAACGTGCTATTAACTCTCCTTGGGTCAGCACACAAAACTGTGAATTAGGAGAGTCGCAGGGAAGCATAATGACCAACAGCTGAGGGAGGGTTCATGTCCTGCCTCTGCCACCATATGGCCTTAGGCAAGCTTTCTGTGCCTTGATATCAGGGTGTAAAGATAGAAACCCCTCTTCCAAGACTGTTAGGAGAATTGGACAGATTTAAAAATGCTTGGAATTGGGAGAAGGAGGATGAACGGGCAGGGGACAGAGAATTTTTAGGTCATTAAAAAAACTGATACCATAATGATGGATTCAAGTCATTATACATTTGCCTAAACACATAGAATGTACAACACCAAGAGCAAACCCTATTGCAAATCATGGACTTGGGATGATTATGATATGTCAATGTAGGTTCATCAGTTGTGACAAAAGTACTATTCTAGTGAGGGCTCTTAATGGGGGAGGCTGTGGGAGGAAAGAGTGACAGGGAGTGTATGAGAACGCTGTACTTTCACTTCAATATTGCTGTAAACCTAGAACTCTTCTTAAAAATAGTCTTATTAAAATTTTTTAATTAAAAGAACTTAACAATGGCTAGCATAAAGTATGAATTCAGAGCTAGCCATTTATTATTATTATTATTATTAACTTTTCTATACTGGAAGAAAACAAGACAGTTTATAAAACACAATTCTCATTTTCTTTTTTTTTTCTGAAGATTTTATTTATTTATTCATGAGAGAGAGAGAGAGAGAGAGAGGCAGAGACATAGGCAGAGGGAGAAGCAGTTTCCTCCCGGGAGATCCTGATGAGGAACTGGATCCTAGGACCTTGGGATCACCACCTGAGCCAAAGGCAGGTGCTCAACCACTGAGCCACCCAGGTGCCCCTTTCTTTCTTTTTTAAGGCATAATTTACATACAGTAAAATGAACAAAGCTTGGCTGTACTAGGAGACCGTCAGGTTCAAGTCAGACATCTCTCCAGAAAGTTCCCTTATGTCCTTTTTCCAGCCAATACTCCCTGGCCCGGATAACACTATTCTGACTTTATCAGCATAGATTAGTTTTGCCTCTTCCTGAATTCAATGCATCATTTCTAAACCAGGTAATCCTGTCACGCCATAGGGGGCTTCTCAAAGGCTAGATTTCCTGTGATCACATGTGGTCCCACTGGATCTGCTCAGGGCAGCAGGATGGGAGCACGGGGCAGGGGGTTCTCCGCATACCTCCTCTCCAGACACTCCCACCCTCACCCCTGCTCCTGGCTCAGAACAGGGGCAGAAGCCAGAGCAGAGCTGAGCTCTGAAAGCTGAGCTGAGAGAGATGACAGCTCGAATCCTGGGTGTGATCAATAATTGACGCAGAGAACATGACTCCAAGGGCTGTGCAGCAGCAGCGTGTGGACGCGTCCCAGAGCCCTGCATCAGGCCGCACAGCCTCAGGCAGTGACCCAAGCAGGGCTGTTCATAATTTTAACACATTGCACGTGCAGTTTGTTCCATCTCCCAAATAAATTAATTATGTAGACTTTAAAGGATTTTCAGAGGGAATCTCATTACTAGCTGCACATTTCGCCCTCCCAATCAATAGTCTTTTCATTTTTACATAGCAAGTGGGAGAGCAAAGCAGGTTTTAAAAAAGAACTTCTTCCACTTTTCATTTCATCATCTCCAGCCTTGGCATTTAATGAGTGTGCTGAAACATGCTCAAACTCCCAATCCCCACTATGTGACCTGGGCAAATTAATTAACCTCTCTGAGCCTCACCTTAAAAAACCTTTGCTTTTCCCATCACCTTGAAAATTTGTAACCCTTGTTTTCCATGAGAAACTCTTATTCATTCTACAAAACCCTACTGCCCTCATAATGGGCAAGAGGCTGGCAGATAGCCCTAGATTCAAATGCTACTCCAGTACTTACTAGCTAGGGTGACCGTGGGCAAGCGACTTAACTAAGCCTCAGTCTCCTCAAGGGTAAAGTGACATCAATATTCATAACTCTGAGATGGTAATGCGGAATAGTGAGAAAATCCATGTAAAGCCACTTAGCACAGGGCTGAGTCCATAATATGTGCACAATACCTGCTGGCTATTATTATTATTATTATTATTATTATTATTACTATTTTCATTTTATTCCACAGTTATCTTTGGAAATCAACTCTGTGGCAATCACAGTGTTTAGACAAAAGCCTTCCATAAGCTACTGCCCCTATCTTGACAACGTCTCTGTCTTTTTTTAAAGATTTTATTTATTTATTCTTGAGAGACACAGAGAGAGAGGCAGAGACATAGGCAGAAGGAGAAGCAGGCTCCCTACAGGGAGCCTGATGTGGGACTCGATCCCCGGACCCTGGGATCACGACCTGAGCCAAAGGCAGATGCTTAACCACTGAGCCACCCAGGTGCCCCTTGACAATATCTCTTGAGTCTTCATTACCTCCCTACTTTTTGTTCCTTCCATTACCATTCACATTATTGTGTATGAGACTGTGTATTCTATTTGATGGGTCAGTGGACTATCTCCCTCTGTAAATGCAGAGGTCTTGGAAGGCACAGACCAATCTCATTTGGCTTTGCCTTCACAGAGCTTAGCATGGTGTGTGGAACACAGGAGATACTCAAATACTGGTTGAACTTTGGGATTTCAAATCCTCCTAATAGAGGCAGGTCCAAGATTCAAGGAGCATTGAGGGGAAGGTGCCATCTGAGCCAAATCTTGGAGGATGAGCTGGAGTTAGTCAAGATAAAGGAGGGGAATTGCATGGCTGGAGAATTACCTGGGTATGTTGCCACAGTCCCTGTGTGGGGAACCAGCTAGAGGCTCCTGGCTCTCAGTGCCTGGGAGAGCAAGGCTGCAGAACAGACCTATGGAGCACTGGTGCTGGAGTCATGCCACCAGAAGGGCTCCTGGCAGTAGACATTTCATGAACCTCTGTACTAGGTCAAGGGTTGGAGGTGGAGGCAGATGCCAGATCTTGAAAGGCCATGGTGTAGACAAGAAGCAATGAGGTTATATTGTCAGGGAAGTGCTCCTAGAGGCTTCTAAGAAAAGAGATATGCTCAGACTTATCTGCTAAGTGGATCCCAGGGAAGCCAGGAGAATATGGCCTGGGGAGTTCCTGAGGCTAGGGGAAGAAGTATGAAAGTGCCATGTCTGATTCTGCTCATTGTCATAGTCCCCAGGGCCTGGGAGATACCAAATAAATATTTACTAAGTAAATAAGGAAGACATACTGAAGAACCTAGAGATAACTTAGGGGGTGGTAATGTGGGTGAGAGACACAGGAAGAACCTAGACCAATGCTGTCCAAGAGAATTTCCTATGATGATGAAAATGACTCATATCTGAGCTGGGATACGGTAGCCACTAGCCCCTTGTGGCTGCTGAGCTCTTGCAATATAGCTAGTGTCACTGAGGAACTAAATTTATTGTAATTGATTTAAATGTAAGGAGTCACATATTTCTATCATAGTTCAGACCCATACCAAGATTGAGAGAGCACAGATGGAGAGAAAGTATCTCCCCTGGGGATCTCGTTTTGAAATACCTAAATTCCCAAGCTGTATATAAATAAAATTTCTTTTTATATATTTTTATTTATCAGAATGTCACTATGGGTTTCTGATCAGCATGATGTAATTCCAAATAAAAATCGGATGTTTCAGGCAGTGAGTGGTAATAATAATGACCACTTATTGAGTGACGTTGTATGCCCAGAGCAGCAGTAGAAGGTGGTGTTTGAAAACAGGGATCTAGAGCCAGATAGCTTGGGTTTGAAAGCTGTCCCTAATAATACAAATTCTGTTTCCTTCTCTGTAAAATGATAGTACCTATATCATGAGATTATTACAAATATTGAATTGGTTCATACTTATAAAAACCCTATCACGTAAGTGCCTAATACACATCAGCTATTTATGTGTGTTTTACATACATTATCTCATTTAGTCCCTCAATAACTCTGCAAGGTAGATGTTATCATTCCCATTTGACAGATGTGGAAACATGCTCAATTAGGATAATTATAAATAAAATATAGAGTCACACTCATAGGGAACACTAGAGCCAGGAATCAAACCCAGGTTTATCTAAATCCAAAGTCCTGAACTAAAACAAACAGATAACACACATGAAATAACAGTTGCCTTGGGCATCAAGCAGCACAGAACAGTGCTCCATGAGAAAGGGGAAACAAAACCCTTTGGGGAGAGTTTCCAAGCTGCAGAGCAGGAAGGGGAAAGATAGGAGAAGCCTAGCAGTATCTCTAAGTTCATCTGATGAATTTGGGAGTTCAGGAAGGCCAAGTGAGCCAGAGTTTGCAGGACAGAGTACCAGAAAGGAGAGAGCTCTACACACACAAGAAGACAGAGAGAAGAGAAAAACATAAAGACAGAGAGAGAGAGAAAAAAAAAAAAAAAAAAGACAGAGAGAGAAAGAGAACTGTGAAGACCTCCCTGTGAAATCTTCAACTGAGTCCTGATGCTTTGGGAGAAGCTACCTAAGACAGGGCTAAGTGCAGGGAGAATGTTCTAAACGATCAGAGATGTCCTCACCAGGGCTCAAAAAAAGGCCAAGAATGGCTCATTTCCACCACCTTGCAATTCATGGAGCATCAGCTAGAGAAGTCATAAGGGTGCTACCTCAGTGGTAAGCCCTAAAGTCTCCTCTAATGCTGCTTAACAAAGCCAGAAGTAAGCTCTGAAAGGATCAAACCGCATCCCAGAGCACAGATCAAGAATGGCTATAGGAATACAGAAATATTCAGCACCTTAAAAGGTAAAATCACAATATATTTTACCAAAAATTATCAGGCATTGGGGCTCTAGGGTGGCAAGGAGGTTAATCATCCAACTCTTGATTTTGGCTCAGGTCATGATCTCAAGGTCATGAGACGGAACCTCACATCATGGAGCCTACTTGAGAGCCTCTCTCTCTCTTTCTCTCCCTCTCCCTCTGCCCTCCCCCAAGCTCTCTTATCTCTCTCTAAAAAAAAAAAAAAAAGAAAAAGAAATTGTCAGGCATAAATGGATCATAGACCTAAATGTAAAATGTAAAACTATAAACCTATAGTTTATAATATAAACTATAAACTATAATATAGTTTATAAACTATAAAACTATAAACCTCCTAGAAGATAACATAGGAGAAAATCTAGATGACCTTGGGTATGATTATATATTTTTTAAGATTTTATTTATTGATTTATGAGAGACACAGAGAGAGAGGTAGAGACATAGGCAGAGGGAGAAGCAGGCTCCCTACAGGAAACCTGCAGTGGGACTTGATCCCAGGACACTGAGATCACGACCTAAGCCAAAGGCAGATGCTCAACCACTGAACCACCCAGATGCCCCTATCTTTTTAGCTATAATACAAAGGCACAATCTATGAAAGAAACAATTAATAAACTGAACTTCATTAAAACAAAAATTTCTAGTCTGTGAAAGATAGAATCAAGAGAATTATAAGACAAGCTGCAGAGAAAATATTTACAAAAGATACATCTGATAGAGGACTATTACCCAAAATATGCAAAAAAAATTCATAAAATTCAACAATAAGAAAACAAACAACCCAGGACACCTGGGTGGTTCAGTGGTTGAGTGTCTCTCTTTGGTTCAGGGCATGATCCTGGGGTCCCAAGATTGGGTCCCACATTAGGCTCCCTGTGGGGACCCTGCTTTTCACTCTGCCTATCTCTGTCTGCCTCTCTCTCTGTGTCTCTCACGAATAAATAAATATTTTTTAAAAGAAAGAAAACAAACCCAATTAAAAAATGAGCCAAAGACCTTAACAGACACTCCACCAAAGAAGATATATAGATGGCAAGTAAGCATATGAAAGAATGCTCCACATCACACATCAAAAGGGAAATGTAAGTTAAAGTTACAAGATGCCACTACACACCTATTAGAATGGCCAAAATCTGGAACACTGAGAATACCAAATAGCAGTAGCAGGAACTCTCATACATGGCTAGTGGGAATGGCAAATAGTGCAGCCACTTTGGAAGATAGTTTGGCACACTCTTACCTATGATCCAGCAGTTGTACTCCATGATATTTATCCAAATGTGTTGAAAACACGTCTACTCAAAAACCTGCACACTGGGCAATCAGGTGGCTCAGTGGTTTAGCACTGCCTTCATCCCAGAGTGTGATCCTGGAGACCCAGATCAAGTCCTGCGTTGGGCTCCCTGCCTGGAGCCTGCTTCTCCCTCTGCCTGTGTTTCTGCCTCTCTCTCTCTCTCTCTCTGTCTCTCTCTCTGTGTGTGTGTGTGTGTGTGTGTGTGTGTGTGTGTGTGTGTGTCTTTCAGGAATAAATAAATAAGATTGTTTTTTAAAAAACCTGCACACAAATGTTCATAGCAGCTTTATTTATACTTGCCAATGCTTGGAAATAACCAAGATACCATTCAGCAGGTGAATGGATAGATAAATTGTGGAATATTATTCAGCACTTAAAAGAGATAAGCTATTAAGCCATGACAAGACATGGAGATCTTAAATGCTTATTATTAAGCAAAAGAAGCCAATTTGAGAGGGCTACGTACTATTTGGATCCAACTATGTGACATTCTGGGAAAGGCTAAACTATGGAAACAATAAAAAAGATCAGCGATGCTGTAGGGAGGGAGGGCTAGAGGGAGCTAAAGGGAGACACATAGGCACAGAGGATTTTTAGGGCAGTGAAAATACTCCATATGATATTATAATAATGCATATATGTCATTATACATTTGTCCAAACCCATAGAATATAGAAAATAAGGAATGAACCCTAAGGTAAACCATGGACTTTGAGGGATTATGATGTGTCAATGTAGTTCATCCTTGACTAAAAAAAAAAAGTACTGTTCTGGTGAGTGATGTTGATAGGAGGGAGAGTGATGCATGTGTACAGGCAAAGGGTAAGTGAGAAATCTCTGTAGCTTCCTCTCAATTCTGCTATAAGCCTAAAACTGCTCTAAAAAGTAAAGTCCTTAAAAAAAATTACCGAAGGGGTATCTGGGTGATGCAGTCAATTAAGCATCCAACTCTTGGTTTTGATCTCAGGGTCATGAGATCAAGCCCTGTGTCAGGCTCTTCACTCAGTACAAAATCTGCTTAAGTCTCTCTCTCCTTCTGCCTCTACCCCTCTGACCCTCTCTCAAATAAATAAATAAATCTAAAAAGAAGGAAAGAAAGAAGGAAAGAAATAAAGAAGGAAAGAAAGAAGAAAGAAAGAAAGAAAGAAAGAAAGAAAGAAAGAAAGAAAGAAGAAAGAAAGAAAGAAAGAAAGAAAGAAAGAAAGAAAGAAAGAAAGAAAGAAAGAAAGAAGGAAAGAAATAAAGAAGGAAAGAAAGAAAGAAAGAGAAGGAAGGAAGGAAGGAAGGAAGGAAGGAAGGAAGGAAGGAAGGAAGGAAGGAAGAAACCAACAATGAATTAATAGATAAGGCCATTAGCTAGCCAGAGGGGGAAAAAAGTCACATTATCTACAAAAGAACAAAGACAATAATCAGAGGAGACTTCTCATGGAAAACCATGTAAGAGAGAAGACATTGGGGTCATTGGGGTAACATCACAAAAGTATTAAAAGATAAGAGTATCAAATTAGAATTCTATACCCAGAAAAAATATATTTCAAAATTCAAGGTGAAATGAAGTCTTTCAACTTTGGCCTCATTACCTTCTAGTAAGTAAAATGTCCATTTAAGTTTTCTGAACCACTTGTATGTTCTTGTACTACATTCTCAGACCCTAGGTTAGGAACCACTGGCCTCCTAAAGGCATTCACATTTCAGACTCAGAAAAGTGAGAGGCAAGTTCATCATATCGATCCTACTGAGAGACTCCCAACATGATCTGAAGGTTGAGATTTTGGCTTGAACTCCACACAGACCCTTCCCTGGGTGGCAAGACACGTGAAAATGCAGTAAACTGATAAACAGAAAATTCCTGACTAGGAAACATGTTTATATGCTGTATGTGCAGAATGTACATATTAATGGATCTGTTTTCAAAACAAATCTATTGGATAATGTTTAAATGAAATAATAATTATTATTAATTAATTAATAACAGTACCTATAATTTATTAAACTCACACTATCATATTTTATGAGTTTAACATGGCATTATTACAAACTCAACCATATAATGTACCTTTTAATACATGCAAAACCAGAAAAGAAAAAAATACTGCCAATTAAACAGTACAGTACTTGCTTATCATTCATGATCTATTTGAAAGGACTTTTAAGATTCATCTCAACATGGACTTTTGAGATGCCTGGGTGGCTCAGTGATTGTCTGCCTTTGGCTCAACATGGACTTTTATCTTGCATCATTCATATAGGTACACAGAAAGAAATATTTAGAGAGAGCAAATTGCCTAAGTTATTACTCAAAATGCTTATACTCAGTGTTCAACCTTCTACGTCTCATATATATATTTTTCTTTCCCATAGAATATTATCCTCTACGCCATCAAATGCATTGATGATATAGTAGTTGTTTTTTTCTTATAAGATTTTATTTATTTATTCTTGAGAGACAGAGAGAGAGAGAGAGGCAGAGACACGGGCAGAGGGAGAAGCAGGCTCCATGCAGGGAGCCCAACGTGGGGCTCAATCCGGGGACTCCAGGATCACGCCCTGGGCTGAAGGCGGGGCTAAACGGCTGAACCCCCCGGGATGCCCTAATAGTTGTTTTTTAAGAGTGCTGTACTCTCCTCTCTGGAGATATTCTTCCAAACCACTAGCACCCATTCTGCAAGTTTTGGTGCTGAAATATCTTTTACCAAAAAGTTGATGGAAGATTTTCAAATATCATCAGGACTTACATTCACCCCTTGAATGCTCCTGGAATAATAACCAAGTTCACAGCTTTATGAGCAATGACAACTACATCTCAATATCCATTAGAATGGGATCCATTGTGATATTCCATTGCTTGTGGGACATGTTCTAACTTTGAAGAAGTTAAAATATGAAAACGTGTTTCTCAGAGCCTATAAAATGCAATATGTTTCAAGCACTTTTGTTCATCACTTAATCAATATTTATTAAACTCCTGTGATGTAAAAGACTCTAGGTTAGGTGCTGAATTACAGCAAAAATCGAATTGTAGAACATCCCTGGAGTCCTGAAACTAGTCTCTATTAACTCCCACAACAACCCTGCAAATTTGGCATATGGATCTACTTATTTTACTGGTATGGAAACTAGTGGTGGAACTTCAATAACAAATGAGGTCTTTCTTACTCTTACTCCTATATGCATTCCACTAAAAAAAATTTAAAAACATAATCTAACACTGACCTGAAAAGATATTTAGACATTTCTGCATGAAGGTTTTACCAATTCTCTTAAAAAGAGACTGAAACAAATATCAAAGCTCACTATATCATTCTTTAAAAGCATATTAAGTTTATGCTTACACTGGCTGTATTCATTTCTTGTTCTAGAGTGTGGGGACAGACATTCTGAACTAAACCACTCACAGTCACCAAAGGACATCTTGGATATTACTATAGATAGGAAAGACATTTGTAACAGCTACAGCAAGGTATAACAATTAAGAGCACAGACTAAAAAAAAAAAAAAAAAGAGCACAGACTATAGCTAGCTTGCCTGGGTCCAAATTGTGGCTGTACCATTTAGGAGGTATGTAACCTTCAGTAGGCTATTTATCTTTATACCTCAGTTTTCTCTTCTGTGAAGTGGAATGGTGATGATTATATTTCCCTCACAAGTTGTAGTGAAAGTTAAGTGACTTGATATGTCTAAAGCATTCAAACAATATATTGCATATTGTCAGCGTTACATAAGCATTAGTCAAAAATATACTTAGATTAGGGATCCCTGGGTGGCGCAGCGGTTTGGCGCCTGCCTTTGGCCCAGGGCGCGATCCTGGAGACCCAGGATCGAATCCCACATCAGGCTCCCGGTGCATGGAGCCTGCTTCTCCCTCCGCCTGTGTCTCTGCCTCTCTCTCTCTCTCTGTGACTATCATAAATAAATAAAAAATTTAAAAAAAATTTAAAAAAAATATACTTAGATTAGTATATTATGGGATCCCTGGGTGGCTCAGTGGTTTGGCGCCTGCCTTTGGCCCAGGGCATGATCCTGGAGTCCCAGGATCAAATCCCACATCGGGCTCCCGGCATGGAGCCTGCTTTTCCTCTGTCAGTGTCTCTGCCTCTCTCTGTGTGTCTCTCATGAATAAATAAATAAAATCTTAAAAAAAAAAAGATTAGTATATTATTATACCTCAATTGGTATATCATACCTGGATTGGTATAATGTTATACCTGAATTGGTGCCACCAAAATCCTGGTATTCAGAAAGAGTGATTAAATAAATCAGTAAGTGAATGAATGGATGTTGGGGCACTTCTGGGTAAGGGGTTACCTTTACACCTGTTAAACATCCATTCCCATGTCCACCTCCAAGCATGCACATCAGAAGGTGAGTTCTTGAACCATGAGCTCTAAAGAGAATTCAGAAATCATTCTGCCACTCACATAAAAATCCAGTTCTGACTTTAAGATATTGTTTATAGAAGTTCGACTCTGAGTTCACTTAACCTTGAATGAATATTTTAAACATTATTTTCTATCGTGCCTCAGAAGATTTATTTTAAGTGGTATCAGAGGAATAACTTTCAATTAATACTGAGCAAGTAGAATGGAATTGCTTAAAATCAATACCCATTTTTTTCTCCTTACTTCATAATTAATGGAGTGAGGACTTTGCTTTGGCAACTCCAGCTTACTATGGCAGGGGGTTGGGGGAGCCTTGGGAGTGGGAGTGGGAGAAGCTGGTAAAATCTACTATTTGTATATGAAATAGTCTCTTCTTGTCTTTCCTAAGTCTTTGTTTGAAAGCTTCTGCCTCTGTTCCACATTTTACTCATGTTGCTGAGAACAATGATTTAAGCATTATGAAATTTTTTTTTACAGTGAACTGACACATGTGCTTATTGGAGCTTTTAGAAATGTTGAAAGAAGAAACCTTTGGCTGCTATCAGGGACCTAAAGGAAACTATGCTCTTTGGAACTGCCCTGAGAAGCTGACAAACAGAGGGTCACGAAGATGGAATATTACGCCTTGAAAGATTAGAGGGGAATAGAAAATGAACTTCAGTACTGGAGCCTCAGAGGTACAGCCAGAAAGCCTGAGTCCTGATCTGGTACTTGGGTATAGAATAGTCCCCACTTTATCTGCAGAGGGTGCCTGAAACTTCATAGTATCAAATCCTACATATACTATGGTTTTTTCCTGTACCTACAGGCTCATGATAAAGTTTAATTTATAAATTAGGCACAGTTAGAGATTAACATTAATAATAAAACAATTTTGGCAATATACTATAATAAAAGTCATGTCAGTGTGGCACCTCTCTCAAAATATTATATTGTACTGTACTCACTCATCTTCTCATGACAGTTGAGATAACAAAATGCCCACACGATGAGATGAAATGAGGTGAATGATGTAGGCAGGTGACATAGTGTGAGGTTACTACTGATCTTTTGACAATATGTCAGAAGGAGGATCATCTACTTCTGGACTGTGGTTGACTGTGGGTAACAGAAACCAGGGAAAGTAAAACCTCAAATAAGTGGAGGCTGTATACATAATCTGATTGGTCTGCTGGCATCCATTCCCTCCTTATGCCTTTCAGAGAATCACTCATCTCTCATACTTAGCTTGGGGATTTCCACTGAGGCTGATCACTCCCATCCCTAGAATGACCATACAATTTATCCTTCAAACTGTGGCATTTTTTAAAGTAAAAGGTTTTTTTTAATTGCAATTGTATAGTTTTGGAAATATGTATTAACTGACCAACAAGTTTGGTTTTTATTAAACTGGTGGAATTATAAAATAGTTCTATTCAAAATGTTTTCAAAAGTAATTTTTTTCTTTAAAAAAACATATTCATGACCATTATGGCACAATGAAAGAAAATTTTATTTATATTGATTTTCTGAACATTAAAAATAACAAGCAGAATAATTTTTCATCATACATCAAGTACTTCAATCAATTTAACCATATCTGTCTTTAGTACAATGTCAAAGGTATTTTCTAAAGAATTAATGGCTTTATAATTTTACAACTCATAAAGTTGTACTGTTTTTCCAAATTGCATGTTATGTTTAATAAATTTGAAATTGCTGAAAGCTTCAATCAACTCTTGTCTATAGATTCAAACATTTCTAATATCTGATTATTAGTAGGCAGCTAAAAAAAAAAGCAAGCAGGATTGTTGTTTTTTTTCTTAATCCAGCTTTAGCTTAATGACAAATGTTTTATTTCAGTTACTCAAATGGTGTTTATGAAAAATTGTTTAAAATTTGACAGGAAAAGCTCTATCTTAATTAGCAGATTATCACAGCTTATTTGGATGCAATCAATTCCAAGCACAATTTAGCTCCATACATTTCACAATTTAGTAAAATTTTTTGTTTTGTTTTAACATTGTGTTGCACCAAAAAAATGTATTTGTATTATTATGTTAAAAGTAATTTCATCTTCAATATTAAACTTTTTAAATTAATTTACAGCAACAGTCACAATGTTAAACTATAATTATTATTATTACAATGTTTCATCTTCAGTAGAATGAATTTCCAGATTTGTTTCCAATAATTTGGCGAAAAATTTAAACCATTATAGAAATTAACTAATTTTTTTGAAAGATTTAGGGATCCCTGGGTGGCGCAGCGGTTTGGCGCCTGCCTTTGGCCCAGGGCGCGATCCTGGAGACCCGGGATCGAATCCCACGTCGGGCTCCCGGTGCATGGAGCCTGCTTCTCCCTCTGCCTATGTCTCTGCCTCTCTCTTTCTCTCTCTGTGACTATCATAAATAAAATAAAAAAAAGAAGAAGAAAAGAAAAAGAAAGATTTATTTATTGAGGCACCTGGGTGGCTCCATTGGTTAAGCCACTGACTCTTGGTTTCAGCTTGGGTGGTGATCATCTGGTTACTGGGTAAGCTTGGGTGGGGCTGGTGCTTGGTGCTATGTCTGCTCGAGATTCTCTTTCCCTCTACCTCTCTCTTCCCCTCTGCTCCTCCCCCTGCTTACTCTCTCCCTCTCTCTCTAAAATAAATTCAAAAATATTTTTTAAAATATGTATTTATTTATTTTGGGGAGAATTTTATTTGTTTATTTTAGGGAGTGAGCTATGCATGCTTAAGTGGGGAGAAGGGCAGGAGGGTAGAGGGGTAGAAGGAAAGGGAGAGAATCTTTAAGCAGACTCTTCTAGCTGAGTGTGGAGCCAGACATGGGGCTTAATCCCACAACCCATGAGATCATGACCTGAGCTCAAACCAAGAATTGGTCGTTTAACTGACTGAGCCACCTAGGTGCCCCAGAAATTAACTAATTTTCTATTTGAAGCATCTGAGGATATGGATATAAGGCTAGCACCAAAAAAAAAAAAAAAAAAAGCTAGCACCATTTAACTGTTTTAAAAGTTCTTAATGGAGTCAAAACATTAACAGTTATTATATTACTTTTCATATTTCACAAGAAGACTTGGTATAGAAAATGAGTAAAATCAATTTAAATGAGCAGTAGTCAATCTGAATGAAGAGTTATGCTTCACAGAATGAAACTCAAAAGCACCTACTTTCACAGAGCACATTAATTCATCATTATTAGTCACAATCTTCTTAAAACAACTGCCAACATTTGAAGTAGATTCTGATATTCCAGCAGATTTGTGCCTTCTGGTTTCATGTGGTCAGTAATAATATTATGCCCCCCATAGTGGATGATAAATGTCAACAAATATCTTTGTACAAGTTAATTTTCATCATCAACTCCCTTGAGAAATGAAAATCCATTCCCTAATTTTTCATTAAAAGCTCCCTTTTTAGCTCATTGATGTCAAAATAACATAAATATCATTGCAAAATGGAAAAATATTACCTAGCAATCAAATAAATAGCTGAAGATTTCACCATACAATTATAGACAAAACCACTGTAGCCAGAGAATGCAGATTACTCTCTGTGCCAAACACTAATTCCCTCTGCATACCTCACGTACATCTTATCTATAGATTCCATATTTCTGTTGATTCCACCAGCTGGATGCCTGGCACAAGCCACAGTCACTTCTGTAGCCAGTAGGGACAGCACCCCAACATCACCCATGACCTAAAGAGTTAGCAAGTCCTGGCTACTCCTCTCCAACCAGCCAGTTTGCTGTCCTTAAAGGGGAGATGTGAGTTATTTCATGTCAGAAAAAAAGTCAAGACAAGAGAGTTATCATGATTGAGTGACATTCAGATTTAACCATGTTTTTTCTTCTCCATGGAGCCTTTTCTGATTGCTGCCATCTATGGTGATCTCTCATATTGCTAGACACCTCAACAGCATTAGTTTTTTTGTTTGTTTGTTTTTGAGTCAGGGAAGTCAGAAGGAGAGGGAGAGAGAGAATCCTAAGCAGGCTCTACCCCCAGTGAGAACCCTGACGTGGGGCTTGACTTCATAAGTTGACTTGTGTTCCTAAAGTATATAATAATCTTTATGAAGAGGGACCAAGTATTATCCATCTGGGGCATAGTTAGATACTAGTACTCAACTGATGTCCTCAGGAATCAGTTGGCTCTGCTTCTCTCCATGTTGGTTTCATTTTCAGGTTCTTCCTATGTGGTTACAAGACGACTACAACAGGTCTGACTTAGTAACCGCTAGTGGAAAGGAAGCAAGTCATTTCTAAAAATTTCAGCAAAAGATCTGCAGTTGACTCTCCTAAGTTCAACAAAAGTCTTCAACTTTGAACCAATCACTGTTACCAGGAGGTTGCTGTGCTCTCATAAGCCAGGCTAAGAGATTGGCCCACTGCTATGGTAATCATATGTTCCGGATTGTATGAGGCAGCCCAAGTTTGTGCCTATTGTCTTTGCCATGTGGCTTAGCATTTTCCCTGGTTTCTTCATTTTTAATAAAATATTATTAATAGTTAATTAAAATAAAAAGAAATAGGTTTTGTAGTCCTGTATTTTTAATTTTTATCATTGATCCTGTAGTTGAAAGAGAGAAGCATATATAGTGCATAGACTTGACTTTAGCCCCTGGTTAAACCTAAATATCACTCAGCGTGATAACTCTCTTGTCCTGACTTGTGCTGTCAACTGAAGATCTTTTGCTGAAATTTTTGGAAAAGACTTGGTCCCTCTTCATAAAGATTATTATACACTTAGGAAAACAAGTCAAACCAAGAAGCCATTCACAATTTAAGTTGATAATTTTGCACTAAAAGTCATCAGCTATTTTATTAAAAACAACTAATGCAGGGGTGCCTGGATGGTTCAGTTGGTTAAGCATTCAACTCTTGATTTTGGCTCAGGTATGATCTCAGGGTTATGAGGTCAAGCCCCACATCAGGGTCCTCACTGGGGGGTAGAGCCTGCTTAGGATTCTCTCTCTCCCTCTCCCTCTGACCTCCCTGACTCTGAAAAAAAAAAAAAAAGACTAATGCAGATGAGGTGTTTAGCAGTATGAGAGATCACCATAGATGGCAGCAATCAGAAAAGGCTCCATGGAGAAGACAAAACCTGAACCAGATATTGAAAAGTGATAAACCAGAGGAGGGAAGGGAAGAGAGAGCAGCATGAGCAAGATTCAAGGCAAGAATGAAAATGGCATTTGGTAAGTTACCTGACTATTCACACAGTGTCTTTCATAGAGCCCATCTTAAGAGCTTGAATAGTTCAAAGGGCCAAAGAGATAATCAGTTGGTCAACAAATATCAAATATTTATTTAGCACCTATTACGCCCAAGCAACTATCCTGGCTGCTATGCAGAAAAGCAAAACAGAATGAGACAATGTCCTTAGATTTCAAGGAATTTAAAGGATTATCAGTAAGATCTGGAGATGTGAAAAAATTCATACAAGATCACATAATGCCTTTGTACATCCAAACATGAACAGGGCACTTTTGTAAGGAGTGCACTTACCCATTCTGCCCACTTGAAATCTTGAACACAAATGATAGGTCAACACAATTCCCTTCCTTTTCTTTAAACATCCTGGCGTGGCTCTTTTTCAACATATACATTTTGAGGAACAGTAGAGTAGTTGAGTAAAATTAAACTCAACTATGAAATGATAATTACACACAGCTTAGTATATAGTTTTCTTGAGCTTATTTGTGGACAGCCAAATGACCAAAATACAAAGATTTAACTATGGTACAATTCTGGTTTTAATTAAATTCTCATTAGGGAACTACTAAATCTAAAGGAAAGAAATACCCCTGTCCTGATTCGACTGTTTGTGTTTCTTGTTCAACATTTGTCAAGGACCCTTTTTTAACCCCCATGTTTACTCATATGTAAGGCTACATTGGAAGAATGGCTACCATGTACCACATTTCACTGGCCAACTGAGAGGAGTTCTCTGCTTCCCCATCTGCCATTGCTCACAGGCTTTATCATCTATATTTCTAGGCTGGCATTATTTTTACTTCTAACCTCATATCACATAAATTCATACAGTGGTGAAACTTAAGGAAGCTCATATTTGTCCAATTATACTCTGCAAAACTTCCTGATGCAACAACCTCTTTCTCCCAGGTGTGATACCAAGGAGTTGGTCAATAATGGGTTTTGATTATAAAAAAAAAAAATCTAAACCATTCTCAAAAGTGTTCTACCATTTTGGAGGGAAAAAACAAATCTATTATTACTTACCAAGTTATGCTATCAAATATTCCCAGTCGTCTTCAAATGTCAGAGTTTTGTTTTCTAGCATTTATTGTCCACTTATCAAGGTGATATTGGCACTTCCAATTATAAGCACTACTTAAGTGGTACAAACAATAAATACCATGGAAATCTACCCCCAAAAATCTTATTTCCAGAATAGTCTTCCAATTATTTATTCACAAACCCATTCAGGGAGTATTTATTGATAATCTACCACAGGCCATATGCCACATGCCACATACCAAGTTTAGCATGGTGATGAGGAAGCTAGTGATGATTTCTACCATCATGGAGGTAATAGTTTAGGTGGAAACACATACAGGAAATAAACAAATAGAGAAGTCATTACAACAAAGTGTGATAAATGCTGTGCAGAAAAGGTGCAAAGCGCTATGAGGAAGGAACAACCAGCATGAGGGGTAGGATATAATTTAGATTTAGAGGGAAGGGAGGGTTTGATTGGGCTATAAGCAGTAACCAAGATGTATCATGATCAAAGGAGTCCAAACTAAAGTAATGAGTTATCTGAATATTAGGGCCTTGTAAGAGGGCCACAAGTAACCAAAGACAATTATGATGACTTCTAGGCCCCAGTAGATGGTGATCCCCTGCAGGCCATGAAACTATGGTCCCTAATGGCTCCTCCAACTTTCTGAAATAGGTTTGTTATTCACCTGCTCAGATTTCACTCTACCAGTAGAGTGCTCCAAACTGTGGTGGTGGCAAATCTCATTAGTGGTTCCAATAACTGCCTTTGGCTAAACAAATAGTCCCATCCACAGTCCCTGTCAGTGAGCACAGTTGTGAGTGATAATAAGGGGAATCTTAAAACACAAAGAAAAGGAAAGACATTCCATGATCATCTGTTGGAAGAACAAATACTGTTAAAATGTCTATACTACCCAAAGCAATCTAATGTTTAATGCAATCCCTATCAAAATACCAACAGCATTTTTCACATTTTTCACAGCTGGAACAAGACATTCCATGATCATCTGTTGGAAGAAGAAATACTGTTAAAATGTCTATACTACCCAAAGCAATCTAATGTTTAATGCAATCCCTATCTAAATACCAACAGCATTTTCACATTTTTCACAGCTGGAACAAACAATCCTAAAATTTGTATGGAACCATAAAAGACCCCCAATATCCAAAGCAATCTTAAAAAAGAAAAACATTAAAAAAAAAAAAGAAAAGAAAAGAAAAACAAAACTGGAGGTATCACAATTCTAGTTATTTTACAAATCTGTAATAATCAGAACAGTATGGTACTGGCACATAAATAAAGACATAGATCGATGGTACAGAATAGAAAACCCAGAAATAGGGATGCCTGGGTGGCTCAGTGATTGAGCGTATGCCTTCGGCCCAGGGCATGACCCTGGGGTCCCCAGATCAAGTCCCACATTGGGCTCCCTGCATGGAGTCTGCTTCTCTCTCTGCCTGTGTCTCTACCTCTCTCTGTGTCTCTCATGAATAAATAAATAAAATCTTAAAAAGAAAAGAAAAGAAAACCCAGAAATAAATCCACAATTATATGGTCATTAATCTTCAACAAAGGAGGAAATATACAATGGGGAAATGTCTCTTCAACAAATGGTGTTGGGAAAACTGGACAGTTATATGCAAAAGAATGAAAGTAGACCACTTCCTTACACTATATACAGAAATAAACTCAAGATGGATTAAATATCTAAGTATGAGAATTGAAACTATAAAAATCCTAGACGAGAGCACAGGCAGTAGTTTCCCTGACATTGGCCATAGCAACATTTTTCTAGATATGTGCCTCGAGGCAAGGAAAATAAAAGCAAAAATGAACTATTGGGACTACATCAAAATAAAAAGCTTCTGCACAGCAAAGGAAACAATCAACAAAACTAAAAGACAATCTACAGAATGGGAGAAGATATTTGCAGATGACATATCCAGTAAAGGGTTAGTATCCAAAATACATAAGAACTTAGACAATTCAATATCCAAAAAGCAAATAATCCAATTAAAAAATGGGCAGAAGACATGAACAGACATTTCTCCAAACAAAACACTCAGATGGCCAACAGACACGTGAAAGATGTTCAACATCACTCATTACCAAGGAAACACAAATCAAAACTCTGAGATATCACCTCACATCTGTCTGAATGGCTAAAATCAAAAATACAAGAAACAACAAGTGTTGGCAAGGATGCAGAGAAAAAGGAACCCTTATACACTGTTGCTGGAAATACAAACTGATGCAGCTGCTGTAGAAAACAGAATGGAGTTCCCTTAAAAAGTTAAAAATAGATGACCCTATGATCCAGTAATCACATTACTGGGTATTTATCCAAAACATACAAAAACACTAATTCAAAGAGATACATGTACCCCCTATATTTATTGCAGCATTATTTACAATAGCTAAATTATGGAAGCAGCCCATGTGTCCACCAATAGATGAATGGATAAATAGATGTCCATAAATATGTATATATATGTGTAACATGTATATATATATTTACATATATATCTCACATCTTCTTTATATTATATATGCTGTGTGTATATATATATATATATATAATGGAATATTACTGAGCCATAAAAGAATGAAATCTTGCCATTTGCAACAACAGGGATGGAGCTACAGAGTATCATGCTAAGTGAAATAAGTCAGCCAGAGAAAGACAAATACCATATGATTTCACTCATATGTGGAATTTGAGAAACAAAATAAACAAAGGAAAAGAGAGAGAGAAAAAAACCAAGAAACAGACTCTTAACTACAGAGAACAAACTGATGGTTACCAGAGGGGAAGTGGATGGGATATGGGTGAAATAGGTGATGGCAATCAAGAGTGCACTTATCACGATGAGCACTGAGTACTGTATAGAATTGTTGAGTCACTATATTATACCCCTGAAACTAATATAACACTATACGTTAGTTATACTGGAATTAAAATTAAAGACTTAATGAGAAGAAAAAGATCAAGAAAGTCTTAGAGTGAGCCTCAGTTGGTCAGTCACTGAATGATGACCCAGTGTTCTTTAACCTGTTGTTGAGCCTGGGGGAAGGAACTGGTCCAGGCTGGCATTTTCTCAGCCCTGGCTCAGCAAAATGTGAAGCAGTGAGGGGAAAATGAGCATAAGACCATAATTGTAAAATATTCTCTCTATAGCCCTACTCTCAATTAAACCAAATGCAGTATTTCTTTACTGCAGAAATTCTACATGTCTTTATTATGCCTTTATTTATTGTGAATCTCCAGGAAAGGAGCATATTATGAAATATCTTTTACTTTTCTATGACTACTATAATAAATTGTACAACTGTTTGCCATGCATCCAGCTCCCCTAGCTGAAGGAAGAATATATGTCTCCATGCTGATGAACTCAAGTGTAGCCATATGGCTAGGTACTATGGCCAATGAAATGAGGGTGGAAGTGATATGTATCACTCCTATAGTCACGTCTGGATGGAAACCTTAAACAGCCAGCTCATGGGTGTCCTCTTGTGTCTTCCCTCTACCGTGACAATCATCAATATTCCAGAAGCAGACTGCTCCCAATCCTGGGTGCTGGAGTAAAGATGACTTAAACTGCTAATCATTCTATAAGGACATGTAATATGAGCAAGAAATAATAAACCCTTATGGTTTATGTTTCCTAAAGATCTGTAGTCATTTGTTATCACAGCATAACTATCCTAGTGGTTCTCAAAGTGTGGTCTTTGGCTCCTGTGGATCCTCAGTGCCTTTCAGGGCATCTAGGAAGTCAAAATGATCTTAATGATATTAGTTATTTGCCTTTTCAACACGCAGACACCTACATTAATGCTGGAAAAGTAATGATGGGTAAAACTGCTGGTCCTTATCACAATCCAAAGCAAGTAAGACCACACTGTATTAGAAGTCATTATATTCTTCACCCCATGTGCTAGGCGTTTAAAAAAAAATGCAAGTTTCATTTCATCACTTAATAGAGGAGAAACAAAGGACTAATTTCATTAAATCTCAGCCTTGAACACACATCTTCTTAATATTCTTTGTAATGAAATGGAAAGTAGGCATAACTCTGTTGCAGCATCCCTAAATACTATGGTTTGTCTTGGAGAAATATATTTGTAATTGTCTGAGTTGCAAGCTGAATTAGCCATTTTGTCATTTAAAAAAATTTTTTTTTAAAGATTTTATTTATTTATTCATAAGAGGCAGAGACACAGGCAGAGGGAAAAGCAGACTCCATGCAAGGAGCCGATGCGGGACTCAATCCCGGAACCCTGGGATCACGACCTGAGACAACGGCAGACGCTCAACCACTGAGCCACACAAGTGTCCCTAAAAATTTTTTTTAATTAAAAAGGATGGGTAACAGACAAACTATGGTTATTTAGATTTTGTTATTTAGCAAGCATTCTCTTGCCAGTGATCAACTTCAAGTTTTCAACTGAGTATTAGAATTGTGTTTAACTAGTATCTATCACTATGAGCCTGACAAATTCTAATACTTAGAGATATTTTTCTGATGAGATCAGTGGTGATATTAATGTGTTTTGATACTGTATAGATTCTCAAAGTACAAGATAAATCGATGAATTTTAATTTCAGATTCCACATCACAACCAACCTCTTGAAAAATACCATTTATTGAGTTTGGATGTGGCATCAAAGAAGACCATTCACAGTCATCTAAAAAGGCTGCTTAAATACTCCACCCTTTCCAACTATATACCTGTAAGAAGCCAGATTTTCTTCATAAATTCCAAGTTAAACGATAAATCACAACAGATTAGAGAAACAGTTATGACAATCCAGTTGTCTTCGTTAAGGTAGACATGAAAGACACCGCAAAAAATGTAAAACAATACTACTCCTCCTACCAATGCTTTTTTGTTTTGAAAGATATCTTTTTGGGGATCCCTGGATGGCTCAGCGGTTTAGCGCCTACCGTTGGCCCAGGGCGTGATCCTGGAGTCCCGGAATCAAGTCCCACATCAGGCTCCCTGCATGGAGCCTGCCTCTCCCTCTGCCTGTGTCTCTGCCTCTCTCTTTCTGGGTCTCTCATGAATAAATAAATAAGAATCTTAAAAAAAAAAAAAAATATGTTTTTTCAATGTGATTTAACATGTTTATCATTTTTTGTTCGTTCGTTTTTATTCTTTTATTTTTTCATATTTATCATTTTAAAGGAATTACTAAATGGGTTCAAATTTTGTCAGATTTATTTCTAATATGATGTTATTAGATATATTATGTTAGATATAACCTACATGACCAGAAGCTCTTCAGGGTCTTCAGTAATTTTAAGAGTATAAAGGGGTCCTAAGAATAAAAGTTTGGGAACCGTTGCTATACTATCACAGCCATGAACACAGAGGCCACACAGAAACTTGAACAGGGCTAATGCTCTAACTATAAAGAATTTGTCTATGTAACAATGGAACTATAAAGATGTAAAGAGAATTCTAAACAATGCCCTAGAGCCAAGAAGAATTTCCAGGGAATGACAAAATCCTGGAAGAGAGAGACTTACTCCCTCTCCAAGGCTGGAATTTAGAGGAAAGGTTTGGCTGCAGCCCACTGGATGGCCAAGAAGTTTGTTGAGCTAGAGCTGGTCTGCAATCTGCTGGTAAGTAGGAAACTTCTGTCCAGGGCACAGAGGGGTGGGCAACAAAATTTTGCAGGGAGCACAAAGCCTGAGAACACAGTGTCCACACCTGGGGGACTATGTGAGATGGTCACCGTTGTGCCCAAGATCGCTAATCCAAGAATCCACCAAGGAGCCGACACCGATGCAAACACACGAGGGTCTATTTACAAGCTCGAGCTTGGGTCCAAGTGTACCCGACACAGCGGAGCAGGGACTTGGACCCCGAGGTGGGTTTCAGCTTAGTTTTAAGGGCTGGTCTAGGGGACCTCCAGAAGGGCTGGATCAATTCCTCAAGTTCTGTTTACATTCTGATATGGGGCCTTCAAGGGCATTGAGCTCTGTTCTTATTCTAATAGGGGCTTCCTACCCTTGGCTTGGGCTCTGTTTTTATTCTAATATGGGGCTTTCTAGGGTGTTAAGCTGTTTTCTTCCTGTAACTGAAGTAAGGTAAAGTTCAGCTCTTATTCACAGGGGCCTGGGATGGCTGTACTTGTGCTAACGCTGAACTTAAAGTGGAATGGCCTTAATTTTCTCGGCCTCCACAGTCACCAGCCTGGGCAGTGACTGAGCTTGCCAAGGAACTGGGTGCTCTGGGCATGCAGACAAAGGTGCTTTTAGAAGCAAAAATAAAGGGACACAGGAGTCTGGAACCTGAAGACCATCCCTTTCTTCCTGCAATGTCTCTCCAGGGCTCTCCACTGACAAAGTTCAATACCATGTTCACTATAAAGAAGACCGTGATGGAGCTGGTAATGAAGGCTGAATTTGGGGCTGAAAGGTAATAAATTGGTAGCTAGCATACTGATTGAAAATGTACCACATACACCTTTTTTAAAAATATTACTTCTATTTACATTTCAAAAATGATGTTCTGGAAACCACATGTTAAGAAACCACTGATCTTTTTATATTATGGAAGATTTGTTCTGAGTCTCCTGTCCCCCTCTTATGTATTCTTTGTTGCCACATTCCAAAATTTGCATGTCAACAACCACATCTGGAAAATACACTCTGCTTAGGAAGATTGCCAAAGGCCAAGAACTGGGTGTGTCTATGTGTGGGTTGATTTCTGTAACAAGATTTTTTTAGAGCAGGAAGCAAAAAAGATTTGATGAATCATTAATAAGGGCAATTTAGCAAAATATATCAACAAGTTCTTGCATTCAGTGACAATATTATGACTATTTTCCCATTAGCCCAGATCTCTGGTTATATGGGCTTTCAAAATGCCCAAGTTCTATCTCCTGAACTAGAGTTTCTACCGTTTTAGAAGTAAAATCCTAAAGGGTAGAAATACAACACTGGCTGTTTTTTGCATCTCACAGAAAACCGTCAAGGTCTTTCTCATCCTTCAAGTACAAGCTCGAACATATAGTCTTCCCAGGCTCCCCAAGTCAGTGAATCTCTCTGAACTCTGGCTTTTGTTGTTGCTGTTTATGCCTCTACTGAAGCACTTCCTCAGGCTAACTTGTTTTGTAGCAAATTATGTCTGCATCTTTCTCTCCCACTAGACTGGGAGCTCCTTGAGGGGCGAGAGTATGCATCTTTGCATCCCAGAGCCAAACACATGCCCTGATGTGGTTAGCCCCCTCTCCCTACATGTTGACCCGAATTTGTTCACTTCAAGTGAAGGAAGAATGGTAGCTTGAAGTCTCACGATTACCAACCTCAGCTTGCAAAGGAGCTCAGCCACAGCAGGCACTTAGCTGCTTTCTGCTGTGAGCAATCTTCAAGGCATTTTGAAAACAACTAGTCTTCCAGAGGATTCCTTTCACATAGTCAAACAGTACGAAATTTATTTGAGAACTTCAGAGTGCAGAAAGTTTACAGGCTAATTCAAAACCCAGAAAGAAATAACCGGGTGTTATCTTACACAGTAATTCTGTTGCAGCTTATCTTGATTCATCGCTTCCCTTCCTCTCACCTCCCACCTCAGGCCTTGGTCCTCCATAATGTAAGACGGGAATATTTGTCTGGCAGAATTTTAAGATAGTTTGTTGGTAGCATGGAATGCTCCCCATTTCAAACCTTCCTAAAGAGTCTATTGGTCAGAATCAACTACATTACGAGGCAGTAACAAATAGTCCCTGAATTTCAGTGCCTTAATGCCGAAAGAGTTTAGTCCTCACTTTTGCAAAGTCCCCTGTGGGGCAGTGGACTCCAGGGCAACTGTGACCAGTGCAGTAATTCAGTAGTTACAGTAATTAATTCAGTAATGCAGTAACTCAGACGTAGGTTGAGTCTCAGCGCCTCTGACATCTCAAGACAAAGTGAAGAAGAGAGAGCGTGGAGATCTTATGTCTGCATGTCCTATGCTTTGGCTCAGAAGTGACACATATTGCATCAGCCACAACCCTTTGGCCAAAAGCAGACATATGCCCCCCCGCCCCCAACAGGCAAGGGGGCTGGGAAGTATAGTCCTCTGTGGACCCAGAAAGAAAAAAACCAGATATCAGGGAGCTTTGGTGATCTCTACTTCCGAGCCTTTCCTAAGGACTTTATAAGTTAAAGCTGTGGCAGGCAGCTCACTTCTCCCGCCCTTGCCTTCTGTCCTAAAAAGACTAACCGAGGACGACTAAGCCAGGAAAGGTCTCCTCAGCATCCCGTGAAGTAGAACTTCCACCTGCAGAGAGCAGGAGGAAATACATACTCCCTACTTTCTCATCTACAATCTTATTTGCCTGAGGGCATTTTTATGTCATAGAGTTATTCCACCAGGGTTAGCTGGGAAAGAAACAAAACAATTAGGCAAATAGGGGATCCCTGGGTGGTTCAGCGATTTGGCGCCTGCCTTCGGCTCAGGGCGTGATCCTGGAGTCCCTGGATCGAGTCCCACACCGGGTTCCCTGTGTGGAGCCTGCTTCTACCTTGGCCTGTGTCTCTCTCTGCCTCTCTCTCTCTCAAATAAATAAAATCTTAAAAAAAAAAAAAAAACAATTAGGCAAATAATTAGCCATTCTGAGGTGTCTAGCCTTAAAGAGTTCCGTATAAAGAAAGAAAGAATGAGTAAAGTTTGAAAGGTTTTAACCTTCTTTCCAACTTCAATAACTAATTTTATTTTAATCCTATATCCCATTTTGATTATTAATATCATACCTCAACACCTCCAACAAATATCCCTTGAATACCTACAATATACCTGACTGCAGAAAATGGCAACCCAAGTCTTTTTTGGACAACTATGATCCAAGTTTCAAGCTATATGCACTTTACAAATCAATTATTTTATCCTTTTCATGATCTTTTGAGGTTATCGTGACAGCTCCCATTTACAGCCAAATAAATTGAGGTTCAAAGAGTTAAGTACAATGTTCAAGGTCGTGGCTAGTAATAGAGGGAAAGTGGGGATCTCAACCCACACCTGTCCAGTTCATGATAAGAAAGTCCCACACATTCACTCCAAATCAATTAGAACTTTGAAGTTTATTGACTTACAGCCTTTCTTAGACTTTGTATTGCTTGAAAAGTATAATCAAGAGATGTTCACTCATTGAAATAACTACAGCTCAATTTGAATAAGTTGAAATTTGAAAGAATGCTAATCATTTCTTTTGTGTACTATTCATTATGCCATGATGATCTTTCTAATGCATCAATTTATCTTTCTCTCTAATAAGTCATTGAGCAGAATGCAGTTCTATAAAATGGTCCACAGATGCACTCCTATCCCAGGATTAAATAAGATAATGTTCATTTATCACAGTGCCCAAAGCAGTTTATAAAGATCAGCTGTTATCTTGTCTGGTGAAGGTGGAGAACATTGGATCCTCATCTCATGTAATAACTGAAAAACTGAAAAAAAACTAAAATGTTAATTTTCTGATAGAAATGTAAATGTCATAAACCTAATAGAACTGAGGTGGAGATAGAGATCATTATATGTGTCCAAAGTGACAAATCTTTAGCTTCAACAGGTACTCTTGAGGCCTAACACGATCAAGTGTGTGTTTAATTATGAAAGAGCAAAAACAAAAACAAATTTAGAAGCATCCTGACATGTTAGAAATGTATCGGCAAAATTGCAACTAAAAGGCAAGATGTAAATAGAAGTTTTATAATATTTTTTTTCTTTAAGATGTATTTATTTATTCATGAGAGACACAGACTGAGAGAGAGAGAGAGGCAGAAACATAGGCAGAGGGAGAAGCAGGCTTCTCACAGGGGGCCTGATACGGGACTCGATCCTGGATCCCAGGATCACGACCTGAGCTGAAGGCAGGCACCTAACTGCTGAGCCACCCAGGCATTCCTTTATAATATTTTGAGAACACTCCAATTTATACTAGATGAGCCTGTTTAGACTTTCTAACATTTGATTTTACACACATTTTCAGGAGCCATTAAACACAAAATTAGGTCACTGCCACTGTGTATTTTTTTATTTTTTTATTTAAATTCAATTCATTAACATATAATCTATTATTGGTTTCAGAGGCAGAGGTCAGTGATTCATTAGTCTTATATAACACCCACTGCTCAGCACATCACATGCCCTCTTTAATGCCCATCACCCAGTTACCCCATCACCCAACCCCCACCCTCAACAACCCTCCTATAATTAGGAGTCTCTAATGGTTTGTCCCCCTCTCTGATTTCATCTTCTTTTATTTTTTCCTATCTTTTCCTGTGTTCCTCTGTTTTATTTCTTAAATTCCACATATGAGTGAGATCATATGATAACTGTCTTTCTCTGATTGACCTATTTTGCTTAGCATAATATCCTCTAGTTCCATACATGTTGTTGCAAATGGCTAAATTTCATTTCTTTGGTGCTGAGTAGCATTCCTATATATATCTATATATCTATATAGATATATATACCACTTCTTTTTTATCCATTCATCTGTTGATGGACATCTGGACTCTTTCCATAATTTGGCTATTGTGAACATTACTGCTAGCATCATTGGGGTGCAAGTGCCCCTTTGGATCACTTCACTTTTTTTTTTTTTACACAATAGCTCTGTTTTGTTCACTGTAACTTCAGCATCCAAAGCAATGCTTGGCGCACAGTAGTCTCTCAGGAGGTATTTATTTTATTTATTATTATTTTTTAAGATTTTATTTATTTGTTCATGAGAGACACAGAGAGAGAGAGGCAGAGACATAGGCAGAGGGAGAAACAGGCTCCATGCAGGGACCCTGATGCAGGACTCGATCCCAGGACTCCAGGATCATACCCTGGGCTGAAGGCAGGCGCTAAACCACTGAGCCACTCAAGAGTCCCTCTCAGGAGATATTTAGAGAACAAATAAATGACATGATCTACATAGGAGACTATAATGTAGCAACAAGGAAATAATATTTCAAAAGCTGGAGCTAATGAGAACTACCTTTTCTTGGATAATACATTGATGAAATTTTATTTCTGACAGGATGGCGGATCAGGTGTTTTAGACACCTATCCAATGAAAAACCACTAAAATACTAAATGAAAAAAAATTTTTAAAGATTTTATTTACTTTTTTGGGAGAGTGTGTAAGAGAGATCACAGAAGGAGAGGGAGAAGCAGACTCACTGCTGAGCGGAGAACCTGATGCAGGGCTAGATCATGACCTGAGCTGAAGGCAGACACTGAACTGACTGAGTCAGCCCAGGCGCCCTCTAAATGAAATTTTTAAAGAATATCTTTTAAATGCATCACTAAGTAAACCAATACAGATGTAAGGAATGTGCTGGAGGGGGCACCCAGGGTGGGGGATAAACAAGACAAAAGCAGGAGTTAACTGAGTTCTAAAACTGACTTTCACCCTCAAGTTTTCTGCTCCAACCTACAGACCTTTTTAAATTTGCTGAGTGATGGACAGAGGGTGAAGGAAAAATAAATGAGAGACAAAACCAAGAATCTGCTAAGGCCGCCAATTCTTCTGATTTTGATCTCTTTCTAAAGTTGACTTCGAATTTTCTTGGTTCTACCTACATACACTCCTATGTACGTCTATAACTTGCTTACAAGGGGGAACTGGAACTGTTCAGAAGGAAAGTATCTGGAAAGGGATAGGAAAAGGTGAGTAGAGGGATTCAGAGTGACAACTAGGCTCTTTGACCCCTCTTTCCATTGGGCAAGGAAGCCTCCCTGCTTTCAGACATTTTATCCAGAACACCTCCAAAGTCTCAGTTCACATAAGGCTCTTCCCAATTCAGCTCTTTATTTAGTTCAAGGAGTAAAAAATACAGAAGTGCATTCATTTTAAGTCAAAAGTTGAGCTTGAGCTTTCTTTACTATATTAACATTTTCTTTTCTTTATTTAACCATAAATATGGAAAATGGCTACCTACTCAGGAATCTCTCTGCTTTACAGAAATCTGCTGTCCTTGACTTGGGTATGAACAGCACACTGCTTGCAGAAACCACTAACATGGTGGTGAGTGGTTATCAGAACACCCACATGGGTTCATCATGTGCTCAGGATGTGTTTGAAGCTCAGCCTCAAGCTTGGCAGACAGTTCAATCACAGTATTGGGGTGATTACATCTCTTTGTCATCAAACTTAGTGTGTCATTGATGCTTCCCATGAACAACTGGTGCAATTAAAGTTTCTGCCAAAATGGTCAACTTGCCATAAACAATAGAGGAAGAAATTGATATGTAATTGAGTTTTGGAAAGGAAAAACAAAGGAAAGAAAATATATTTTCAAGAGGCACCAGGAAAAAAAAAGAGCATTCAGTTCTATTAGATTCTACAGAGATCTGCTGAGCATCTCCTATGTGTAGGGTACAGGGTGAGGCCTGGGTAAATATATACATACATACATACCAGATAATATCTATGGATGCACATACTTCATTCTAGTGCTATAATCAGTGCTTCTGAAAACCTATCCCATTTTTTAAAATAAACTTTCTTATTGAACAATAGCCTATATACAGAAAAGTTCATGAGAGTGCCACTCAATGAATCTGCACAAGGCGAAGCCATCTAAGTAACCACTATCAGAATGAGGAAATAGGAGATTACCAAAATTCACTGCTGCCTTAATTGTTCTCTAATGTCTTCAACTAGCTGTCTTTGTTATTTTTCCAACCTGTAAATTTTTGTCCTTGGAAGGGTTAGTCTGTTACCAGCTAACTTGTCCCTCATCGTTAAGCAGGGGTTGTATATATTACTGAATTTTCATAGCACCTTGTCAGGTGGCATTATTATCCTAATTTTCAATTTCAGAATATTGAGTTTCAGGGACAATACTTTGTTCAAGAATACCTGCTGCTAAAAAAAATTTAAAAAAAAAAAAAGAATACCTGCTGCTAAGTAGCAAAGCTAAGGTTTAAACTCCAAAATTGAGTCCAGAGCTCACACACTTAACCGTGATACTACTAGCATGATACTACATTGCTCTTCTAATAAGACACAAATCTGAAGAGTAAGGAACTTATGATCTTTAAGATAATAATATTAATGTAAATTTCAGTACCAACCCATTTATATTTTGCAGATGTATTATATATAGATGAATTATATGACATATAATTTCATTTAACCACTACAATATATTGTCTCATTTAAGTGTCTGACAACCTTCTGAGGTAGAACTTAGTCTCCATATATTACAGATGTTAAACAACTTTCCTAAGCACATAGCCACTAAGTAACATGACTTCAGAGCACTAGCTCTTCTCATTCTTCTGTCAAGACCACCCATCACTCACCCACACTACCCACATCATCAGTGGATATCTGGGGGATAAAAGAGCTAATGATGTGAGTTAAAGCTAATAGTAAAAGAAGATAACACCGTTGTCCTGAGATCATTCCCAAACATGGAATTACATCTAACCAGATCCGTTCAGAGTCAATCCCAGTGAAAAAAGAAAAAGATAACCTCGATCAAGTTGCTCTCTCATTCATTATCGTTGTCTAGGATGAGTGTGAACTATTTCTCTTTATGTAACCCTCTTTGTGCTGGTTCAATTGAAGTCATTCTACAATCCAAGGGTGGGGTGGGGGGCATTAGGAGAAAGGAAACCAGCAGGTCGCTGAGGGCTAGTTATGTGTATGCAGGCAACTATCTAGAACCAAGCAGACCTTTTCATATAGTCCATGATTTCATCCTCAAGCGAACCTATGAGGTACATGTCAGTGCTTACATTTCACAGGTGAGGAAATGGAGACTCACAGTAGTGAAGTAATGTGTCCAGGGTCACATGGATAGAAACTGAAAGATCTGGCATTTGGACTCGGCCATCCACCCTACAGCCACATTCAACTACAAGTCTTCCCACTCCTAAAATCTAACAGCCTCAGAAGCAGTAACTGTCCTGTATTACCAGGGCACTCACACTGCTGGCACACAGGAGGACTGAGCCAGTAATTAGTTTAGTAAATCTCTGACGTCCAATTCTGCCATTATGCCACCTCCCTAAGAGCTGTATCTACATGAACCTCTGCCTTGTGTTTCCTCCCTGTCCTAAAACAACACTTAATTAGCCTGTCCTCTTGATAAGTACATGTTCTCTTAAAACTCAGAGTTCTCTTTCATATTTTATCCTTCTGCCCCGGCGAAAAGCACGGCTATCCTGCTCAAATAGCCAGTTTAGAGAAGTTGTCAACAGGAGGAGAGAAGAGCTTGTCCATTGAACTGTCAACCAGGAACATGAGTTATATTTGGAATTAACTACACAGGAAAATGTCCAGCCTGCTTACAAAGCATCGATGGAAGCTCAAAGAAAACCAGATACAACATAATCCTTTCCTTGTGCTAAACGACACCCTCATTTACATCCTTACATCCAATTCTCTTTGTTTCAACCTTAACTAAAGGCAAGGAAGGCTTCCCAGGCAGTGTCATTCACATGTATTAGACAGCCCTCGAATGACAAAATGCTTCATTCCATCTGCTAATAAAAGTCCATTTGACACCAACACTAAGCTGTTATTTTTCAAATAACAATGGCAACATTTAATTAGAATTTAACCTAGCTCTTGCTTTCACTTAACAATGTACAGTACAAGGATGGTTCCCTGACTAAAGGAAAGATTGGCATCCAATATAAATGCTGCATTTAAAAAGGAGCCGCACACTAGTGGTGTCTAATTATGCATAACACTCTGCCATTAATTGCTAGTATTTCATGTGACTTAAAGGGTCAGCTGGTCTTTAATTCTTCCTATTATGATGGCAGGTTAGGTTAAGTCTTTGTCGGACTACCACAGTTGCTTTGTAAAGATTACTTCTGTAGAGACAACAAAAGCCCTTCCAAATAACTGGACATACCTCTAGATCCCATTTTAACTAAAAAGATGATAGAAGAAAGCATCATCATGCCTAGCACATAATAGGTACTCAGTAAATGGTAGCTATTAGCCTAATAAATGTTTCATAAATATTTTCCATTGGATCATAGTCTTGAGCTGTATAATTGATCCAAGGAGTCTTATTTCCCTGTGCGGAACTCCTATGGTATATCACCTATAACATTCATTCATTCGTTCATTCATGCCACACACATTTACAGAGTACTTTCTTTGTGCCAGGAGCACATTTCTCCATAATGATCCCAAGGAAATGCAGTGTACTACATCTCCTTTTTGGAGATTCCCAATGTAAACATTAGAGGCTTTGAGACCTTCTGCAAGGACTGCATAAATGACAGACAAAAGGAAAGATAGATAGATAGATAGATAGATAGATAGATAGATAGATAGATTTTCAATATTTTCCTTACTTGTGAAACCCTTTTTTTCATGGACACCTATTACCATTCTGAGACAATGATGTTTTAAGGAACATATTTCGGGCAACAGTACAGATTCACATCTAATATATTATAGCATACCCCACCTATAAATATAGCTTCCCACACATTTTTTAATTTGGGGGAAATTAATAGTCATTGAAGTTGATACTAGAGGATCTAGTTGATGTGACATTGAGTTCAAGATGAAATGTGAACTCTAGCATTAAGACCACTCTGTCTCCAAAATCCAGTCATCAGGCATGTTTGCCCATGCCCACAAAGTCCAGAAGTGGGTGTGGAGTCACACAGAAATGACTAAACTCCTGGCTGGGCTGACCTACCTGAGGTCATTGCATAACTTCTCTGGGTCTCAGAGTTTCTGGTGAGAGTTAACTGAGATGATACACAAGGCCAAAGTTTGCAAATGTTTTGCTCTCATGGTTGCCTCTGCCTGGGCCTAGCACAACCCATCCCTCAAGACCAAGCTGTGAAATCAGCCTTTCTCTTAACTAGAAAGAGGAAGGGTGGGGGTAAAAATTTTGGCCAGTGGGAGCTAAAGTTTTTTCAAGTGTTGCATGCATGTACCAGCACATGCACATGTGCATGCACAGCATTTTTACACTCCACAAGCATGACACAAGAAGAAGTTACATAGCAAGAATGAAAACAAACCTAGATTAAATATCAGCATCCTGTTCTTTAGGTGTCCCTCAGCGCCATGCCACTCCAACAAGGCCAACCATCGCCCTTGCCTCAGATTCTTCTCATGCTTTTATGTGGAACAAATCAGCTCTGCCCAGCCCTGACTCCCAGATTTAACTCCAGGTCTACCTGCCCTCTGAAGCCCTTTCTCCTGACATAGTTGTCCTCATTAACAGGCAATTAACACCCGCAAGTAGTAATGTTTTGCCCTACTTAACCCTTCAACTACACAAATCCCTAAGGAACTTGGGATTCACATCCATAAATGTCCTCTCAGGAGACAGCTGGGGTGTAAGACGGTATTTCCTCATTTTCAGTCATTCAAATAAGATCTTCATGGTTTGTACCATATATTCAGACCATGTCTACTATCTGACTGAATAAGGCCCCTCCAAATATGTTGACATCCTAATCTCCAGAACCTATGAATATGTCACCTTACAAGGCAAAACGGATTTTGCAGGTGTGATTAAATTAAGGATCTCAAAATGGGGATATTGTCCTACGTTATACAGGCAGGTCCCATATAATGGCAAAAGGGTGGGAAAGAGGGTTGAAGTCAGAAGAAGGAGATGGGAAGCAAGGAAAAGGCCTCTAGGAAGGAAGGCACCTCTAGAATCTGGAAAAGGCAAGGAAACAAATCACACTCTTCATAAAACAAATTCAAATGGATTACAGGCCTAAATGTAAAGTGTAAAACTATAGAATCACTAGCAGATAACATAAGACAATATTGGAGGACCTCGCACATGGTGATGCCTTTTTGGATGCATCACCAAGGACAGGATCCATGCAAGTAATAATTGATAATTTGGACTCTAGAGCAGGTTTTTCCCTAGAGCCTCCAAAAGGAATGTCTCCCATTCTGCAGCTTTTTTTCCAAATCATTTGATATTGCTATTCCCAGCACAGAATTTTTTTAATTTTCATGAAGTCCTGGCTTATTAATTGTTTCTTTTAAGGGTCATGCCTTTGGTGTTATATCTAAAAAGGCATGATTGTACCAAGTTTTTCTAGGTTTTCTCCTACGTTATGTTCTAAAATTTTAATAGTTTTTTATTTTACACTTGGGTCTATGATCCATTTTGAGTTAATTTTTGTGAAGGATGGAAAGCCTATGTCTAAATCAGTTTTTTCACATTTGGATGTCCTGTTGTCCCAGTACCATTTGGTAAAAAGACTATCTTGGCTTCATTGTATTGCCTTTGCTCCTTTATCAAAGACCAGTTGACTGCATTTATTGGGTCTATTTTGGGCTCTCTATTCTGTTCTATTGGTCTATTTGTCTATTCTCTCACCAATGCCACCCTGTCTTGATTATTCTAGCTTTATAGTAAGTCTTAAAGCCAGGTAGCATCAATCCTCCAACTTTGTTGTTCTCTTTCAATATTATTGGCTATTCTGATTAATTCTTTATGTAATGTTTAAATCTATTTTTTACTTACTAATTTAGCCTCATTCTAACAATAGTATCCATGGAATCAATGGCTTTGAAGTGCTTATCAGGTATCTTCTAATACACAATAAAATAAATACATGATTATTAAGTGAAAAACACTCACCCATGTCCCATTTCACCCTCCATCTCCTTATACACCTACCCCAATGGAACAGCAATATACACTTTGGAAAACTGGTGGGAGGAAATACTCAAAACCCCCAAGATGAAAAACCAGGGTTGCACACTTGGCTCTTCCACTGATTGGCCATAGACTGGTCACTTCAGGTCTAGTCTTTAGTCTTCCCTCTGTACAAGGGATTCAGTGGAACCTTAGTGTTTTGGATCCTAGCCCTGTGCTGGCCACTAGGAATATCCAGGATAGTCCTTGGCTGAGCAAGGGATCACAGACCACTTGAGTTAGTGAAATACTTCCATTCCATGACCCCTAACTCTACTCCTCTTCCCTGAGGCCTCCAGCCTCTGCTCAGAGTTAGAAAACTGACGTTTAGAGCAACAACAGTCCCTGTCCCCCATCCCTCATCTTCATCTATGCACCAAGGATAGCTGGTTAGCATCTCCCCCATCCCCACGTTGGGCACCTCGAATCACACTCACATAGAGATGGTGATAAATCAACCAATCCAGTGTGGTTTAATGGCAGGATCAGTGGAGTGGAAGTCCAAAATCTGGTTTAAATTATGGCTCTATGGCCTGCTAGTGGTATGCTCTTCACCTCTCTGAGACTCAAGTGCCTCATTTATAAATATGGAAAATCCTATGGACTTCAAAGTATCTGTGTGAAAATTCAACGGAATATCATTTGCTTGGTCTGCCAGCACTGAGCCTGACACCCACGGTATGTTCAGTAAATATTAGTTAGGGATGAATTGGAATCAATAACCATTTCCTATGTAGAGGTGATGAAACCTTTACAGGGACTCCTGATGTGTGTGTGTGTGTGTGTGTGTGTGTTTGTGTGTGTGTGTACTATCATTTGTTTGTACGCGGACTGGGCTTTAGGATGTTGCAAGTGTGGTGATGTTTAGGAAGACTCCACCACTTTTTTAGCCCGACTCTCCACTTCAGTGAAGAGAGTAAACAAAAGGAGTGCAGGGGAGAAAGGGTGGGAGGGAAGGAGAGAGGAAGGCCGGGAGGGAGAAAAAAATCAGAAGGAACAGCAGCAAGCCTCCGGTGCTGGAGGTTACTTATCGATCTTAGAGCTACTCCAAGAGCTGAGCAGAGGCCCCACGAGGAAAAGAAAATTGAACCAGTTTCAAGCGCCAGGTTTTCTTGCTTCTTCATCTATGGCCAACGCCTGCCCCCTTGTGGATGTTTTCCAAACCGCTTGTATTTTCTAAAAGGCAAAGGAACCTGGAGAGGCTCACAAAGAGAAAAGGTTTGAAGGCCTTGGGAGGTTCTCCTTTGTCTGCAAGATAAAAACCACTAGGGCGAAGCTCCCTCCTGATCCAGCCCCTGGCAAAGACAACCTCCTCTCCGCAGACTCCTTCGCTGGCACTCTATGCTCCAAGAACAACAAGCTTCCCTAGCTTCCCGGTAATAGTGATAAGAGGCCAATCTGGGAATCAGAGTTCAAATCCTGACTTCTTTTCTCCCTAGCTGTGTGTCTGGGCAAGTCACTTGACCTTTCTAAATGTGTTCTTCATCTGTAAAATCGGGGTAATAACATCTGCCTCCTAAAATTGCTCTAGAGTTAGATAAGCTAAAGCCTGGAGGGCATCTTACAATCATAATTCACCCCAATACCCTTTAGGTGCTATTTGTAAACTCATCATAGTCTTTCTATCTCTGAGCCATTCACTGAACAAGCATTTATTATGAACTACATGAATGACAAAATAAGGCACAGTCTTTAAAGATCTTGTAGTCAGCTGGTAAAGAAAGAAATATAGACCGATAATTATCATACTTTTAATTTGGCAAAGGCAGTGGCAGAGTTAAAGATAGTTTGAGTTTCCCCAAAAAAACAAAGCTAAGATTGAGGGACCATAGGCATTCATTTATTTTGGGAAGTGGTTCCTAGGGAACAGGGATGGAGGTCTGGGGGCTTGGGAAGAGAGAACCAGGCAGAAAAGAAAGCCACTACACAGTGCTTTACCAAGCTGGATAGTGTGGGGCCACTGGGGTGCACCCCCCTGGGACTCTGGAAGGCGCCTCAAGGACCCCATGCTGAGTGCCTGAAGGACAGAAGAGAAGACATCAGTCTACCAGCTCCCGCACCACCACCACCACCACCACCACCCCCACCCGCATCCCCCACCCCCACTCCCTGGCCCAGTCTCAAGAGTTACTCATTCTGTGTTCACTCCCGCCCTCCAGGGTTTGTGCCTATGTATATGCAAATACCTGGCACATTTCTGAAGGCATCTGGAGCCTCCAGGTCAGGCAAGGCCAGGGCAGAAAGTGAAATAGGCAGCAAGATACGCTTGGGAAGCGCCAATCTTGAACCTGCTCAAAGGGCGAATCTTGAACCTGCTCAAAGCTGGTGGCCCCAGCAACAGTTGGAATAAAATACGGGCAGACAGGCTGCAAGCTGGGCATAAGAGGGGTCCAGTGAAGGCACAGAATGTCACAGGAAGAGGGACACCTAGCACAGCACCAAGCCTTGGTGAAGGGGATTAGTGCTCTTATAGAAGAGACTTCAGAGAGCTCCCAGCCCCTCCCACCAGGGGGCGATACAATGAGAAGTCTGAAATTCAGAACTGGGCCCTCCCCTGGCCATGCTGGCTCCCTGATCTTAGACTAACAGCCTCTACAACTGTGAGCAATAAATTTCTGTTGTTTATAAGCCACCCAGGTTGTGGTATTTTATCATAGCAGCCCAAGCTGAGACAGGGATGGATGCTGACCTCTGATTTGCTACATTCAAGTCACCACAGGGACACCCAAGAGCAGAGGGCCAAGAGGTTCCTTGGAAGGGGAGTCTGGTTGGTGAAGCTTGATTGTTGGAGTACGGAGAGATAGAACAGGATGTCGAAAGGATATTATGTGTCAGAGTTTCTAGTGATGCCCACAGGCCAAGAACAGGATAGGTACCAAGTCCCCAGCAGAGTGTGAGATCATTTGTGCAGGGCCCATGAGGAAACTGAGAATTCATTACCAGGGTCCTTGAACACCCACCTCCAGCCTACAACAAAGGGATGTAAAGGGAGAGACAAGGTCTTAGGGGACCTTTGGAGAGCTATGGTATTTCTCCTTTCTTTCACTCACAGAGGCAAAGGCTCATGTTTTTCAGCAAGCCAGATGTGGGCCATGTGGGAAGGAGCCCATCTCAAACAATCTTGAAAGGTCCACTGCCCAAGAGAATGGCCTGGAAGAACAAAGTGACCAGCACAGAAGGAAAACCTGGAAACCTAGAGGCTCCACAGAAGGGGCAAAGGGTTATACCTGCTAGAGGAGAAGGCTATGTTCAGGGTTGCTGGTCAGAGGACCCCAGCAGGGATGCACCCAACAAAAGAAGCAGCATCTAAAACTCTGCCAATCCCAGACAGCACCTGTGGCTGAATAGATATCTGAGCCAGTCGAGTACAGCTTTCCTGTCCTGGACTCTTCCTGGAAGCAACTTCCCAGGTCCCTGGGAAGTGGATGTACCAGCCCAATCAAGCCTTCAGATGAACATAGCTCCAGGTGACATCTGACCGTAATCTTGTGGGAGACCCTAAGCCAGAGCCCCCAAATTAGCCACCCCCAAATTCCTGACCCACAGAGACTATGTAGGATAATAAGCACTGTTCTTTTAAGCCACTGAGTTGAGGGTGATTTGTTATAAAACAATAGACAATTAAGACATGACTCTATCCCACAACTACTGATGCAGAACTGGGGAGGGTTCTAGGAATACTTTTTTTTGAAAGATTTTATTTATTTATTCATGAGAGACACACAGAGAGAGACAGAGACACAGGCAGAGGAAGAAGCAGGCTCCATGCAGGGAGCCCGATGTGGGACTCGATCCCGGGTCTCCAAGACCACGCCCCAGACCAAAGGCAGGCACGAAACCACTGAGCCATCCAGGGATCCCTAGGAATACATTTTTAATAAGCTCCCCACATGATCCCTTTTTGGAAGAAAAAAGTTGGAAAAAGAAGACAACTGAGCAGCATCTCTGGGAGCATTGATATTCATCCATGAATTTTACAGTCCTGAAGGTGAAACAGGCGATAAGCACACCACACGCTGTCTTTCTTGTTTGGTTCTTGTTTTTATTGAGATATAATTGACATATAACATTGTTTTACTTCAAAGTGGACATGTTGACCGGATACATTTACAGATTGCAATATGACTACAATCTTTGATAACACCTCTAATACATCACAGAATTATCATTTTTTCATGTGTAGTGAGAACATTGAAGATCTACTCTTAGCAACTTTGAAGTATATAATATAGCATTGTTGACTATAATCATTATTGCTGGACATTAGATCCCAGAACTTATTCAGCCAGTTGCAAGTTGTGTAATTGTAACCGTGGGATCCGCCTTTGTGGATAGTTGTCTGGGGCATCAATTTGTAACAGTCACTGAAACGTTACCAGAGTAGTTTGTACCTAAATAAGCTGACAGCACCGCCAAGTGGACATTTTTAGAGCTCCGCTCATCTGAGTTTTTCTCTGCGCCTGCAGTCACAGGCAGCTAAAGCCCATCACCGTGGGCTGAAATGCTGATTCAGATTATGTTTGCCTCTCTGCTGTGTCGCAGCCTTTGACCACCTAAACCACAAGCCCTTTCAAGGCCCTCCCAAGAAATCTGATCTGGAAGATCAGGTAGGGAAACCAGAATAAATACTACCAACAAGAATGATGTTGCCAAAGTATTTTCAAAATGTTGGATCGGTTACTGCTCGCAGAAATAAATCAGTTTAAAAAAAAAGAAAGAAAGAGGGATTCCTGGGTGGCTCAGTGGTTGAGCATCTGCCTTTAGCTCAGGTCCTGATACTGGGGTCCTGGGATTGAGCCTGTTTCTCCCTCTGCCTGTGTCTCTGCCTCTTTCTCTGGGTCTCTCATGAATAAATAAATAAAATCTTAAAAAATAAAGAAAGAAAGAAAAAAGCATTTGCCATGAAATTTTTATTAACCAAAAATCTGTTTCTCCACAACAGATACTTTTTCATATCCATTCAAAGAAGTATCAAACTATCAACTGTTGGTAGCCCACACATCCCAGTGAGGCTTGTTCGAGCTTCCTGGAAGTAGAAAAGAATGGCTAGACCGTTATAGGAACAGGTGAAAGAAAGCATGTTAGGCTGGAGCATGAGTGAGGGATAAAAAGGATTCAGTATCTAGTTTACTGATTCTCATGTCCATACTGTTTCCTAAAAACCAGAGGCACAAGACCACCCCTAAGTCTTGCCTCACATGATATGAAAGAGACCATGACAGAGCTGAGAGCCTGCAGCCCAGTCATCCTCTCTTGGCCCAAAAGCACTTGCCTTCCTGTACCACTCTGGGTGCCATTTTGTCTCACTTTGGCACAAGACTAAGTTAGAGAATGGCAGGAAGAGCTTGGCAGGTAAGGATTCTGACACTAATTCCATGTGGGTGTTTTCCCCACACCGAGCAATTCTCCGACACCAGCTGGATGTCCTACAATTCAACTCATTCTGATATTATCTACCCAGAGATAGCACCACATCCCACAGGGTAAGGGCTCAGTCCCACAGCACTACCCATGACAACTGGTAATAACAAGCTCAAGTTGTCACCTATGCTTCTTGACCAACCAGCCCTAGACTGGAAGTTCCCAAGCCTCCCTCTTGAGGACTCAAGAGACAGAACTCAAAGACACATTTTACTTGCCAGATTACTGGTTTACTATAAAAGAATATAACTCAGGACCAGCAGAGGGCAAGATATAGGGGAAGGCGAGCTGAGCTTCCAGGTCCTCTTGGAGGGGAGGGCACCACCTTCCCCACATCTCCACCTGTTCTCCAACCCAGAAGCTCTCCAAACCCCATCCTTTTGGGT
Organism: Vulpes lagopus; assembly: GCF_018345385.1. Classification (NCBI taxonomy): domain Eukaryota; kingdom Metazoa; phylum Chordata; class Mammalia; order Carnivora; family Canidae; genus Vulpes; species Vulpes lagopus. The sequence goes on along the minus strand of NC_054827.1, from coordinate 123,277,825 downwards.
TTTGTGGAGGTTTCACCATATAGTTATGATTGATTAAATCATTGGTCACTTGCAGTTGATTCAACCTCCAGACCTTCTCCCTTCTCCAGAGCTTCAGCTGGAAGTGGCGTTGAAAGTTCCAACCCTCCAATCACTTGATTGGTTCTCTTGGCAACTGTGCTCAACCTCAGGTGTGGTCCAAAAGTCACTTCATTAATGTAACAAAACACACCTGTCTTGCTCTTATCACCTCAAAAATTCCAAGGGTTTAGGAGCTCTGTGCCAGAAACCAGGACTAAGACCAAATACGAATTTCTATTATAAATCACAATATCACAGCAGGGGATCAAAGCCACCAGGCCATTACAGCAGACACCCACAGGGGTTCACAGCAACCTGTACACTCTAAGGAGGGCTGTGATTTCCTCCTGTTTCAGAGCACTCTGCATATGCAACAAATATATGGCCCTTCCTAGGTACCAGGCACCATGCTGTGTGCTGAGGATATGAAGGTGAGTAAAAAACAAGTGAGGCACCAGGGTGGCCTAGTCAGTTAAGCATCCAACTTGATTTTTGGCTCAGGTCATGATCTCAGGGTTGTGGGATCGAGGGGAGAGGCTGCTTGAAATTTTGTCTCTCCCTCTGCCCCTCTCCCCTGCTCCCACGTGCTCTCTCTCCCTCTCATTCTTTCTAAAGTAAATAAATCTTAAAACAAAACAAAACCAAAAAACCAGGCATACACTGCTGTTCTTGTCTCATGGAGCTTAAAGGCTGATGGGGGACAGACTAATCACCATCACACAAACAAGAGTAAACTACAATTCTGGAAGGGACTATGAAAAGTCCTAATGTGGAATTTGAGCCAGTAGGGGTGCTAGGAATAGCTTTCCCCTGGAAGTGATTCTGTGGAATGAGCGTGAAATAACAGGGGAAGATTCTTGCAAAGACTCTGAAGAGCAGGAAGTCCGGGGACCTGGGCATCTGCCTTGGGCTCAGGTCATGATCCCAGGTCCTGGGATGGAGCCCCCCAACCAGGTCCCTGCTCAGAAGGGAGGCTACTTCTCCCTCTCCCTCTGCTTCTGCCTTCCCCTCATGCTGTCTCTCACTCTGCTCCCTCTCTCTCTCAAATAAATAAAATCTTTAAAAAAAGAACGGGCAAACTTCCTAAACCACGTTTTTTCTTTAGCTAAGAATTAGCTAGAATTCAATGAAGAGCTTAAGATGAGCTTTCCCTTTTATATACTTTTATATATATAGAATTTAGCTCTATACCTTTTTGTAGGGCAACGAATGCTGTATAAAATCTTATCACTGGGGCTCCTGGCTGGTTTAGTCAGTAGAGCCCATGACTCTTGATCTGGGGGGTCTTGAATTCAAGCCCCACATTAGGTGTAGAGCTTACTTTTTTTAAAATATTTTTATTTTTTTAATTTATTTATGATAGTCACAGAGAGAGAGAGAGAGAGGCAGAGACATAGGCAGAGGGAGAAGCAGGCTCCATGCACCGGGAGCCTGATGTGGGATTTGATCCTGGGTCTCCAGGATCGTGCCCTGGGCCAAAGGCAGGCGCCAAACCGCTGCGCCACCCAGGGATCCCTAGAGCTTACTTAAAAAAAAAAAATCTTATCACTTTCCAGGAAGCGAGGACCACAGAGACAAGGCAAAGAGAGAGAAGAAAATGGGACGGGGAGAAAGCCAGAGATCATAGAGGACGGGAGGGGAGCACGTCATGCCCCATCCACTCCCTGACTTTTTCCATCACCCAAGCTTTGGATGAGCTTCTTGTTTACCTGGATCAGCAATTCATGGTGATCCTTGAGGTCAGTCACTTAACCTCCTGGAGGGACCCCCAGTCCAACCAATACCACTGAGGGCAAAACTGAAAGACTGATGGAGAGCTCAGAGTGTAGAATCGTCCTCCCAAGCTCCAGTTCCATCACCCAGAGCTGTGGGCCAGACAAGCGGTTGTCCCTCTCTTTGCCTCAGTTTTCTAATCTGTAAAATGGAAAAACAATCATGACTAATAGGGTTATTCTGAGGCTGAAACAGATGAGGAATGGGCATGGTGCCTGGCATGTAGTAGGCACCATATATTGTCATCATCCCCGCAGATCCAGGAGCGAAGAGCCTGAGTCAGTCAAGGAACCAGCACGCACAGCCGTTATATGTACTTAGCTAGATCACTCCCTAACTGAATAGTGCGGGATACAGTGTTTTGTTTGTTATCATGCAGGAGGCAAGATAGAGAGTAAATAAATGAGGACAAATTATTAACCAACTGATAACAAGAAGAAACAACCATCCTTCTCTGGCAGAGGCAGAGTACAGTGATCAAGATTCAACTCATTTGTATAAACTTAAGTCATCACTCATGACCCAGAAACCCCTCATTATTGCTCCTTTTGGTGTATTTCCTCCCACTTTTCCCCACCTACTTGTATACAATATTTTACTGAATCTAAAACACTGTTGGTTTTAAGTGACACCATTACTTTATGGGCATTAAGAACACTACCAATTAAGCTATGACACATCATCAGTTGTAAGATGCTACTGGTTTCAGCAACAGTGAAATATACAAATACACAGAGTGTCTTCACATTGACAAAATATGTCACAATGTGTTTAGCTGGGGTCACGTGGTATTATATAATAACATATATCATGCATCCTGCCTTTTGCTTGGTATTATACCATGAAAAATTTCTCACATCGGGACGCCTGAGTGGCTCAGCGGTTGAGCATCTGTCTTCAACCCAGGGCATGATCCTGGAGTCCCAGGATCGAGTCCCATATCAGGCTCCCTGCATGGAGGCTGCTTCTCCCTCTGCCTGTGTCTCTGCCTCTCTCTCTCTGTGTCTCTCACGAATAAATAAAATCTTTTAAAAAAATTTCTCATATCACTAAGCATTATTTGAAAACATGATCTTTAATAAGAGCAATAATAATAAATTACATCTGTTATTAGCACAACTAAATGATGCTAAATCTCTGGCTTATTTGTGGGCTGGTATAGTAGGGTGGCTGAGAGCAGACTCTATAGACTGAATGCCTGTTCAAATCCTGGCTCTCACTGCCTCCTAAGTGACTTTGGGCAAGTAGTTCTCCTTCTGGCTCCCACCTCTCACTGTAAAAGGGACATCAGAGTAGGAGTTTCTCATTAGAGTTGTAAAGATCGGTTAATGCTTATTAAGCAGTACCTACACAGTATAGAAAGCGCTCAATAAATGTTAGCAGTAGTGATTAACAATACTCTGCTGTTGGTCTCTTGAGTTGTTTCGAGGATTTCAGCAATTAATGATGCAGGAATTAACATGTTTGATATCATTTTTATCCATGGATGAATGGATAGATAGATAGATATGTAAAAATCCCATAATAATGGGAGCTCCCTAAAGAATAAAAGTTTATGTGCTAGCACTTTCTTTTGGGGTAGATGCAATCTCAGGAAGCAGGAACAAAGAGGAAAGACAGTGAGGCAGGAAAAGAAAAAGAACAAATCCCAGGCAGCACATTCCTGGACTGATCACAGCTTGGTAACAAGTGCAGCTGGCTGCTTGGTCTTGAGAGATGTCTTCAGAGGGGCTGAATAAATTTTATTTTATTACATTTGTTTTTATTTAGGTTCTATTTACCAACATATAGTATAACACCCAGTGCTCATCGGGGCTGAATAAATTATTGCATCTCAGAGAAGTCCTGCTGAGGGAGCAAGAGGCTCCCTCCAGGCTCCTCCCCCACCCCACAACAGGATGGCAACTTGTCCCCTTTAGAGTGATCACCTGGCCCTTCCAGGTCACCACTGGGGAAGTCAAGCCCCTTTAGGTCCCACCAGCCAGTGTGCAAGATGGCATCTCTGGCAGGTGGTGCAAAGGGTAGCAGCAGCAACAGCAGCAGGGGCTAGGCCCAGAACTAGAGGAACCACAAGTTATATAGGGCTGCTCTAGGCATAAAGCTGTGCAAGTGTATCTGGGGAGCGCATAAACCGACACACACACCGAGGGTTATTTTGAAAATCAAATGAGAACATACTCCAAGTTCCTGGCACCCAATAAACAATAAATGATAACTCTTTGTGTTCCTACGTCTCTCTCCAAAAGACTTTAAGTGCTTCTTAAGGCAGATCTCTCTTATTCACCTTTGTAATATGCACAGCATTTTGCAAATCGGAGTGGGTCAGTATATATTTGCCAATTGAGTGCATGTTTTTAACCTGACCCTGAGAAGGTATTTAATAGCTGATTGAACTACTAAATGATGTAGCTCTTAAAAACTAACATGACTGTTTTCCATCATATTTCAACATAAATCAGAAACTAATTTATTTAACTAAAACTTTCTTTTTTTAAGATTTTATTTATTTGAGAGAGAGAGAAAGAGCACATGAGCAGGGGGAGGAGTGGAGGGAGAAGGAGAAGCAGGCTCCCCACTCAGCAGGGAGCCTAATGAAGGACTCAATCCTAGAACCCCAGGATCACAACCTGAGTCGAAGGCAGACGCCCAACCAACTGAGCTACCCAGGTGCCCCTTAACTAATATTTCCTGAGCACTTTGCTCAGTCCCTTTGCATGAATTAATCTGCTTACTCCTTGGAGATTGTTGCCATTATGCTCCCATTTCTCATTCAGTTGAGACACCCAGAGAGATTAAAGGATATGTTCAAGGTTTCTATAGCAAGTAAAAGGAAGCACCCTGTTCAAATGCAGGCATTCTGACTCCAGAGTCCTTATACTTAATCATTAACTCTCTACAGCTTCTGGGCATAGGTCACATTCTGGCTGTAAGTTCCCAAGAAAAGCCACATCTATGTAATGAACAGACTGCAAGGGGCTCCTTTCCAGGGCTCGGCAGCCCTGTGACATGCAGCTCTGACTACTACCAGAAGCTGTGTACACCTTGGGAATGTACTGGCTGACCTCCAAGCTGCTGAGAACCCATCTGGAGGGAGGAGAAGCTTCAGTCGGGAGCGTGGCAGGAAATGAGCACTGGGGACAAGCACTTTCCAGCAAACTCAGGTTAAGGAAAACTGAAAATTCAAGAAGCCAGGCTGCAAATTTTATATATCAGATCAGCCCCCTGGGAAAAGATGTCAGCAACAGAGTCTATGTCTGAGAACAAAGCAGACCTCAAAGCCTGCTAGATTTTTCTAGATTCTGATCAGGAACAAAGTTTAGAAGACTCCAACAAAGTATGTACATTGAGTCAAAGCTGTCTGCACCCCAACTCCTCTCCTCCCCTGCTCTCTTGCCCCCTCTGCTCTCCTGAAACTGGCCAGCAGCATTATGGGTGGCCAGCACAAAGTCCTTCATCTTACCTGCCTTCTCAACAGTGCTTGACAGCACTATCCTTCTCAATATGCTTTCTTCACTTTATTCCTAGGGACACCACATTCTTAGTTTTCCTCCTACCTTGTCGGTTGTTCCTTCTCAGTGTCCCTGGTTGAGTTCCTCTTCTTCTTCTCAACCTCTCAGTTTTAGAGCGATCGGTCCTTGGTCTTCACTACTCTGCACGCACTTAATGGATTGCTAGTGTCATAGTTTGGGCTGCTGTATCAAACCAGCACGGACTGACTGGCTTATAAACAACAGCAATGTATTTCTCACAGTTGTGGAGGTTGGAAGTCTGAGATTGGGGTGCCAGTATGCTCAGGTTTTGGTGAGAGCCCACTTTTGAGTGCAGAACCTTGACTTCTGCACTCAGAATGCTTTTATCCTCACATCTGCAGCAAGCAGAACAGAAAAGCAAGCTCTTTCATGACTCTAAGGGCACTAATTGTGCAGGCTCTACTCTCTGATGACCTCATCTCATCCTAATTATCTCCCAAAGGCCCTACTTCCTAACATCATCACATTGTGAGGGGGAAAGGGAGGAGAGGTAGGCAGGGGTAAGTCTCAAAATACGAATTTGGGGGGAGACACAAATATCTAGTCCATAGCAGCCAGTTACCGGTGTATTGCCTCTGTTCCAAAGTCACATTTCATTGCTTATTCTGCTCTAATGGAGATGAACCTTGGAAGCATTACTCCTGCACAGTTGACATGATGTGAAGTTTGCCAAGTTTGTGAGAGTGCTAGAGGGACCCTGCAAGAGGAAGCAGCTTCTCTTCCCGGTTTTGGCTCATTTCTGTATTGCTCCTGCCTCATGACTACCTTGCACATGCAAGGGACATCCAGCCACACTCTCATGGATGGCTTCCCGTTGAGTTTCAGCAACTCCCAAAGAGCAGAACCCCCAGTGAATTTCAAAGCTATCCCAGTGGGAGTGCTTCCCAACTTCAGTGTACCTGTACCTTGGCAGGACCTTTCCTGCTTCCCCAGTGACCATAGACCAGCACTGGCCAGGAAACCCAGCAAACTTCTGTGCCATCCAATGGGCCTCAACCAAACCTTCTCCAAAGAGGTCTAGATGTCAGCCTTGGGGAGGGGTCTGCCTTCCAAATTCGTCCTTCTTTGAGTACTCCTCCCCTAGTGTAAGGTTCGAAGTTCTCTTTAGCCCTTAATACTTAATCCTTTGCTATTCAATCATTCTTTACCTTAAACTTGCCCTCTTCACAACGTTGTGTGGTTCTTAGCTCCTAGATCATGACCCACATACTCCCTGGGGGATCTTATCCATCTAATCTCATAGCATCAAATGCCAACTCTATGTCCACAACCTCCAGATCTCTCTCTCTCTCTTAAACTCCAGACTCAAGATACATCTACCCACCAATACGTGCACCGGGATATTCATAGAGCAAGTCTGTTTGTCCAAACTACACTCCCAATACCCCCAGCACAGCTTGCCCTATCCGCAGCCTCCTCCCCCACATTTATAAACAACTCGATATCCTCTTCTGCTCACCGTCAAAGACCTTGGGAGTCATCACTGACTCTTCTCTCTTTCTCTCTCACCCTCACATTAAATCTTTAAAATACATGCACTTTGGCATGAAGATTATTTTGAGTTACAAGTAATCAAAACCCAGCAGATTCAGGAAAAGCTCTGCCTCCCCTACAACTGTCTAAATTGGAAATTTAGCCTATAACCGAGATTCCCCTCTACTTAAGGTACTTATCTGCATAATAGGGCAACCTTGTTTTTCCAAAGATCTCCCCCCACCTCTCTGCCAATGAGCTTCTGCCCTCTGTACCCTCAGGCCCCACCCCTCCCCTAAGCTCAGGTAAGTTTCCTGCTGTCTCATTGCCTTTGGAATGTGCTCAGATTCTCTGATTTACGCCCCTTAAATTTGATTTTCTCTTCTTAATCTGTCTCATGTCAATTTGATTGTGTCTTATGGCAAGTCTTCTTCCCAAATGCTTAACATGGCCTTTCTTCAAGAGAGAGAGCTCTCTAGTGTCTCTTCCCCTAAGGACACTGATCATATGGGATCTGGGCACATCCCCCCCCCCCTTTGTTATCTCGTTTAACCTGAATTACGTCTTTAGAGGCCATCTCCATTTACAGCCACTTTGAGGGGTTAGGGCTCCAACACAGGAATTTGGGGGGGGACATACATCCAGTCCATAACAACCACCCCACCTGAAACCGTAAGCCCCTCCCGCCCCAACATCCCTTTACCCTCTAACCTTGCTCTTTTTTTTTTTAGCAGGCTCTACCTTTTTCACATGCTCTAAACATATTCAAGTTCTAGTACACTGTTTAATGTATAGAATGAAACAATGTGGGCAGAGGTCTTTGTCTACTTAGTTCCTGTGTGTCACAGATCAGAGCCTACTATATAGTAGGCACTCAAAAATTACTTGTTTAGGGACACCTGGGTGGTTCAGTGGTTGAGCGTCTGCCTTTGGCTCAGGTCATGATGCTGGGGTTCTGGAATCGAGTCCCCTCCCCTATGTGTGCATGTGCATTTGTATGGGTCATATCTGGAAAGATATATCAAGTTATTTTGTTAATGTTTAAAAAGATTTATTTATTTTAGAGCTGCAGAAGGGCAGAGGTAGAGGGAGAGGGGAACCAGACTCCCCCATTGAGCATGGAGCCTTGACATGGGGCTTGATCCCACAACCCAAGCAGAAACCAAGAGTCAGGTGCCCAACTGACTGAGCCACCCAGGCGGCCCTATCAAATTGTTATAAAGGGCTTTTTCTGGAGAGTTAGGAGAATTAATTCTTGGTAGTTTAAACATTTCTGAACACTTTGTTTTCCTAACCATTAAGTATGTATAATAAAAAAAAAAATTTCCCTCCCCTACAGGGAGCCTGCTTCTTCCTGTCTGTCTCTGCCTCTCATGAATAAATAAGTAAGATCTTTAAAAAAAAAAAAAAATACTTGAGTGAGTAGCTAATGCATGAGAGAACACATCCCCTCTTCCTCACCCCCTTGCTCCTTTTATCCTCTTTGCACATCACTAAGGAAAGCAAAAGAAACATGCTAAATAATCAATCATAAGGTCTAGTTGCCAAGTGGAATGAAATCAGCTCTCCTAAAACTAACTATACCACTAGAAAGCCACTTAACTTACAGGACTGTTTCTTCACCTGAAGAACAGAAATCATCTGTCTTAGGTATCACCAGAACAGACATGCAATGCCGTATGATATGTGTGCTGTCAACAGCCACACTTGTGAGGCAGTTCCAGCTCTACTGCTCTCTGCCTGGGTGTTCTCATACAGGCACCACAACAAAACACCAGAGACTGGGTGACTTGTAAGCTGAAATTTATTGCTCACAGTTCTGGAGGCTGGAAGTCTGAGATCAGGGTGCCAACATGGTTAGGGGTAAGGGCCCTCTTCCAGGTCACAGACTTGGATCTCAGTGCTGGAGGGGCTAGGGAGCTCACAGGAGCCACTTTTATAAGGGCACTACGCTAATCTTATACATAAGGGTCACTGCACACACCCCACACCCACACCCCCCGCCAAAGGTCCACCTCCTAATACTATCACATTGGGCTTTGGGATTTCAACATATAAATTTGGAAGTCAGAGGGGAAGGACACATCCAGACCATAACACTGGGTGACTTTGAACAAATCAGTTCTACCTTCCTAAGCCCCCACTTTCCTGTAAAACTTGGATAATATCCCTTTGACAGTGTCAAGGAACCAGAGTCTCCTGCCCACCCCCCCACCCCACCCCCGCCTTCAAAGGTCCTTCAAGGTGGACTAAGAAGCAAATTGACATGAGACACATGAAAACTATCAAATGTAATAATATACGTGTGGGGAATCCACAAAGACATGGAAATTCCAAAGACAGGCAAAATGAGGTACATAGGTCATCCCGAACTATTTCCCTCCCGAAGGCAGGGGTCCGGGTCTTCGAAGGGAAGGTGCGTCATTCACAGGCAGTAGAAGAGCAGATGTTTGGTAATTAGCTGTTTGTCCTGTCCTATAGACGGGTCACTCAGATAAAGTTCATCTCTGCTAATCACCCTAATTCTGGGAAAGACCCCCCCAATGTAGATTTTCCTTTCCTACATAATTGAGGGAGGGGCATGTTTCTTTTGAGTTCCCGGGGTCTTCACTGCCTTCAGCTCACAGTATTCATCATGCTGAAGTGGCCCATCTCGGGATGGCCTGCCCTTGGCCCCTACAAAGTAGAACGCAAGGATCAGGAAAGTCTCCTCAGTGAAACGCAGAATTGCCAAATGACCGAGCAATCCCACTCTATCCGCAAGAACCGGAAACCAGTACCACCTGAATGCTCACAGCCGCACTATTCAAGGCAGAACCCATCTATAGATCTACCAACGCACCAGTGGATGAGCTACTTGTCATAGACGCAAACAATGGAATACTGTTTGGCCACAAGAGAGAACAAAGTCCCGATGATACTGGAGAGCTTGGTTCTTGTCTCGAAGACAAGAGTGAACAAAGCGATAGAAGTTTATTAAGCAGAGATACAGAGAAAGCTCTCAGAAGTGAGAGGGACCCCACAGGGTTGCCATGGAGGGCTTTTTGGCTGACCCTTTACTGAGAGTCTAGGGAGCCCATGGCCTTAAGATTCTTGCGCAGTCTTGGTTTGAGCAGAGACTATTGATAATACCTTAATGACTTACTTCTTTGTGCTCTGGTGAGTTTCTCTGATTACTTAGTATCAAAGGGAGATATTTTGGAGCTAGGGAGCCAGGTTTATTATTTTCCTGTTTTTCCTAATGTATTTTCTTGGGATGGGTAGGCCTGACTCTGGGCCTTTCCCTTGGGGCCTTTCGGTGTCCTTGGGGTTTATGGGAGCCCAGAGATTTCTGGGAGCCTGACTCTGGGATGTTGGACTTCAAGCCTTCTGAAAGTAAGCTGTTGTTTGGGCCACCTGGTCAGTGGTATTTTATTACAGCAGCCAGAGTTGAGTAAGGCAGAGAGTGAGCGAGGACCTCATGTTAGGAGGTGACATTTAAGCAAATCTTAAAGGAGGTGCAGAAGCTAGCCACTCTTTGGTGGCGGAGTGGAGTCGTGGGGAGAGTGAGGGGCAGCCATAGATGAGATCAGAGACATGACCATGTGGGGCCCAGGTTCCCAAATCTTCTCAGTTCATGGTGCCCTTTTTGTCTTAGTAATTTTTCATGATGCCTTACATCAAAGGAAATACTGAACAAGGTCTTATGAGTTGTTAGATTCTAACAATTCAATAGTCAAGTCTGACAGATGTTGCTGTGTTAAGCTCAGAAATGGAAGCCATCCTCTGTGCCCCTGTGAACATACGGTGCTGTCCTGGGGTGCCTCGGTGGACAGTTTGAAACTGGCAAATGTAGAGTGGTCCATTTTAAGGACTTTGGCTTGGACTTTTGGCAGCCACGGCTTTGACTTTGAGTGAAGAAGTGACAAGGTACATTTTAAAAGATTGCCTTGACTGTTGTGTTGATAATCTTGAAGCTAATTGCAACAATCCAGGCAAGAGATGATATAGCAGCTGGGGGGGAGTGATGGGCGTGGTGAGAAGACAGTTACATAATAGCATGTATTTTCCCTTATCTTTCCCTGCCTAGCCCCATCTGCCCCTAACTCATTCCTACATCACTGACATCGGCTACATGGCTGAGCCTGGAAAACACGCTGAGTGAGAGAAGTCATGCACTAAAATCTGCAGGTTGCCAGATTCCATTTACATGATATATTCAGAATAGGTCATTTCATGGAGATTGAAAGCGGATTCGCAGTTGCCAGGGCCTGGGGGCGTGGGGAATGGGGACTAACTGTTGAGTGGGTCTGGGGTTTAATTTTATATGATTGTATTTTACACTTGATCTTAGCCAAAAGGCCGAGAAGCAATGATGAGTGTGTTTTAGAACTAGACATGGGGATCCCTGGTGGCTCAGCGGTTTGATGCCTGCCTTCGGCCCAGGGCGTGACCCTGGAGTCCCGGGATCAAGTCCCGCATCGGGCTCCCGGCATGGAGCCTGCTTCTCCCTCTGCCTGTGTCTCTGCCTCTCTCAGTCTCTCATGAATAAAAAAAATCTTTAAAAAAAAAAAAAAAAAAAAACTAGACAGCGCTGTGGTGGTGAAAGAGCACTGTGAACACACCAAATGCTATTGAATTTTTCACTTATAAATGCTTCATTTTGTTATTTGAATTTTACCTCTATAAAAATTGTTTTAGGGGCACCTAGGTGGCTCAGTGATTGGAGTGTCTGCCTTCAGCTCAGGTCGTGATCCCAGGGTCCTGGGACCAGGTCCCGCATGGGGCTCCTTGCAGGGAGCCTGCTTCTCCCCCTCTGCCTATGTCTCTGCCTCTCTGTGTCTCTCATCAAAAATATAATCTTAAAAAAAAAAAAATTGTATCTCAGGCTTTGAGTCTGCCCCCTTCCCGTGACTGTGGTACATTAATCTATGACTATGTTTAAGCCACAGTTGATTAGAGAAGACAACACAATAAATTAAGTGTGTTTATTAGGAAGATAAACTCCAAATAATCACAAGTAGTTCTGTTGCACTTTTGGCAACTGCACAGGAAAAGATATCTTCACGGAGTCCACAGGATTTTGCTTATACCACAAAAGTTTTAAGGCAGTTCCATTCGAGGCTGCAAAAACTAGGTCCGTGACATAAACGTAACATTCAATAACTCAGACCCCCAGACATCCCCAATCATCAACAAATCTCTGAACTAGACAACAGGCACTGTCAGGAACAGAGAATCCCTGTCTCAAATGCAATTCGAGATGACAGATACAAGAGGGGCCCATTCAAGACCTCCCAAACTTACACAGCTAACACAGACCAATGGTGCTCTCCGCGGGCCTCCACCCTCACACATTTTTATTTACCATAAACATTTTACACTGTCCGAGGAGAACAAATGCACATGAGGAGAGAGGAAAAACAGGACTCACTATCTCGTACCACAAACAAGATTACAGAAAACACAGGACCGGACACAGTCACACTGAGATACACGACTCTTCTGGCAGGTCCCTAACAGGCACTGAGATGAAGCTTAAAAATATGCGGGGGTAAGCTCCGTCTTCCCCTCCGTGGTTACCACCTGGATTAGGCTTCCTGAACTCGGCCGGTTCTTCCCTGTGATCCAGTCATGGAACGTTCTAGAACAAAGAAGATAAGCTTTATACATTTTCTTTTTCGGTTTTTTTTTTTAAGGTTTTATTTATTTATTCATGAGACACACACACACACAGAGGCAGAGACATGGGCAGAGGGAGAAGCAGGCTCCACGTGGGGAGCCCAGTGTGGGACTTGATCCTAGGACTCCAGTATCACACCCTTAGCCAAAGGCAGACGCTCAACCACCCAGGTGTCCCCTGTGTGTTTTCAAATCTCACAAATGGGGTCATGATTTCTGGAACAAAGGATGGCTGCCCCAGCCACCCTCTGTGGACCTATGGCGTGGCACTAATTCAGACACCTGACCCCAAATGTTCCATCTAGCGTCTAGGTCAGAGATGTTGCTGGAAGTGCTGGCTTTAAAAAAAAACAAACAAACATGTTTTTAAATGCAAAACACAATTCAAACCGTGGCTGGCAGAAAGAACTGTGGGCCTCGTTGAGACCACAAGCTCTGCAGCCACACTGCCCAGCTCAGATCTGGGCTCTGCTATGTGATCTGAGGCACGATACTTACCTCCCCTGCCCCCACGCCTCCAAGTCCTCAAACTTCCCCCACTGACTTGCTGTGAACATTAAATAATAGTTTTAAGTGCTTAAAGTGGTACCTGGCATATAACAAGGCCTACATAAAACTAGTTCCAAACATCAAATAAAAGTCCCTGATATCCCTCAATTTAATTAAAATGGGATGTAACCTCAGGCCAGAAGCACATCTCAAACTTTGCAAACATCTTGCATAACAGCTATCGAACGGCTCACATGCTGGCACTGCAGGGTAAGGTTGTCCCCAGCTCGGTGAGGGCAGGGACTGCACCTTATTTACGTCCCCGCCCCAGGGCCCAGCACAGCACCTGGCCCACAGTGGGTGCTTGGAGAATACGTGCTTACTGGACAGAGGGCTTGGGGAATTGAGATCTAGGCACACACACACACACACACACGAAAGAAATGAGGAAGTTCACTCTTTCATGATCTTCAAATGCCACCCATCTTCACAAACATGGAAATGTGATTTCGGGAACAAAGATAATTTTTGTAGGTCTGTGGCTCTGCACTAATTCAGGCCCGAGAGCCCAGTTATGCGTCTAGATCAGCATCTTACTCCCACAGTGCTCGCTGCTCCTCAGTAGCAGAGACGATGCCATTAACAGGAGTGGAGGCTTACCGAGCACCCGCTGTGTGGGTCAGACACTACGCCAAGCGCTAACACATGTAGTCCCCTTAACAGTTACTACGGACCCATTATATGGACAGGAAAACTGGGGCCTGGAGCAGTTCGACAATGCACTCAGGCTGGTCAGCTCGAGATTCACATCAGCACTCTCACCCCAGCTCCCTGAGATCCACACTGATATGTGTGTGACACACCCTCAGGGGCCTGGTAACCTCCCAGAGCCACCTGGACTGGTTACAGGAGAGAACCTGGCATGGCCCCTGGTCTGTAAAAGGCAGGAACCCAGGCAGGAAGCTGCCCACATTATGGCATGATGTCAATACTCACTCAACCAGGAACTCCAAGGGGGTCCAGGAACTGAAGTCAGCCTCGGGCATGGATTTCCTGTTCATCGGGGTGTCCAGGGTAACCCTGCGGTGCACAGACACAGCCCTGTCATGTGTGCCTCCCCACTGCTGCCCCGACCTCCTCGGCCAGGAAAACACGCCGTGAGTTTCTGGCACCAAGGTGGCCGTGTTTACATGGGGAGACCACATGAGGACAATCGGAGAGGAGCCAGGAAGCCCCACATTACAGAGACCACGTCCAAGCATCATTCAGTGAGGGGCTTTGGGACTCACCCCTCAGGCAGACAGAACCAAACGAAAGAGCCTCTTTAAACACAGTCCTGCCTGTTCTTACCTACAGTCTTTATTAAGTAAACTGATTAGCTGTTTACATCTTTATTCATTCCCTAAAATGCAGCAGACTCTTCTCAGGGCTTTTTAAGGCTAATAAGAATAATATTCCTTTAAATAAGGGGGAAAAGACCGTTTCATCCTTCATTTTTGCGGCAAACATGTTTTCTACAAAATCTTATGAAAAGACAGGATTCAGGCACGTAGGACTCTTCCAAAGAACAGTGAGGCCTGAGGAATAATTCAAAGTAGCTGGCAGAGCAGGTCACAGAAGCTCACAAATGAAAGGGACCCAGAAAGCCCAGGGCCCTCGCAGTCCCAACATGTACTTTATAGAACTGCAGGCAAGGGATGCCGGGAGGCTCAGCAGCTGAGCGTCTGCCTTCGGCCCAGGGCTGATCCCGGGTCACAGGATCGAGTCCCGCATTGGGCTTCCCACAGGGAGCCTGCTTCTCCCTCTGCCTGTATCTCTGCCTCTCTTTCTGTGTCTCTCATGAATAAATAAATAAAATCTTGGGGGAAAAAAAAAAGAACTGCAGGTAAGAGGCAAGCCAGTTGGTGCTAGAATCATTCCAGCAGAAAGGAACCCTACATCCAAAGCAGCTGCCTTGCCTGGGACAGCGGACTAGCGAGGACCTTCCTCCTGGTCACAAGATCATCTCCCAGTGTCCCGTATTGTCCCTCAGACATGTCCCCCCACACACACACACAATAACACACACAAACACTAAATACAATCTCTCTTCCACTGGCCTTATAATGACTTGAAAGAACTACAAATATTAAAATAAAACGTGTAGATTACTTTTAATAAGGAGAGGCAGAGGGACAATGGAGGAAAGGAAAAAAAAAAACAAAACAGAAAGACAGAGTAAAGACAGACAGACAGACCCACCCATCAGCCAATCAGCTACTGTGGACAGCCCGGGATACTCCCAACACCCGAAGAAGTATCTTCAGGGCCTCTGGCAAATTTTAGAAGCCAAGTCCCTGGTGGAAAGCTGCTCCATGTGGACTCCTGGCAGTGGGCAGAGGTGGGTAGCGGACGGGGAGCCCCCACCACCACTTACGGGAGTACGGCGATGGCCGCAGAGCCGGAAGGCATGCCGCTGTTCTTCCCGGCGAGGCTCTGGCAGAGCTGATGAACAGCACCCTTGGCCATGCCGTAGCCGATCATCCCTGCAGAAGGGGGGGAAGACAGGTCAGTGACCAGTGGCCACCACGAGTGTGTCTGCAGAACACTACGCCAGTTGGGGAGGAAGAGAAGGATGGACACCTGCAGAGAGAAGTGAAAGGAACCTAATATTCAAGTGCACTTTTTTTTTTTTTAAGATTTTATTTATTTATTCATGAGGAACACAGAGAGAGAGAGAGGCAGAGACACAGGCAGAGGGAGAAGCAGGCTCCATGCAGGGAACCCGACATGGGATTCGATCCCGGGACTCCAGGATCATGCCCTGGACCAACAGCAGGCGCCAAACCGCTAAGCCACCCAGGGATCCCCTCAAGTGCACTTGTTATTCACCCAGCACTTAGCATTTATCATAAAAACCATAAAGTTGATGTTATTTGTACTGCTGAGGTGCAGACAGGGTGTGTCAGGTGCCCAGACTCATACACAGACTTGCACCAAGGTTAAAGGTCATGCAACTCTCTCAGATGGAAAAATGCTTGTGGGCACGATGGAGCAGTCATCTGGAGTGCAGGCTGCCCGAGTTCAAATCCCAGCTCTTCCACTCACCACTGAAGAGATCCGGGTAAGTTCTCAAAACCTTTCTAACCCCGTTACCCCTACCTGGTAAATGGGGATAATGTACTTACCTGTGGGCTCCTGTCAAGTGAACAGAAGTAACGTGCCCTGGAGTCCCACTCGCTGTTTACCCAATATAGAAGTGGAACAATTATCACCTAAGTACACATGCCACCTACTAACTTTCCTTTCCTGCCGCTGGTCAGTGAATGTTTGCAGACTGAAGCAAGGCAGGCCTTTTACTAGGACAGGTTTCCATTTGTCCCACGGATGGGTGGCATGAACCCAGTCTCTCTCCCCCATAGCACCCAACTGTGGATTCTCATCAACCAACAACAGAGAAGCAAGGTTTAGTCACTGTAAATGCCTCTCCTCCAGATCAGCAGCCTCCTTAGAAAACCCCAGCACTCACGCTGTTCAGAGTATAACAGTCCAGGAGGCACCCAATGTCCAGGGGAGGTGGGGATCATAGCCCCGCTGAGGAACTAATCACTAAGTGTTCCAACAGCAACCCTGGATTGCAAAAAAAGGGTCAAGGTCTCAAAGAGTTATTTAGAAGCACGAGAAGATTTCACCATCTCTGGCTTCTATGTCTAATCGGGGGAAGAAAGCCAACAGGGACACAAAGACCTCTGCATGATTAATTTTTTTTAAGATTTTATTTATTTATTCATAAGACAGAGAGAGAGAAAGAGAGAGAGAGAGAGAGAGAGGCAGAAACACAGGCAGAGGGAGAAGCAGACTCCCTGTGGGGAGCTCTATGCAGGACTCCATTCCAGGATCCCAGGATCACGACCTGAGCCAAAGGCAGACACTCAACCACTGAGCCACCCAGGCGCCCCGAACTCTGCACAATTAAAATAAACCAGTGCACGAATCTTATGCATGCAGCCCCAGGCCCCAACAGACATCCAGGGCCCCCTCCTCATTCCATTCAAATGACACAATGAAGAAAGAAACCAGCAACCACCAACAAGCTACCAGACCCTAACGGTTTAATTCCACAGGATTCTATACAATGTGGGTAAGGAGATCATTTGCAAGATGAAAAAAAAAAAAAAAAAATTCGTGCATTCGTGAAGAAGATAAATACCTTCCTCCCAATTATTAAAAGGATTGGTGTTGTCCCTAAAGACTGATTTCCAAACACAGCACAGATCCCTAAGTGGTAAAAGAGTGGTCACCCTCATTCTGATAGTTAATCCACCAGGAGATAGTCTGTAAATACAAGCTGGGACGTAGGAGAGTGGGGTTTTCTGAGTGCTTTTCTAAGAGAAAACTTTCCAGTTTTGAACAACCTTTCTTGTATCTAAAGGACCACTAAGGCTGTTTGTCATTTACTTTTAGATTATACACAGATTTCCCCGGGTTCCAAATCAAAGTTTAAAGACTCCATGACTCAAATAAATTTAACAACACCTAACTAAGAACTTAGAAATGAATAAGCTTATTGATATATGAAGCAGAAATCGTTGGGCTTTTAAAGTCAGTCTGGAATAAGTAATAAGAAATAATAATAATAAATAGTAATAAATAATTTTCACATTGACTACTGCCCCTATAATATCTTTCTGAGCCATTTATGTCCATTAAGACATTTATAAGTCACAATCACCATATAGAGGAGGTACTTTTTACCCCCCTTTTATAGATGATAAAACTGAGGCCCAGAGAGGTTAAGTAACTTGCCAAATGTCGCATAGTAAGTGGCCAAACCACAACCAAAGACCAACCGGTACGGTTCCAGAACCTGCAGTCTTAACCAGTATCTGAAACTATAAATAAATAAAAAAGATATTTAAAAACCAACATAAAGAGACTGTTCTGTCTTTTAGAAAAATCAGTCGTTTGGTCGTAGGGTTTTCTTTTTTAAATGTCAAGCTATTCACTCATATCTCGACTCACTTTCCAGTGCCCCTGCTGTATGTCACCTTTAAGAAAAATCCAATCTCCACCAAACTAACATCTAACATTTACACAGCTTTAATTACTGCAAGCGCTGTGGACTTGTAAGATCATATGCTCCAAGACATTGAATAAAAATGAGTGACAAGAAATCGTTAATTTGTAAGAGCCTCACACTTCAGTGACTTAGATTAAAATTGAAAAAGGCATTCAAGTTCTCTATCACTTACTAAAAAGGCTACCCCCTCCCAAAAAAAAACCCTCCTCTCCTTTTTTTAAGAGATGAGCTTGCCTAGATAGTAGAGGTAGACACTTTCTGCCCCCCTGTGCTGTAAGCCCCATACCACTCAAGTTTCAGTAGCCTTATCCCAAAGGGAGTGTTATGGGTTGAATTATATATCCAAAAATCATGTGTTGAAGTCCTAACCTGCAGCACCTCAGAAAGTGGTTGTATTTGGAGACAAGGTCTTTAAAAGTGTCATTAAGCTAAAATGAGGTCTTTTGTGGCGGCTCTAATGCAATCTGATGGGTCTCCTTACAAGAGGAGGTCAGGACACAGACACACACTGAGGGGACCCGGGGAGAAGACGCCGCCTGCAAGCCAAGGAGAGAGGCCTCAGAAGACACCAACCCTGCCAGCACCTTCATCTTAGACTTTCCAGCCTCCAGGAACTGTGAGGAAATAAATTTCTATTTAAAGCCCCACCAGGGGCATGGTCCATTGTCACACTGGGTGTAAAAATATAAAAGGAAAGCATCCATCCATGTGATACTGGAGAACAAGCACACCATTTAGAAATGATCAGGGTTTTGGTTCAAAGTAAATTTGCAGGTCACTTATTATATAACAATCAGTCACTTCACCTCTCTAAGTTCTAGTTAGCTCCCCTGTGAACAAAAAAGGTAATACCCAACCACCTTGGGATTAAATGAGAATATACACGAAAGGAAAAGAGTGGCTGTAAGAAGGCTTGGGGCATACTGGGCACTGCATACACATCCATGCCTCAAATGCCTCATAGCTACACTTTGGGGAGGCGTTACTCTCACTTAACAATTAAAGAAACTACAGCAGGATTTGGTCAAAGATATCAAATAATCTGTTCGAAGCCACCCAGCTCAAGTGAGGAATTCGCAGCTAGCTTCTCTTACTCTAACGGCCTCCACCGTTTTCAGAGGCTGGGCTGCTCCCCAGGGACCTACGGAAACAGTGTGATATGATGATGATAAAACTTGTTTATTAACTGATTAAAATCTAGCTCAGCACCACTCCCTGGGTGGATCCCAGATAAATGAAGTGGGTGGGCATGCCAGATCACAGGACCCTGTATCCACCACCAACAGGAAGACAATGCAAGCAGAAGGGTCAGGAGTCCTTCCCCTAAAGAGATCCAGGCCTGAAGGAAGCAAACTCCACCCATCTGTGAAGCATCTTGGAGGGTAAAAGGCTCCCAGGCCCCTCACCTCAGCAGAGTGCCCAGCAGCCCAGTGGGCAAGGGTAAGCGCTCCCATTTCACAATTTTAGTACATGTGCTGCCGAAGCGAGCACTCGCTCCCATTTCACAGACCGGGAAATGAAGGCTTACCAGGAGTCCCATCCAGGGCGGCCTTGGCACCAGCCAAGGTTAGGATGCCTCCTTCCTTGAGGTGCTTGGTGGCCAAGTGGCTGGAGATGGTTGATGTCCACATGCTCTGCTTCCACATCAGGTCACAGTTTTTAAAGAGAGCTGAGCAAAGAAAGAACAACACACGAGCTCAGCATTCGCAGTGAAGAAAGTGGAAGGTGAGCTCTACTCACGGCGTCCAACAAGGAAGCGCAGAGAGCCTCTCCTGCTCTCCTGGTCCCTGACTGCAAGGTCCAGTCCAAACAGAACAGGGCCTGTGGTCAGAGACTTGGGTTCAAATCCAGACCGTGTGATTACCCATGTCTCAGTTCCCTCACCTGTCCGCTGGTAAAATTTTAGCCAGTCAATGAGGACTGTTAACAAATATGCTGGACTGGCTTCACCTCAAAAATCATTCTACCCTATAGAACATCTTAAAGGAAGGGGACGATGAAAGGCATTAGATGTGTAATAAGAAGCTGTACGTCTAAGTCAGGTTTTACCTGTGATAAAAATCTGAGGGCTGAGTACTGCATGGGCATCAAGAGGATTTTTATAGAGCTACATTTTTTATGGCTGGAAGTTTAATACTGGCTTTAAAGGCTCTTTAAAAGAAAACTGATATAACAACCGTTTCACACTTATTTTAACCCTCTGGCCTTGCCTGAGACGTAGCAGGGATTAAGTGGTAACGTATATCACATCACCAGCCAGGCAAGACACCCATAATCTAGAAAGAAAGCCCTCCTGATACAGGAGGAGGGGTCTTCAGGAGGTGATAACCAAGATGCTGACTGCATTTCTTGGCTATAAAGGACTAGACAAAAAAGTATCAATTCTTGTTCCCAAAACACTCAAAAGGCCATCAAGCATGTTTCACCAACCTGATCACCCCACAAATTCCAATTTTACATTTAACTGATTTCACAGAAAATCGATTCCTTTTTTTTTTTTTTTTTTTAAGATTTTATTTATTTATTCATGAGAGACAGAGAGAGGCAAGCAGAGACACAGGCAGAGGGAGAAGCAGGCTCCTTGCAGGGAGCCTGATGTGGGACTCAGTCCTGGGACCCCGGGATCATGACCTGAGCCAAAGGCAGACACTCAACCTCTGAACAACCTAGGTGACCCCAAATCCATTCCTTTTTAAAACAGCTTTGACGGGGGCCTCTGGGACATTCTATGGCAAAAATGCCCCAAACTCACCAAGTTGATCACAGGAAAAAAAAAAAATCTAAATTAACAGACTAAAAATAACAACAGAATGCAATGCACAAACCCTGACTGGAATATTTAGATGGGGTAAAAACAAACAAACAAAAAAAATAATGATACAAGATTTGGAACACATTGAGGAATTTGAATCCAGACTGAATATTATTAGTCTTATAGAATTATTATTAACTTTCTTAGGTATAGAAATGGTATTATTAGAACATAGGAGAATGGGTTTGCTCCCTGAAGATACATGCCGAAGGATGGCCAAATGTCAACATGCTTTCAAATGCTTAATAAAAAATCACACATGCAGGATACACCCACACCAGGAGGCAAGAGAGTGCACGGACGGCAAATGGTAATTACTGAATCTAGATAGAGGGCACGTGGTATTCAAGGAACTGTTCTTCCAACTTCTCTGTGTATTTGGAAATTTTCATAAGAAGAAGTTGAGAAATGGACTCAGCTTTAATACATACTCAATGTTGAATTCTTGTAGGCCCTGAAAGATTAGGGTAGAAACAATGATAATTTCATTCTGCTTCTATGGTTTGTTTTTTTTTAAGATTTTAAAATTTATTTATTCATGAGAGACGGAGAGTCAGAGGGAGAGGGAAAAGCAGGCTCCCCAAAAAGCAGGAAGCCCGACACAAGATTCGATCCCAGGGCCCCTGGATCAGGACCTGAGCCGAAGGCAGATGCTCAACTGATTGAGCTACGCCCTCTGCTTCTATTTTAAACTTCAAACTCAACATCCCCCGTCCCCTAACCCCATTTATGGGGAGTTTTTCCTTCATCTGTCCCATGGGAGGTTAATCCCTACTTCACAGAGCTACTGCAAAGATTCTGGGAGAAATATAGAAAAACATCAGCCCTGGCAAATAGGATGGCCCCAATCTGTGCCAGCTGGACAAAGAGCAGACAAGAATGAATGGTGAATGCAAAAAAGGACTCACACTTGGATTTGGCGTTGCCCCCAGCCCAGCCTCCAGCCACACAAAGGATCGCATCCACCTTCTCTTCGCCCAAGAGCTTTCCGACCTCAGCAGTCACCTTAAACGAAAGAGGGGGAAAGGTGCATAAACCATCAGGTAAACCTAAACAGGTGAACAACACTTTGAAAATGTAGATGCAGGACCAATCTCTAATAAGCATGTCAGATGGTGAACCCCAACTACATTTCAATGTGATTTTAATAAAGCAGTCTAGTGTCTTCTTGTGAACATTCTAAAAGGGTGGGACATAAGCATGCCTGGAATAAAACAACTAATAAAGATGGAGCTGCCTGGATGGCTCAGTCAGTTAGATGTCTGCCTTTGGGTCAGGTCATGATCAATCATAGGGCCCTGGGATCAAGCCCCACATCCTACCTACTCCCTGCTCAGTGAGCCTGCTTCTCCCTCTCCCACTACCCCTTCCCCCACCTGTGTTGTCTCCTTCTCTGTCAAATAAATAAATAAAATCCTTAATAAAAAAAAATGAATAGGGGATCCCTGGGTGGCGCAGTGGTTTGGCGCCTGCCTTTGGCCCAGGGCGCGATCCTGGAGACCCGGGATCGAATCCCACATCGGGCTCCCGGTGCATGGAGCCTGCTTCTCCCTCTGCCTGTGTCTCTGCCTCTCTCTCTCTCTCTCTCTCTCTCTGTGACTATCATGAATAAATTAAAAAATTAAAAAAAAAATAACAGAACCATCCAGGCACCCCGTGGTGGTTCTTAAAAAAAAAAAATAATAAAAAAAAATAAAAAAATAAAAAAAAAAAATAAATAAAAAAAAATGAATAAAGAAAAGTAGGAGAAGGCTTTAAAAAATTCACAGAGCATCGATACCCACAGCTAACCTGCTGGTATATTTCTTTCCAGACTTTCTTCAGGCATCACAGAATCATAACGTGAGATAATCAATTCTCCTCTTGTCCCCTCAATACAAAAATCCCTTTCACTTGCAACCCCAAATCAAAATGCCAATGAGAAATATTTTTAAGACCAATAAAAAAAGTCAACTATACTTCAATTAAAAAAAACACAGTCCATGGTAAAATGTTAGTAAATACTAAGTGCCTGGGTGTTCATTTATCTC
The DNA here is from genome assembly GCF_018345385.1 of Vulpes lagopus. Classification (NCBI taxonomy): domain Eukaryota; kingdom Metazoa; phylum Chordata; class Mammalia; order Carnivora; family Canidae; genus Vulpes; species Vulpes lagopus. The sequence continues at coordinate 123,254,938 of NC_054827.1, read as the reverse complement.
TTTACTTCTGTCTGAAATTTTTAAAGTATTGAAAATATATACATGTCCTTCTGTTATAATTTATTAAAACAAAAATCTGGCAAGACAGGCAATTCTGGCCATCGACCACGGCCCTTTCACATTTCTCCAGCATGGCTGAGGTGACTTAACCTGGGACCGTGTATCTTTGCCAGCGACAACATGTTCTGTCCTCTTGCCTTCTCAAGCAATTTCTGAGGCCCCCAATCACTCCCTCAAAGAGAATGCTCTGGCAATGGAAACCAATCTTTCCTTCCTCTCCCTACACCCTATACCTACATCTTTCCTTGTAAGAAATTCTGGAATTCCCCATGGCCTCTATTCATGATCATCGCATCTAATCCTGCCTTACATTTGTTGACCTTTCTCCTATTACCCTGGTTGCCAGGCTGCCCCCATCTCTTGTTCTTAAACCAAGTCCTGTTACCAAGAGGCCAGATCACAGCTGCTGGAAGTTGGATCTCTCCCAACATCCGTATGCACACACAACCCTGTGCATGTTCTACTTTTCAGGGAAGTACAGAGCTTGCAGAAACAAGGCACCTGTTTGACTTGTTTTTTTCACATTTATGCATTTTTAAATTCCTCCTCCTCCAATTTTGTTCTTCTGCCCAATAGTTTTCTAATAGTTTTTCATTAGACTTAATGAATGACTTTCAGGGTGGCCGGGGGGGTTTCAATCAAGACGTGATCTCAAGGTCCTGAGATCAAGCCCCATTAAGGGCTCCATGCTGGGCATGGAGCCTGCCTAAGATTCTCTCTCTCCCTCTTCCCTCCAAAAAAAGATTTAATGTCTTTCTCACATCTTATCTCCTCACTCTCTCTAGTGAATTTCCTGCCTTAGGGGTCAATTTTCCATGTGTTAGGATTGAATTTCCTTTTCTGAAGCCTTAAAAACAAAAAGATGTCATGGTTTGTCCAGAAACTCTTAGTTGGGTGAGTGGGGGGTTAGGGAGCGTTAAAGGTTTTAAAAATCTGAGCTTGTAATAACTAAGGCATCTCTCCATCTTTGTCTTTATAATGCACTATCAAGGGACGCCTGGGTGGCTCAGCAGTTGGGCATTTGTCTTTGGCTCAGGGCGTGATAGGAGTTTGGGATCGAGTCCCACATCAGGGTCCCTGCATGGAACCTGCTTCTCCCTCTGCCTATGTCTCTGTCTCTCATGAATAAATAAATAATCTTTTAAAATAAAATGCACTATCAAGTCAAGTCTCAGATGAGGACAATTTCAAAAATGCACGTGACATCAGAAACTTGCAATTAACAGGAATCGAAGAGACAGTAAACAAAGAAACACTACAGAGAACCACATCCAGAAGGGCTGCCAATACCCAAGCCTGGGTGCTTCCTTGCATTTAGTTTAGCTATTATTGCTTTGTTCACATGGAGCCATGTTGCCCGGAGGCAGCCCATGCTGCCAAGAGGGCAGATATCAAACCCCATTGCCTAGGTTCAAATCCCAGCTCTGACACCTCCCACCTGTTTGACCTTGAGCAAATACCAGAGCCTTTCCCTGCTTCAAATTCCCCATTTCTGAAAGAGAAATCAATCAGAAACTTTGGTCTGTGAATGTTACAGAGATTAAGCAAATCAATGTGAATAAAGCACTCAGAACAGGTGCCTGACACTTAACAACAGGTTGGGTTTTATCATTAAGGCCAACAGGTAATCAACAGGTATAGAAAACACCAGGATCATGTCAAAAAAAGAACAACAAAAATCTATATTCTAGAAGAAGTCAGCTGGCTTTATATATACTAACCTCTGTCAGACTGATGCTTTAGAAAGAGCAAATGAGCAGGACAGTATGCTCAGTTTGGGTTGTTTTTGTTTTTTTAATTTTTAGACTGAACACATGTATACGTTTGGAGAAATGGATTGGAAGGAAATATGAAACATTACTTACATAGTGGGACTAAAAATGATTCCCCCCCCCCTTCTTTTTGCTTTACTGAATTTTCTACATCATACATGCATCATTTTTAAAATCTGAAATATTTGTTAAAACTCCGCTAAGGACCATCAAACATCAGAGTCCCAACAGTGTTCAGATTACTAGAGAAAGCATAATTAAACAAAGAGCAGACCCTGAGCTTATGAAAGTTGTTAATAAATTTCTCTTGACTTTTTTTCTCTTAAAGATTCTTAAATTTATTTTAGAGAGGGAGAGAGAATACTCAAGCAGATTTCCTTGAGGATCCAAGCTGAGCATGGAGTCTAACGAAGGGCTCAATCCCAAGACCCTGAGATCATGACCTGAGCCAAAATCAAGAGTTGGAGGGATGGTCAACCAGCTAAGCTACCCAGGCACCGCAGTAAATCTCTTATTAGAAAATCCATGCTCCCTACTCCACCACCCGCTAGCCTGCTGGGCATGTCGCTTAAGTGTCTGAAACTCAGTCTCCCAAGCCATAAAATGGGACTATCACCACCTGCTCGCCTGCTTCATTGAGTGTTTACAAAAGTATGGCACATGGCACAAAGCATGATGTGGAGATTTCCTTGGAAATGCGGGCTGCAGTGCTGGCAAGAGAACCAGCGTACAGTCCCCCAACCAGCTTGTGGGAATGGCTCTTCCAGAAAGATCAGCCCACTTAAGAGCATCCCTGATATTTATACCAAGACGCCCATCAACAGTGACACTATCATGGGGAGAAAGGGGGTATTTCACAGTTTACTTAATATTTATTTGACTTCTCGTTTTACAATTAGCATATCATTCGATAATTAAAAATAACCTGTTTTGTTAGTATCCATGCTTTGAACCAGGAAGCTCCACCTTTTAGAATGCATCCTAAATAATCAGAGATGGAAACAAAGATGTTCACCACAGGATTCTTGATAATGGTAAAAAAGAAAAACTGCAAAACACGTGCAGGAAGTGGAAACTAAGGAAATTAAAAATCACACGCTGACACACAGGAGTTTTTTTAAGTGGTCTGCAGTATTTAAATTAAGTTTTTAAAAAGCTGACCATAAAATATAAAATACAAGATTATCTCAACTTATAAAACTAAAAACATATAGCATGCATAGAAAAGACAAGAAAATGGGCCAAAATGTGAACATTGAGCTATCTGGAAATGGATTACAAGTAATTTATCTTCTTTTTTGTTTTGTTTTTTCACTTTTTCCAAATTTCCCTCAATGAGCACAAATGGCTTTCACAGAAAATACTAGTTGGAAAAAAAAAAAAAAAGAACACACCACCAGTGGAAACCACTGCCCCTCCTAGGGTCTCCCTACTACAATGCTTGGGTGTGTGTGTGGGGGGGTCTCTTTCTGGAATTACCTGGTCAGCCTGCTCGGTAAATGAGTCTGTCATTTTAACCACCACGCTAGCACTGGCCTCTTCATTCTCCACCACATCAATGCTGGCAACCCACTGGCGTGAAAGAGAAAACAGCTTTGGTCAAGAGACAGTAAGTTGTCATTCCATTAAAGATCCACATCCAGAAATGGGGGCAGTGGAGACAGATAAGAAGCTTAAAAGAAAACCCACTAGAGAAAGGATCTTACTGCTGACCTCTTGGGATCCTTACAGGGACATATGGCTTCAGCCAGCCTACCCCTTACCCAGCCCCAGCCCAGCCCATCTCATCTGCCTCCAAACACCTCACCTTCCTCCTCCACTCTCACCTCTGAAGATAAACCCTGCACTTCTAGAGACCCTTAGACCAGGGGTCTGCAAAAATCTTTGGTGTAAAGGGCCAAATATTCTGCTAGCTTTAGGGTCTGTGTTGCAAAAACTCAGATCTGCTATTGGAACCCCAGAGCAACCACAAACAATACAGATACATGAATCGGTGTGGCTAATATTCCAATAAAACTCCAGAAATGTGAATTTCGTGTAATTTTCACATATCACAAAATAGTATTCTTCTTTTTTTTTTTTTTCTCCCATTTAAAAATGTGAAACCATTCTTAGTTCTTGAGCTATACTGGCAGGCCACGTTCAGCCTTTGGAGGACTAGTTTTCAGACCCCTGCCCTAGAGCACAGAGGGATGGCTTTGGGTCCTCATCCTGCAGTATTGTGGCTTTCTCATGGGGGTTAACAATTAACAAGGCTAGTGTGAAAATTAACTGAAAAAGCTCCTATCACAAGTGACCCCAATTCTTTCTCAGAAAGTTCCCAGGCCCCCAAGGTCCACAGGCCCTGGAGATAAGTATCTCTACCACAAGCTTTTTTTTTACCACACAGATTCCATTCAAGAACACTCACTACTTCCATGTCACCAGCCACAGGGGACACAGACACATACACCAGGTTGTAGCCCCTCCCAGAGCTCCTAGAAATGAAGGGGTAGGGAGGGGAGACAGTCAGAGGTAAGTCAGCTTGCCAGATTTTACCAAGTGCCCCCACCAGGGGAACTCACAGCCCTCATATCTGTAACACATGGATACCAGCAGGATCCGCTATATCCAAGTTTGGAGAAGAGTAAATGAAATTAAGAGTATGTAGGAACACGGTGCCTCGCCCCTGGCCAACACTCCTTACAAGTTCCCCACTGTCACCCCTCAGACCCTGGAAGGCGCCTGTTGAGAGCAGGAAGACGGTGGTGTGCTGAGAATCCCTTAGAAGTCCTATATCAGGTTCTTTTAAAAAAAAAAAATTTATTATTATTTATTTATGATAGTTACAGAGAGAGAGAGAGAGAGAGGCAGAGACTCAGGCAGAGGGAGAAGCAGGCTCCACGCACCGGGAGCCCGATGTGGGATTCGATCCCAGGCCTCCAGGATCGCGCCCTGGGCCAAAGGCAGGCGCCGAACCGCTGCACCACCCAGGGATCCCCCTATATCAGGTTCTGAGCTGGAAGGAAACCCTGGGACCCTGTCTCCCTGGTTCCTGCTGCTACTAACTAAACCCCCGAGACAAAGCTCCCCAGAGCTCCAGCACATTTTGTGCAAGTGACAGCTGCAGCGAGGAGAGACAGGGCGGAGTCTCCACCAGGATCGCAGGGAGGGTCTCGGGCCAGAGGTCAGCGCCACCCCTACTTGCACCCTACAGGGAGCAACACCTGAGGGTGCAAAGTAGTCGAAATAGTCTTCGCAAAACAAGAAGCCACCAGCATTTGCGGGGCTACGCCTTCAAAATACCAGGTCCAGAGTGGACTGAAGGAACCGGGTAATTATGGTAATACTCATGGCTGACATTTAAAGAGTTTTTACCACGAGTCAGGTGCTTTACAACCACACCAGTGATCTCATTCAAGGCGCACAATCCCCTAAGGGGTAAATACTAACGTTATCTCCAGTTTATGGATGAGGAAAGTGAGATTCGAGGGCGATACGCAATAGTGGCCCGCGCCTGGCAGTGAGATCCCAGAGCCGCCTCCTCGTTGTCTCTCCGCGTCTCTCAAGCCCGCTCCTCTCCATCGCGCTCTGGAATTCTCTCCGGGCCTGGCCGAGCCCGAGCGAGCAGCCCCATCCCCCACCGCCTTGCACAGCAAGGGCCCGGCACCTGGGGCGCAGCGTGGGCACACACGCGGAGCCAGGCACGGCAGACCCGTGCATGCAGGCGCGAGCACTCAGGCCGGTGCGCGCACGGCCCCAGCGTGGCCCAGTGCCCTCGCGGCTGCCCGGGCAGGCCCCGATGCTCCCCCGTCCCCAGCGTGCACACCTGCCACCCAACGCCAACGTGCCGCGCGCCCCAGCCGCCGGAGACCCGGCCGAATTACCCAGTTGCGGGCCCGGAACGCCTGCACGCATCGGGAGCCCAGCGCGCCCCTGCCGCCGTACACCAGCACCCGGCGCGCCTCGCCCGCCGCCGCCGCCATCCTGCTGCTCCCGCCCGGCTTGCCGAAAGCCCAACGCCCAGAGCCGGAGCGCGGCGCCCCGGGTCGCCCGGCCCCGCCCACCGGCCCCGCCCCGGCCCCGCCCCGGATCGCCCGGCCCCGCCCCGGCCCCGCCCCCGGCCCCGCCCACCGGCCAAGAGGGATCGCGCGGCCGCCAACCCTGCGCGGGGCCCGCGGCTGCCGCCTAGCGCGCGGTCCCGCCGGACGAGCCCCGCCGCCCTGCAGATGCACGAGCAGAGCCCCGCCCGCCCGCCCGCCCGTGGGTGCCCGGCACCTGGGGCTTGCAGGGAGCGAGCTAAGGGCCCCCGGGGAGGGTGGAGAGCAGGTGTGCGCTCACGATGCTGAGAGTCCGTCGGGCAGACGGCACAAACCACGCATATAGTTTACCTTTAAATAAGGGTGCAAGGGACGCCTGGGTGGCTCAGCGGTTGAGCGTCGGCCTTTAGCTCTGGGCATGATCCCGGGGCGGGGAGGCCTGGGATCAAATCCCCCGTCGGGGGATCCTCTCCCTGAGAGGAGCCTGCTTCTCCCCCTGCCTATGTCTATGCCTCTCTGTGTGTGTGTCTCTCATGAATAAATGAATAAAATCTTTTTCAAGAAAATACATTAAATAAATAAATAAGAGTGCAAGCTCTGAAGCTCGACTCCCTGTTTAATAGCTGTGTGTCCCTACGCAACTTGCTTGGCGGCTCTGTGCCTCAGTCTCCTCTCGGTAAAATGGGAATGCTAATGGTCTGTCCTCCTAGGATTTTGGAAAGGATTTTTCAAAATGATACTAAAAACAGTGTGTGGCTAGTAGTAGGAGTTCAATAGATGCCGATTGAGCATTATTAATGTTATTATTTTTGCCACTACTTCTGTTACATCACTGCACTTCTTAGAGATTGTGAGTTTGGGAGAAAGAAAATGCCAGGCTGTTTTAGTGGGGGCAGCTGGCACCATTTGGTGGGGCTTAACTGTGGGCCTTTAACATTCTTGTCAAATGGAGTCTTATATACAGTCACAGAGGTCCAAGGACACTATTATAAGACCTACATCTTAAACTGTCTCTACCAGACCAAAGGCCTGCTGTCCCACATGTAGTCAAATTTTTGAGAACTCTTGTAATAATTTTCATGGTCTTATTGTTGTTGTTTCAAAAGCACTGATTTGTGAAGTGTTAAACATTTAAAGTATAGTATCCTACAATTTTTGTATCACTGTTTTGGCAATATTATACATGTTTTGTGTCACCCTCCCACCATACAGTGTTGTACAAAGCAGACACACAGATGTTTGCTCAATACACTTGTGCCAGATAAGGCACACAAAAATATGTTCTTAGGGAACAGGATGCAGCCCACAACACAATCTATTATCAGAAGCTTCATTATCAGGAACAGAATTGCTAGAAGACCAGATGAGGAGATTAACACCATTTATTTGGTGCCCTCTGTATGCCATCAATCCCATGACAGATTAGGAAACTGAGCATGAGAGTCTCAAGCACTTGCCCAGAGAAATAGGAATTTTAACCCAGATCTTTAATAGAGCCCTATTTAACCGCACTTCCATTCAGCATTGCCAGAGCTTGTTGGGAATCATTTGTTTCCCATATTTTTCTAAAGTAATTATTCTAAAAATAGTTGCTCAATCTCTAAAATACCAAAAGTTGACATAGGCCCATCATCTGAGGCAGAAATACAATGCAAAGGTATTACACAGGTCCAAAGCAGACTTTCATTACTGTAAGAATAAATAACATTATTGGTCATGTATTAACATGCCAAACCTTTTCAGCCTTTTGTATGCATTCACCTCCAGAAAGACATTTGCTGTTTCAGGATACTGTGATGAAGATGAGCTGTTGTATTTCAAAGACCTGAACTCCGGCCCCGGCCCTGACATCCAGAGTTCTCATGAGAGAGGTCATTAGAATAGTATGTCTCTTGCCTACCAGAAAGGGTTTCTGCTGCATCAGCGGAGAGCAAACATATGGCAAAAGCTCTTTGTACTAAGGAAAGCTCTACACAAGCTTCAGAGACACTCTTGTTTATTTTCATTGTGGAGAGACCACAGAAGTGAACCCCACTATAGGGAAGGAAACTGACATGTTCCTCAGGCTCCTTGCTGCTCTCCAAGTGAGGTTTCTGGAACTCCTGCTGGCTAACAGTGGAAACTCCTGAACCCAGACCTACGTGACCTCCAGACCTCTGTGACCAAATAAAACTTTTACTGTGCCACTTCTGCCAAATTTGACTCCCCAAAACTATTGAGAGTTGCTGTTACCGGTCTCACATGACATTAACTTGACATAATAGATTAAACGTCAAAATCGAAAAGCCACAGTACAAGATAGAAAGTGGAGGGGGGGGGCAGAAAGTAGGGAATATTTCATTCCTAGTAGCTACAGATTAAAAGAAAAAGAAACAAATCTTCAGTATTAGAAGTAAAGCCCCCCCCCCCAAGGTAGGACTATCTGCTAACACAATAGAGAAACGCTTTTCTTTCCCACTTCAGATGACACAAAGTTGGTGATGGGGGAGGATACTGCTGGAGAAGAGGAGTGTTGAGTGTTGGGGTCCAGGCTGCCCTAGCAGCCACAAACTAATGCCTGCTGCAGTTTTACCCATGGCAGATTCACCCAGTGATAAATCCAAGCATCATATAGCCTTGTTTATACATTTCAATTAAAAGCCTTGAGAACAGAGGTCAGAGCATGGTATTAATAACAGTTCTGGTTCTGACAGCAGAACATTTTAGAGAAAGAAATGCCCAGGCACGCAGCCAGGAGCTAGACATTTGACACCATGCATTGTAGGCAGCATTCAAGTGCTAATCATCACATGCTCCTTTTCCTCCTATTGTATGAATTTTTTTGAGAGTAGTTAGTGTCTCTTTATAGTCAGATCTACCTAGTTTTGCCTGCTAATGACTTCCTGGCCATCAAGAGGTCCACGCCAGGGTTATTTAAATACCTGAAACGTGGAACAATTAAACCCTCTGCTGAAACTGTAGCCTAGTGGGAGCTATAGGATTACTTCCTTGGGTAACACACTCCTCTACACTTGAGTCAGGGGAAGGCCGTCTCGGTAGAGACTTCTGGATGTGCTTGTAGTAAACATGGGCTGTGGAGGCAGGCACTGAGGGGGGACCAGGAGGTGCACTCGAGATGCCGAAATGGTGTGTTTGGAAGAGCTGACCCTGGACCAGGCAATTGCAGAGTGTCCAGAGAATGTCAGCGACTCTCGCTGCTGCCTGGAAACCTGCGGGATGACCTGCACCCACTAGAATGCCTGGATGGTTCAAAAAGGCGTGGTATGGGCTGGCATCTTTACTCAGCTTCTCCTCCTTTATCCTGATCATCGTCGCCCTGACAGTGCCCCACTGGCTGAGTGGGAAAATCCTTTGTCAGACTGGAGTGGACCTGGTCAACGCCACCGATCCAGAGCTGGTCAAGTTCATTGGGGATATTTACTATGGGCTCTTCCGAGGATGTAAAGTGCGACAGTGCGGGCTTGGGGGCCGCCAGTCCCAGTTCACGAGTGAGTATACTCAGGGTATGCAAGCTGCTGTAGAACACTTTCCTTCCTTCCTTCCTTCCTTCCTTCTTTCCGTCCTTCCTTCCTTCCTTCCTTCCTTCCTTTTTTTCTTTCTTTCATTTTTTTAATTTACAAGGGTGCTTATGCCTAACTATGGGATTTGACTTCTGCCTCAATCTCAGGCATGATGACATTCCTATTCAGCATCAAGAACTTTTTTTTTTCTGCAGAAGTTTATAGAGACATAAAAAATAGGGATTTGTGTACTTCTGTAGTTTACCTCTCTTTGAAATAACTATTAAAATATTGAGCGCTTACATGTATCAGACATTCTGCTAAATGGTTTACCTGGCTTCTCTCTTTTAAGCCTTATAACAAATTTATGAAGAAGGAATTCTTAACATTCCCATTTTGCAGAGGACTACACTGAGACTTGGAGTGGTTATATTACTTGCCTGAGGTCCCCCAGCCAGGAAACAGCAGACTTCAGACCCATGCCACATGATGGGGCCATTCTCAGCCAGCCCAGCACGCTTCCACTTCTATTTATATAAAAGCTCCAGAGTCTGAGAACAAGCAAAGGGGCTGTTGTGTGCTGGGCTCTGGAGTCAGCCTACTTTCTTTGAAAGACCAAGTTGGAAAAAAAAAGAAAGAAAGAAAGAAAGGAAGGAAGGAAGGAAGGAAGGAAGAAAGAAAGAAAGAAAGAAAGAAAGAAAGAAAGAAAGAAAGAAAGAAAGAAAGAAAGCCCAAGTTGGGTGATCCCTAGAAAGAAAGAAAGAAAGAAAGAAAGAAAGAAAGAAAGAAAGAAAGAAAGAAAGAAAGCCCAAGTTGGGTGATCCCTGGAGGGAAGACCTAGGGCAAGGTACTGGAAGCTCTCCATGAACACGAGCAGGCACGGTCAGTGGCTGACATCCAGTCTTACGTCAGAGCTGCTCTGGGTGTAAACAGAGCAGAAATCCAAGCCCAGCTTATAAGGGATCTTCTGGGAATTAAAAACAAAGCAAAAAAGGCAATATTCTGCAAGTCTTTAGAATCAATTAAATTGCTCGTGAGAACAGTGTCCTCCACAACCATTATTAATCAACATAATGCGATGCAAGGGGACAAGGAATTTTACTCAATCGGTTTCTATATTTCAGAATCATAGTTTTTAGAATCTTCCTCGGGGTTAAGTATCTTATTAAATGCATAAAGACAAAGCTAAAGCCATTGATAAATATAATAATTGGAATTGGCATCCCTTATATATGTGAAGGAAATGTATATTTGTTATGGATAATCAGGGCCAAAAAGCTCTGGGAATATTTATATTTACCCAACAATGAAATTGGACCAGAGATATTGGAAAGATAGCTGTTAAAAACATTACTCACTCACACACACACACACACACACACACACAACAAAAAACACACATAAAGAAGTAAAAATAAAAGACATCAAAAGGAGACCATAGCAACTATACACAGTAGGTGGTTCTGAATTGGGTCTTTTTACTATAAAAGACATCACTTGGTGAGACAGTTGGTGGAACTTGAATAGGGTGTGGGACTAAGTGGCAGTCATGTACCAGCATTAACTCACTGATTTTGGTATTGTGGTTCTGTAAAAGAATCCATCTCTTTTTTTTTTTTAAGATTTTATTTATTTATTCATGAGAGACACAGAGAGAGAGGCAGAGACATAGGCAGAGGGAGAAGGAAGCACCATGCAGGGAGCCTGATGCAGGGGACTTGATCCCAGAATCCTGGGATCACAACCTGAGCCAAAGGCAGACCTTCAACCACTGAGCCACCCAGGTGCCCCAAGAGAATCTCTTTTTGAATGAAATAGACCCTAAAATACTCAGGGATGCAGGGGAAATTTACCTGCAAACAGTTCAGGAGGAAAAAACAAATTCCTTTGTACCATTCTTACAATTTTCTGAAGTTTGGGATTCTTTTAAAACTATACACACACAAATATAATTGGGGGAGAAAAGGCTCAATTTTTAAATATAGTTAATTGAGATTAAAGAACCTTAAGAAGGAAGTTCCAAAGCTTGAACAAGGGAGTGACAGTCAATAGCAGCATGATTCCAGAGACTTTAATAAGTAAGATAATACTTAGTGGATATAATAAAAATAGCCCTTGGTAATTATATATCATGATATATCATGTTACCATGACAACTGCCTTCTTACATTCTAGATTGTTTTTCTGGTATGTTTATTATTTATTATCTGTCTCCACTCCTTTAGTATGTAGTGCCACAAGGGCAAGGATCTTGTTTTATTCATTGATGATCTCAAGCCCCCAAAAGAGTGCATCAGAACACTGGCTCTCAAGAACATTGGTTGAATGAATAACAATAAAGTGCTTTTAAATTAATTTATACTGAATGTTCCCATGCAAGATACCAAACTTGTGACCTGTGCTACACTAATCCTCCTCAGTTCTGCCAATTAGAAAACTAAGGCTCAGAGAGGTTAAACAACTTGCTGAAGGTCACAGAGCCTTGAATGCTGGAGCCAGACCCCAACCCAGGTTAACCTGACCCCAAAGTTCTACTTTTCATCATGTTGCTCCTTCTGGAATTTGTGACTGGCAACTTTCCCAAAGCAAGGCATCATCCTAGTCATCCTTATTGTTTTTCCAGAATTCAGCAAAGGATAAGAGGGAGGTGGTGGATGAATGGGGATTCTCAGGGGTGGAAGGATCCAGGGTGGACAGATCCCATTAAAAATGACTAAGTGGGGATGCCCAGGTAGTTCAGTGGTTGAGTGTCTGCCTTCAACTCAGGGCATGATTGCAGGGTCCTGGGATTGAGTCCCACATAAGGCTCCCTATGGGGATCCTGTGTTTCCCTCTGCCTATGTCTCTGCCTCTCTGTGTGTCATGAATAAATAAATAAAATCTTAAAAAAAAAAAAAGAAAAGAAATGACTAAGTGGTCACTCCAACAAATGGAGGGTGTATTAGTTCCCTAGAGCTCCCATAACAAAGTACTACCATAAATTGGGTGACTTAAACAATAGAAATTTATTCCCACAGTTCTGTAGGCTAGAACTCAAGAAATCAGCAAGTCGACAGAGCCATGCACCTTCTGAAACCTATGGGGAAAGGAGCCTTCCTAGCTTCTTCCAGCTTCTGGTACCCCAGGGGCATTCCCTGGCTTGTGGCACTGTCTCCCAAGGCATCCTCCCTGTGTCTCTTCACATGGTCTTCCCTTTGCAGGTTTCTGTGTGCAAATTTCCCCTTTTATAAAGACACCAAACCACACTGGATTTGAGCCCATCTTAACAACCTCATCTTAACTTGACTTAGCTCTGTAAAGACCCTATTTCCAAATAAGGTCATATTCTGAAGTACTGGAGATTGGGACTTCAACCCGTCTTTTTTTGTGTGTGGGGAATGGTAGCCAGGGCACAATTCAACTGGTATTATAAACTGTGAGGTGGCAGCTAGTAGGTTTAGCATAATTCAGGAATCCCTAAGCATAAGCACTGTTTCTGGAGAAGGAGCTGAAGCAGACACCAGCTTTGCAGTAGAAGAGGGCTCAAGGAGAGGAGATAAAGACTGAGCCCTTCCTCGGCAGCAGCCAATTAAACCCCTGTCATCCCAGCTCACAGAAAGTAAACCACCTTCGTCAGAAGCCAGAGCAATTGAGCACTTTCTGTTTGCCCACTGGAGGAACTCCATAAATGTCCCATTCCCTCCTCTGCTTCCTTCCCAGAGGGATGTACAGAGACAGCACCCAGGGTTCATCTAACCCGATCTGCTCTCTGAAGCACCAGAACCGTGTGAGAATCATAAAGGATGTTTGAATATCAGCTCTGAGGAGGGCAATGTTCAAGACAGTTTTGTTCCCGGCTGCCTCTGGGTGTCCCAAGGGAGGTTATATAAACTTCCATTTGCAGCAACACCTTGGCTGTGATTTTCTTTGAAGACTTTCACTGGAGCTGGGCCAGGCTCCTCCTGTGTTGGCTGGTTTTGCACCACTGCAGGTCAGGGACAGACTTGCACCTATCACAACATTCTCTCGGACAGGGCTGAAAGTTTGAAAAGAAAAAAAAATAACAAAAAACGAGGGCACATCAGGAAAGGAGAGAAGCCTTGCAAATAAAAATCCCTAGGGAAGAAGCTCCAGGTAAAGTTTCTGACACTAACAAGATAACCACCTGAAGATTAATACACATGGAAATACAGAACTAGAAAGAAAGTTAGATTAGAACTAGGATGTAAATGTGGGGCATCTGGAAACTTCAGTGGAAAGGGTTTGTTTTTTTGTTGTTGTTTGTTTGTTTTGTTTGTTTTGTTTTTTTGTTTTTTTTGGAAAGGGTTTTAAAGGGAGAAGAACAAAAATTCTAAATCTCAAGCTTGGGAGACACCAATCTTCTGTGAATACAGGGAGGCAGTTGAGCCAGCAAAGAACCAGGGGAATAAGGGGAACCAGGAAAACTTTGAGTCCCAGCTCCCCAGTGGGGACCAGGAGGGGCTGGTCATCAAATGATGACACCAAATGATGAAGCAGGGAATTCAGACTCACAAGATGGACCCTGATTTGACCACGAGGTGCTCAGTAGAAACCCTGGATTAGCTGCAGAGGAGGGGATAATGCTTGGGTGTTCTTTAGCTTCTGTCAATTTAATTCATGTATAACTACTGAAAACAGTGATCTAAACTCCATATATCATGTGGCATCTGGGACTATAATCCTATATAGAATTCAGAGTCACCTTGCCCAAAGATAAGGGATGTAATGTCCAAGCCTAGGCAGAAATGGGTTTAATAAAATCTATCCAGGGGCACCTGGGTTGGTCAGTGGTTGAGTGTCTGCCTTTGGCTCAGGTTGTGATCCCGGGGTCCTGGGATCGAGTCCCCCATCAGGCTCCCCGCATGGAGCCTGCTTCTCCCTCTGCCTATGTCTCTGCCTCTCTCTGTGTGTCTCTCATGAATAAATAAATAAAACCTTTAAAAAAATAAAAAAATCTACCTTATATCCTTGTCACAAGCAATGAATGAAATAATGATGTAAAGCTTTTGGCTCTTTATGCGACTGTGCTCAGTAAATGTTGATTCCCTCGGTACATACACAGCTATTTCTACTCCATTATACTGATGAGAAAACTGAGACTCTGAGGAATCACTCACTTTTCCTAAGTTAGAGAGAAACAATAGAACAGCAACAGCCACAGCCGCCTTTTTGAGAGTTCAGTCTTTCCCAGGCAATATCTGCCATACTGTATCATTTACTGTTCATAGCTACTATGTGGTGGCCAATATAGAGAAAACAGATACAAATTAATAAGTCACTAAATTATCTGCCACATAAATATGGAAAATTGATATTCTAATAGACTACTGCATACGTGAGTGTCCTTCATACAAGAGGAAAAATGACTACCTTGCCAAGTCATTTTGAGGGATCCAAGATGATGCTCCTAGCTTCCTGTTAATATTCATTAAGTGTTATTATTATTTCTATGCACTTCACTTGATTCACTCAATAATCTGGAACGATGGATAGGGGAGGCAGGATTTAGAGGATCCAATTTTATACTTATGGCAAATGAGCAAAATGGATTTGAAGTCAGATCTTTAAATGCCAGGTCTAGGCTTCACTCTGCTCCACCCTTCTACGCTCTTCGCAGATGTACCTGAAACCTCTTCTACCTCTCTGATTTAATGAAGGCAACTCTGACCCAGATCAAAGCTTTTCAATCGGCCCTCCTTGGCTGACTCTCTTGCCAACCTCCTTTGCTAAAGAGACACTATCTGGGGCTGGCGTCTATTAGCTCACACCAGATCCTAGGGCTTTGAAGTCAATGCAACTTAAATTGCCAGCTGGGATACATTTAGATTTTGCATCCACTGCAAGAAAGAGAGGCTTGTTGGCCAGCTGACCAGTGGCAAATCTGGGGTGCATGAATTCATCTCAGTAAGTCTCCTCCTTTTTGAGAACCCAGCCCTTGCTGCCTTGCCCTCATTCCCCTCTATTAAAGCCTCTGTGTTAAGCAAGCCTGGACTGTAGGAACTTGAGTTCAGCTCTGACACTGAAATATTGGCTGTGTCTTCTCTCCTCCAGTCTTCCCCCACCTGGTGAAGGAACTCAATGCAGGCCTCCACGTGACAATTCTGCTGCTCCTCTTCTTGGCCTTGGCCCTGGCTCTGGTCAGCATGGGCTTTGCCATTCTCAACATGATCCAGGTTCCATATAGGGCAGTCAACGGCCCCGGGGGCATCTGCCTATGGAACGTCCTTGCAGGTAAGGAAGGCCCTCAGGGAGAGAAATCCACATCTACTGCCACCACTAGACTGAGTTCCAAGTAGGTAGGTGCCTACCGCAGCCTTCCCTAGTCTACAAACTTCCTCATGGATATGAGTGTCCTCTTTGCTGAAAGTTGCAGAATTTCTGTCACATTAAAGAGCCAAATTGGTGGTATGAGTGAGTGGCTGAGGACTTATAGCAAAGAGGAGAAGTGGGGTATGAGAAGAAAAGAGAAGGGGGGGGTGGAGGAAGGAAGAGAGGGCACTGTGGGAGGAGAGGAAGAGGTAGAGCACAGCTGTGAGGGTGGGAGGGAACCTTCCAAATAACAGGAGATGAGGCACCTGGCCTCTTTGATCGGCTTCTTTTCATTTAAACCTCACAACCTGGGATGCCTGGGTGGCTCACCAATTGAGCATCTGCCTTCAGCTCAGGTTGATCCCCAGGTCCTGGGATCGAGTCCCACATCAGACTCCCTGGGGAGCCTACTTCTCCCTCTGCCTATGTCTCTGCTTCTCTGTGTCTCTCATGAATAAATAAATAAAATCTTTAAAGGATAAAAAAAAATAAACCTCACAACCTTCAGGTTACCTGGGTGGCTCGGTCAGTTAGGCATCTGTCCTGGTATCAAGCCCCACATCAGGCTCCCAGCTCAATGGGGAGCCTACTTCTCCCTCTACCCCCTGCTTGTGCTCTCTCTCTCTTGCTCACTCTCTCAAATAAAATCTTTTAAAAAAAATTTTTTTTTTTAAATAAAAGCACATTAAAATGTGTGTCACCCCAGCACCTAGCTGGCTCAGTCAATAGAGTGTGTGTGTGTTACTCTTCACCTTGGAGTCTTGAGTTAGAGTCCCACCTTGGGGGTAGAGTTTACCTAAGAAAATAAAAAAACCATTGTGTCCCCCTAAAAATTTTTTCAACCCAAAGCAAGTGTGTTGCCTGTGCTACAGAAATGTCACCTCACATACGGCCAGTACAGTTGTACCAAGGAGCGCACCGAATGAGGGTGATGTTTGGGTTGCAGGTGGAGTCGTGGCCTTGGCCATCACCAGCTTCATGGCCGCCGTGAAATTTCACGACCTGACTGAGCACATCGCCAACTTCCAGGAGAAGCTGTTCCGCTTCGTGGTGGTGGAGGAACAATATGAAGAGTGCTTTTGGATCTGCGTGGCCAGTGCCTCTGCCCACGCTGCCAACTTGGTAGTGGTGGCAATCAGTCAAATTCCACTCCCGGAGATTAAGACCAAAATTGAAGAGGCCACGGTCACGGCTGAGGATATCCTATACTGATGGCCCTCTGCTGCTTACAGCTTTTCCTGAGTCAGTTCTGCAGTGTGAACGGGGACCTCCCTTTGCGTGCAGCCTTAGCAGTCCAGAACGCCCATGTTCTGGAAGGGAAGAAGAAAAAAGTGGAGCGAAGAAGGGCGGTGCCTAGATCAGAAAAGAAAGCTTTCCTGAATTCCTGGCATCCCTGCCCTTTCTTCACACTGACCCCGGAGTTAGAGACCGCTACTTGCCAGCTGTGTGGACACTGGACAATTCACTTAATGTCTGCTTCTCACTCCTCTCATCTTGAAAATGGGAGTAGTAAGACCTCACCAGGTTGTAATGAGGTTGAAATGGGCAATATTGTTGCCAACCTTTGAATGAATATATGTATCTATGATTAGAGAGCACTCAACAAATATAAGGTAATGAACACTCCAATAAATACCTATAGACCCCTGCTCTGTTCCACGTAATATTAGAGGGTTTGTAAAGTGGCATATGGTAACCTCCCTGTCCTCCAGAAACATTTCATCTTTCCACAAGACAGGCATCAGATAGCAAAAATACCACGAAGAATGAAAATACCTGCCTTCTCTTTTTTTCAAGTGGCTACTACATACCAGACACTTCTAAGAGTCCTACATATACTAGGTCCTCGCTATAAATTCTGACTGTTGGTACTACTTTATTTCCACTTTATAGATGAAGAAACTAAAGTATACAGAGATTGGGTAAACCAAAGTTTATACTTGTAACCACTTTGCTAATCTGTTGTTTGATGGTCAAGCAATTGGAATGCAATGTGCTAAATGCTGTAACAGCACAT
This sequence comes from Vulpes lagopus, assembly GCF_018345385.1. Classification (NCBI taxonomy): domain Eukaryota; kingdom Metazoa; phylum Chordata; class Mammalia; order Carnivora; family Canidae; genus Vulpes; species Vulpes lagopus. Next base: position 123,237,261 of record NC_054827.1, on the reverse strand, counting down.
GCATAAATGACGAAAGAAGGAATTTCTTCTCCCAGATGGGATGTGGTATGAAAGACAGTATCCGAGAGTTGACATTTGATCTGAACTTTGAAAGATGAGTAGACTTTTTCCAGTGGTTTGGAGAAGGGCATGTCAGGATGAGTTAATAATGAGGGGGAGGCACAAGGTATGGAATTACAGAGAGCCTGGAAGCATGTGAATACCCAGAGGGATGAGAATGTTCTAATTCACCAGGGAGGTAAACCCAGTTTCTTTGTGTTGGGTTTCCCGTAAATGGTACTGTGATGGTTAATTACATGTGCCAACTTGGCCAGGCCACTGTACCCAGATATTTGGTTCAAATGCTATTCTAAATATTTTTGTGAAGGTATTTTTTGAATGGGATTAACACTTCAATCAGTAAAAGAGAGTAAAAGAGATTGCCCTCCATCTTGTGGGTGGGCCTCAACAATCAGTTGAAAGCCTTAGGAAAAAGAATGACCTCCCTCAAGGGATTGGGAATGCTGCCAGCAAGCTGCCACTGGACTCCGCGTGCAACTGCTAGATCTCCAGCCTGCTGGCCCACCCTGCAGATTTTGGACTTGCCAGTCCCCACAGTCATGTGAGCCAATTCTAAACATAAAAAATTCTTGGGTGGCTCAGATGGTTAAGCATCTGCCTTTGGCTTAGGTCATGATCCCAGGGTCCTGGGACAGAGCCCCATGTTGGGCTTCCCGGCTCAGCTGGGAGCCTGCTTCTCTCTCTCTGCTCCTATTCATGCTCACACTCTCTCTCAAATAAATAAATAAAATCTTTTTTAAGAAAATGGTCTTTCCCTCTGTCTGTCTCTCTTTCTTTGCCACACACAAATATACCCACATACACTTCCCTATTGATTCTATTTGTCTGGAGAACCCTTACTCATACAGGTACAAAATTCCATTACTTCATTTTCCTACAATGCCAGCTGGGGTGAATCCTTTCTCAGGTGTCCTATCTTCATGCCAAGTGAAAGTTGTCTAATCCTCTAAATTAGCTCCATCTAAAATGACACTCGATCTGGACTTACTCTATTTTGCTTAACGCTGAGCTTCCAGAGGTTTCCATGACATCTTTTCTGTTCTAATTGCTCGTGATTCCCTGCTGGGCCCATCTGTCCCTTCCAGCCCTCTCTCCCCATCCCACACATAGCTACAGTAATGTCGAGCAGACGAGCAGACGGATGTCACTCATCAAATATGCAGATGGCACAGGGCTGGAAGGGATAGTGAACATGATGGGAGATGGATCCAAAAGATAGTGACAGAGTGCAGGGCTGTCTTGAAAACAAGTGGAAATGTCAATGTCCTATCAAGTTTAACATAAAATCCTGCTGACCGTTGAAAAATAAATCACACAGAAGACTGGCAACAGTTTATTATATGATAAATATCTGAGAGTCTTGGTACATTTATTCATTCAATGAGTATTGAAATTGATCTAGGAGCTGGGATAGAGCAGAGAACACAGACAAAAAATCCCTGCCCTCCTGAGATTTCATTCCCTGAGTGCCTGTGGGTGATTCACACTGGGACAGCTTGTGATGTGCCTGCAAACGTTAGCCCGGCTACAGCCTTCAACCTGGTCATTGCCACACAGGGGCAGAGTAAATTCACTATTGCCTCTGACAGTGGAATATCATCAAGATGGTAACCTTGACCAAGATGGATGTGTCCCAAGGAGTCAAAGTGCAGGCTTTTGTGAATCTTCCTGGCAACTGAGTCTCCAGAGCTTTCAAGGATTTCAGAATCATCTATAACACCTCAAAAGTTCAAACTGCGACCCATCAGGTAGCAGCTATAATGTTAACAGAGATAATCAGGTTCAGTCTGAAAGGCATCTCTTAGGGCTATTGCTGAAGAAATTCCTATATGGAATTTCGAGAGTTTTGCTGGGGTAAAGAAGCGAAAAGATATCTGGGTCACAGTTCACTTGCATGATCTGATCGCTCAAAGATACAGAGAAAAACATAGCTCCTTTATTTTGACTATAGTTAATCTGGTCATTTTATAAGTAAGGAGAAAATAATAATAATAAACACCCAGTCCAGTTTAACCTAACCTGATCATTTATACCATCTCTCTAGGTCATGTGAGGCCTCTCTGGGATAAAATGGCTAGCTAGTTCCTCAGGTAACCTCACTCTTGAAGGTGGCACTAGGGTTATGGGAGAGAAGATGATTGGGGATTACGGAAAAGGAGGTCAGGTGCACACAGGCTCCCTGGAAGTACCCCCTGGCCTCCTGCTGGTGGGGGGTTGTGCACTGGCTGAGTTCCTTGTGGTCCTGTCCCCCAGGCTGCCGCTTACCCTGCTAGCCAGCCAGGGCTGTCTGAGGCTGGATTAATTTATGATATGTTCTGTCAACTGGCCAGATCCTGGTCCCTGGAAGATTTTTCCTCATCCTATAAGCTTCAGACCCTGAGTAACAACCAAGTCCTTCCCAGCTCACCTGTCTGCTGTCCAAGCTGTCAGCTGTATACAGCCAGGCTCTGCTGCAATCACCCACCTGCCACCTAGGAGCCCACCTGGTGTCAACACAGCATCCTGTCCCATGGGGTCCTGGGGACACCTCTCCATTCCCTGAACTAAGGTGATTAATAGGTTCCTATTTCCTTCCACCAAATTGCAGACTTGAGTGGTTCCCCCTTGCTAATGATGGTCCAAATATGAAATAAATTCCTTTTTTAAAAACTAAGTGAATGATTTTCAAAGTCACCAAAATGGGCTATAAGTATATAATTGGTGTGAAGGTGAAATCTCAGGCCCAGAGCCCATTGAAATGGTTACATTTTTCCCATACCTAGAAAAAAAAATCACCCAAATCACCTCTTGCCTAATGCTTCAAGTCACCCTCCATAGTGGCTGGGAGTCTCGGGGAGTTTGTTTTCCTGCTTTCCCAGCTTTTAGAAGCTACCTGCATTCTTTGGCCCGTGGCTCTTTCCAGCAATGACATCCCTCAAACCTCTGCTTCCATCATACAGGTGGTGCCTCTAATGACTCTGACCCTCATGCTTCCTTCTTAGAAGGATTCTTGTGATTCCATTGGGCCCACCCAACCAATCCAGGGCACCTTTGGGGGACATTTTTCTGCCTACCAGAGTAACGTTACTCCCATCCAGAATTTCTTGTTCTAACAATATTCCTGAAAAAAAGAATAAATAAGGTTTAGATATAAAACAAATGAGCAAAATACTGTGTTATTATTAGTCAACACCATTAGATTGGCATCCTAATTTAGGAAATCCTTGCTGAAAGTGAAGTGCTCACCTACTTCACCTACATGGAGTTCAGGTACGTATACAATATGCGGGGTACACCTTTGGATATCATAGGCAGAAGGAGACTAGGTAAGGCACAGAGAATCTCAAAAGTAAACCATGTTCTCAGGATATGATGCTGGAGAGGGACACAGCCACTCTGAGAAGTTCCTGTGGCGCGTTTTAGATGAATTTCTATATGTGAAAGATTTCTTCTCCCTCTCCCCCTCCTCCTCCTGTTCCCCTCTTCTACCTTCTTCTTTTAATTTTGATTGTTAAACTAGGAGTGGAGTTTCATAAGAAACTATGTAATTATGACACATATACAATTCTTGCCAAATACATTCGGTTTCATGCTCTCCTTTGCTCCTATAATCACATTTGCTTTTCTACTGCAATGTCAACAATTAGTCCCCACTTGACATGAATACCGTTTGATCCCTACTGAGCATTTGCCACATGCCAGGCTTTATGCTGAGTACTCCACATGCATTATCTCATTTTATCCTCACCAGAACCCTGAGAAGTACTTACTCTAATTACCAGTTTTGAAATTGTAGATTGAGTTTTTTCATTTGTAAAATAACCAGCTTGTGTAAGATAATCTCTAATTTTCCTTCCCACTCCAAAATGTTGTGATTTTTAATGCTTTATAATATGTTCATATTTATCACAAATAGAGCACCTACTACATTGCAGGCACTAAAGCTCAGCATTTTCATTTGGGCTATTTGGTAATGTGAGATGAAGATGACATATGTATACATAAAGAATTCAACATTTTGAGGATTCCAACCACCAGTTCAACTGCATATATAAGCATTTCTGTTACCTTCATAGGTCAAGTTCTCAGCTACATAAAACAAATTTATACATGGCATGTGATTATTTGTCTTACTGTTTTTTGTTTTGGAAAAAATAATAAGCAACAATGACAACTTTACAACAACAGTGATTTTTCTTTTGCCATTTGGAGAAGAATAAATAGGATGAAATACATTTTTTTCTTTTGTAATAATTCTCTCAACCCTAAAGATTTTGAAAGATAGGACAAAAAATGTCCATTCTAAGGAAAAGGAGATGCTTATGTGAGGCCAGTGGAACTCCTCGGTACTGCTCAAGAGAATGGTAACCAATCGGTAGGGAAACCCTGTTGTCCCTGCTCACGGTCACCCTGGGCATCTTCAGCTAGAGCAGCCCATGTGAGAAGCAGCTTGCTACATAACCACTATTCATTAATTATATTGTCAGAGTGATTTCTGTCTCCAGAGCAAGTTATTCAAAATTTTACTTTGGTTTTGAAAAGCAATGTTCCTTGTGGTGAGCGGTCAGCAGAGCCATTTTAAAAGCCCAACTTTAGGGGCTCCTGGCTGCTGCAGTCAGTAGAGCATGGGACTCTTGATCTCTGGTTGTGAGTTTGAGACCCATGTTGGGTTACAGTGATTACTAAAATAAATAAATAATTAAATCGCAACTTCAGGGCTTCTACTGTAGTAGATTCTTACAGTGGAAAAAAAATCCTAGGAAATTCATGAATTGATCCCTTTCTCATGCAGATTCTCTACATGCTAACATTTTGCCCCATTTGCTTTATCATATTCTCTCTCTCCTCTCTTCACCTCTTTCTTCTGTGTGGGTGTGTGTGCAAGTGTATGCACATGTGTAGGTGTGTGCATATGGTTGTGCACTATGTGTGTGCACATATGCATGTGTGTGTAGGTATATGTGTGCATAAACTTTGGCTGGTGTGTTTGAGAGTAAGTTGCAGACATCTTAACACCTCTAAATACTTTAGTGTGTATTTCGTTTAAAATTATTTTTTAGGGGTGCCTGGTGGCTCAGTCGGTTGAGCATTTGTCTTCAGCGCAGGTCATGATCCCAGGGTCCTGAGATCGAGCCTCACTCAGCAGGGGGCCTTCTTCTCCCTCTCCTGCTCCCCCTGCTTGTGCTCTCTCTGTCAAATAAATAAATAAAATCTTTTAAAATACATTTTTAAAGGCATTCGCTTATATAATCACAGTACTATGACCAAAATTAGAAAATTAACACTGACACAGTTCTGTTATCTCATCTACAGATCTTTTTTTTTTTTTTTTTTTTTTATGATAGTCACAGAGAGAAAGAGAGGCAGAGACATAGGCAGAGGGCGAAGCAGGCTCCATGCACCGGGAGCCTGATGTGGGATTCGATCCCAGGTCTCCAGGATCGCGCCCTGGGCCAAAGGCAGGCGCCAAACCGCTGCGCCACCCAGGGATCCCTCATCTACAGATCTTATTTCAATTTTGCAAACAGTCGCCCTCATGTCCTTTATAGTTTGTTTTTTGTTTCATTTTGTTTTTAAGATTTTTTTTTATTTTAGGGAGAGAGAGAGAGAGCTGCAGGGAGAGGGAGAGAGAGAATCCTCAAGCAGACTCCCCCCTGAGCACGGAGACCGACATGGGGCTTGATCCCAGGACTCTGAGATCACAACCTGACCTAAAATCAAGGGTCAGTTGCTTAGCTGACTGAGCCAATCAGGCACCTCTGTAGTTTGTTTTCTTTTTAACACCATGCAGAGCCCAGGTTGCATTTAGTATCACATCTCTTTAGTCTCCTTTATTTTTTTTTTTAATTTTTATTTATTTATGATAGTCACAGAGAGAGAGAGAGAGGCAGAGACACAGGCAGAGGGAGAGAAGCAGGCTCCATGCACCGGGAGCCCGACGTGGGACTCGATCCCAGGTCTCCAGGATCGCGCCCTGGGCCAAAGGCAGGCGCCCAACCGCTGCGCCACCCAGGGATCCCTTTAGTCTCCTTTAAACTAGAACAATCCCTCAGTCCTTTTTGTCTTTTATGATCTGGACATATTTTGAAGAGCACAGGACATTTATTTTATAGACTCTCCCTCAGTTTGGGTTTCCTTAGATTTAGCTAAGCATTCTCAGCAGGAATTACCTCTGATGTGATGTTGTGACCATCTCACTACATCCTAGAGAAGGTATTTGGTATCTTTTTGTCCTATTACTGGTGGTATTAACTTTGATCACTTGGAGAGTGATACTGTCAGATTTCTCCACTGTGGTTACTCTCTTTCCCATTCAAAATAATATCTTTTTTGAGACTATGTAAACAGCTTACTTCCCCTCAAATTCTCACCCACTAGTTTTAGCATCTGTTGATGTTACCTGCCTAAATCAGTTGTTATTACGATGGTTACCAAATGGTTCTTTTCCTAATTCCATTATTCCTTCTACATGGATTAGTTAGCATTTTACTGTAAAGTAGAATCTATTTATATATTTATTCACCTATTTTTATCGGTACGGATAGTTTATTATCCATTCCTATTTCATTATTTATTCTGATGCTCAAATTGTCCCAAATATGACCAGTGAGAGTGCCTTCTGGTAACTCCTTTTGATGTATCCACTGAGCATTTCTTTACCTGTGGCACAGCAAGAGTCTAGGGTTATCTTGTGCTTTCCGGGTTCCAGCCCTGAAATCAACATGGCTGTGTTTTGAGGTAGCTACTACCATGGTACCTATTTTATAGCTAAGAAACAAGTGCTCAACAAGTTGGATATGTGGTTACAGGAATCAGAAGTAAAAGAAGTCAATTCCATAACATTTTGCCACCTGACAACCTGCAAGGGAACTGCCATTAAAATAACAACTGTTTGGGGAGGCAGCTTTAAGTTCCACTTGAGATTAGGGACCACTGCTCACACCTACCCTGGAGGGCCAACTAGTATAAGAACTCTCCTTGCCAAGCTCATCCTTGACAAAGCAACAGAGGAAAGAGAGAAGATGGCATTGGCAGACCATATGGCATTGGCTAGAAAACCAAATAAGACGCCATTTTCCTTTGGTGCTTAATTGTCAATCACTCACCGAAAAACTGATTGAACTTAATTTTAAGAGTCTTCGATTTTGAAGTTTATCAGAAACATATTCTCTGGAGTTTTCTTTTAACAAAAATTCATTATCATTGGTGAATGGGATACATCCTTACTGGATTTTCACTATGACTGACCATACATTGTGCATTGTCTGTGGAAAAGATAATGTAATGAATTACATCATAATGTATTAAGACAATTAAGAAAAAAGAAACCTCTTATCCAAGAATCCCAACATTTTAACACCTTCATTAAGCATTAATTTATACACCAGGAATTACAGCCATATAAGTGTACAACTCAAAAAATTAATTAATTTTTATTAATGACTCAATGGTTTTCAGAGTGTTTACAGAGTTGTGCAGCTATGTTCACAATTTTAGAACATTTTCATGGCCCTAAAAGGAGACCAAGTACCCTAGCATTCCTCTCCCTTTCTTCCAGGCCAGTGTAGCCAACCACTAAATCTGTTTCTGTCTTATGGATTTGCTTATTCTAGACATTTCTTATAAACTGATTTACACAATATGCGGTTTTATGACTAGGCTCTTAGACTTATTCTGTTTTCCAGGTTTATCCATGATATAGCAAAATGTCCCAACACCATAACTTTTATATGCTATCATTGTGTCTCTCATCGCAAATAGTGTATAGTGTACTTATTTTCATTCTCCTTTCATCACATAAAAATATCAAGCCTATTTTTTTTATTTCCATGTCGTTTTCTTTTTTATAACTTTCAATGGCTAGCTCAGTATCAAATCTCATGACATCCCCCCTGCTGTGGAAATTTCCAGGTCTGACATTTCAGACAATCCCATCAGATTCTACAATCCCTTACTCATACTATCATTAAAGACAAATCTGTTTACCAAATCTGAGCCAAAGGCTAGCGTATAACAATGATCATTTTAATACTCAATTGTTCCCTCTGCAGCTAAATGAAGGTTTTATCCTAGGGAAACTTGTGACACCATCAAGGGCTGACTAGCCACAGCAGTGACATCCTCTTCCGGGCTTCTCCCCACCAGACATGGAAGTCACTGCCATTGTTCCTCAACTAAGGGCCATTGTGACAAAATGCAAAATATAAACTTTCCAGAACATCTTCATTATAACATTAACACTTTTTTCTCATGCCTGTTTATAAAATGGAATTTGGGGGGCTTTTTACTTTTTAAAAGGGAAATTTTCAAATCAGAGAGACTACTATAATGCAGTCTCCTTTCCTAGCTTCAATAATGATCAATCGCTAATCTTCTTTTATCTGTACCTTCACCTCCACTCTCCCACCTCCAGTGACAAAAACATCTCACTAAAAATACTTTGAGCTATTTACTTGGGTTGCCTTTGTCCTATCCACCCATACATAGGATTATTTTAACTTTATTTTCAATAGATATTTTGGGAAAATTACTAAGTGTCCAGCACTGGGTCCTGGGGGTACAAAGATGAATAGGGCATTGTTTGGGCAGTTTACAGACCAGGAAGGAAAAACACAAACATCCCATTTGATTATAACATGAGGTTGGGGGCTGGACAAAGTCGGTTCCTGACACAGCTTCACGCGGGCAGTGGTAGGATTTGTAAGCAAAATCAATAATAGTAATCACATGCTGGAGTGAGAGTAAAGTTTCCAATAACGTTGCTAGTATGGAAGATCTCACATGATATTATTTTAAAGATTCACCTTTATGATGAGGTTGGGGCTGGCTAAAATGTGAAAGCAGGGCCACTTCTCTGACTGAACCTGTGAGGAGATTTGTTGGCAAAATTCACAACCTAGAAAACCTAGAGCACTGAAAGTCAGTGTGATTCCCCTTCTCTCTCCGCATTGCTACAAATCTCCTGAGGCAAAAAGACATGGGTCCCACAATCATCTGGGCTGGGGATAGAGAAAGGGTAGGTAAAAGAAAACAGAAGTGAGCATCTCCACAAATTAACAGCCTCACAGTTACAAGCCAAAGCTAAAATGTATACAACACAAAAATGCCTGTACAGCCAGCCATAAATGGGAAGAAAGTCGTTTGTCTATAGAAGACTATGTCTATGGGAAGGTTCACACAGGCCACCCAGTCTAGGGCAGCTGACACCTCTCAAAGTACAGGGGACAGCTTGTTGGAGTAGTGAGTTTCTAATGTCAGAGCCAGATCACCATTTCTTTGACAAACTGTACCAATAGTAAGTGATCATGATCTTCCCATATCCATCCCTCATAACACCCCAAGATACACTCATACAAACAAGTTGTTCTGGAAGCCAGAGCCGTGATTGGCCCATAGGAACTAGAAACGTGTCCATTTGCTTGCTATGGGTTTTGAAGAATGGGGAAAAGGTAGGCAGGTGAAGAAAAAGGTCGTGGAATAAGGGTGTGGATATAAACAAAAGCACTGAGGCATGAAACAGCATGGCCCTGTCACCGTGCATCAGTGAGAGTCAAGTGCAGGACAAGAAGCATGAAGAGAAGGAGGCAGATGCAAAATGTAGGGCTGGATGCCAGAGCTCTTCCTTCACCCTGTGAGGGGACATGGACTTGATCAAAGGATTAGAAGCAGAGGAGTTTGCACGATCAGACTCATATTAAAAGATCCCTGTAGATAATAAACTGGAGCAGAAGATGCAGGTGGAAACATGTTGCAAAGTGAAGGGTAGGAGAAGGCAGCCCTCAACCAGTTCAGAAATCTAAAACAGTTGTTATGAATTAAATTGGGACATCCTCAAATTTCTTATATTGCAGTCTCGATCCCCAGGACCTCAAAATATAACTGTATATGGAGATAGATCTTTAAAGCAGTAATTAAGTTAAAATGAGATCATTAGGTTGGGCCCTAATCCAATATGCCTAGTATGCCTCCTTATAAGCAGAGGGGATTAGGACACACATTAGGATCTTGTGAAAGATACCCAGAGAAGACAGCCAAGCCAAGGGGAGAGGCCTCAGAGAGAAACCAACCCTGATGATACCTTGACCTCAGACTTCTAGACTCCAGAACTGTGAGAAATACATTTCTGATGTTTGAGCTCCCCAAAGGCTGTGGTACTTTGTAATGGCAGCTCTAGGGGAGTAATGTGGGGGAGTAACAGCATGTGGAGGAGGGTCAGGAAAACCAATAAGACTTGTCGGTTGCAAGTGGGGACAGAGGAAGGAGAAGGTTCCAGGAGGCCTCCCAGATGTTTCATTTGATGAGGCTACTGATGGTGATAGCATTAACCCTCATAGGAATCCAGGAGAAGGAGCAGTTTGGGATGAGTTACATCTTAGATCCTGTGGGTGGGACAACCGAGTAATGGACAGCCAAAAACTGGATATTGAATCTGAAGCATTTCACAAACACTGGGACAACTGATTCTTTTCCCATTTCTGGGACTGTTTTTGCTGTGTGCTCTTTCCTCGACCAGAAAAAAAGACAAGATATACTAATACTTTCCCTGTATACCTCACAGAGTTGCTAAAGAACCAGATAAAAGTAATCAGTATATACAAACACCCTTTGAAAATGGTATAAAAGCAGTTTCTTAAAGAAAAAGGTATAATTATATCTACCTTCTCCAGGATACTAAAGGATTATTTCAAAACGAGTCCAAGTTCATTGAGGTTCTTCAGAGCAATCTGCCTCAAAATGATGAACTGTTTTCTGGGCATGAACCATTTACCAAATCCTGGATCTGGTTGTAAACTGAGCCCTTTGGTTTGTTATGCTTTCTTTTGTCACTAAGGCTATAACCATAAGGTGGCAATTTGCCACCCTTTGGTTTGTTATGCTTTCTTTTGTCACTAAGGCTATAACCACAAGGTGGCAATTTGCCATTTCCAGAAACTTAACCATCCTGGTTTATAATGCTTAGCGTGGTAAGGGCTGACTTATAACAATTACCTGCATTTCTGTAAGATTTCTTAAGAATAGGAATATTATAAACAGAGATAAGTTGTTTCATTTGAAACAGTGAGTTAAAAAAAAATTAGAGATGTAATGAGCTTCACCTGCCTGTAGATAACTGTTGCTTTGTTAAAACCATGGGCTGGTTTAGCATTGATATTATGTGTTATTGTCATAAAAGCATAGGTTGTAATAATCATAGTCAAAGCAACTCATGGTGTGTAAAAATTTATAAACTGTGACCTGAAGTCAATTTTTTTTTTTTTCTAGATTTTATTTATTTATTTGACAGAGAGAGAGCACAGGCAGGGGGAGTGGCAGGCAGAGAGAGAGGGAGAAGCAGGCTCCCCTTGGAGCAGGGAGCCCAATGAGGGAGCCTGATGAGGGATTCAGTTCTAGTGAGTTAGGGACAAATGGGCTAGCCAGCACTAGGTAGGGGGCCACAGAAGCAGGCTCACAAAAATCCCAAAAATGCTGAGGTGTAAGGAAACCAGAGATAAGGGAACAAGCCAGACTACTCCACCCTAGGTATGGGCTGGGAGGGTATCTTATGACAGTCATCTGTGACCAACAAAGAATAACCAGACCCCAAGAAGCAGTAAGCCATTAAAGATGTTATCACTAGTCCTTACTCAATGGTGATATCAAAAGATAATGCTAAAAGGATTTAGGTTCCCTGGTTAGCTTTCAGTAAAAGGTGTGGGTTGAGAGGGTGTCCTGTAACAGCTACTCATGATCAACAGAGGATAATCAGACCCCAAGAAGAAGTAAGCCATTAAAGATGTTTTCAATAGTCCTTACGCAATGGTGATGTCAATAGGTAATGTTAAAAGGATTTAGGGGATCCCTGGGTGGCACAGCGGTTTGGCGCCTGCCTTTGGCCCAGGGCGCGATCCTGGAGACCCAGGATCGAATCCCACGTCAGGCTCCCGGTGCATGGAGCCTGCTTTTCCCTCTGCCTGTGTCTCTGCCTCTCTCTCTCTCTCTGTATGACTATCATAAATAAATTTAAAAAAATAAAAAATAAATAAAAGGATTTAGGCTCCCTGATTACGCTCTCAATAAAAGACCAATGTTATAAGCCCTCATTGGCAACCCCGTCGGGACCCCTCTCACTTCTGAAAACTTTCTCTATATCTTTGCTTAATAAACTTCTATCAGTTTACTCACTCTCCGTAGTTCGCGAGATTCATTCTTCGCCTCCATGAGACAAGAACCTAACTCTCCCACATCACCAGGATCCTGGGATCATGACCTGAGTGGAAGGCAGATGCTTAACTGCCTGCGCCACCCAGATGTTCTCAAATTACTTTTTTTTAAAATTTTTATTTATTTATACAGAGAGAGAGAGAGACAGAGAGAGAGAGAGAGAGAGAGAGAGAGGCAGAGACATAGGCAGAGGGAGAAGCAGGCTCCAGGCAGGGAGCCCGACGTGGGACTCGATCCCGGGTCTCCAGGATCACACCCCAGGCTGCAGGCGGCGCCAAACCGCTGCGCCACCGGGGCTGCCCTCAAATTACTTTTGAAAACTGAAATGGTATAACTATTTTCACCACCAGGGGGAAGCAATCCGCTGGCAGTAAGGACAAAGGGCATTTTGTGTGTGTGTGTGTGTGTGTGTGTGTGTGTGATGGGGGTGTGATTGTGAGGGGGACAAAGGTCTTCCAATTCAGATTCATTCTATGATTCTAATAGGCTACATTTCAATTTCAAGTTCCAATCAAGTTCCCTTTTTATATTTTACATATACCACTGCTAACTAAGTAGAATGGGAGTCATTCTTCTGGGGCAGGGAAGTTGTCAGGTCATAGAGGACAGAAACTGTTAGAACTTTAGAGGTCTTGCATCTTACCAGTACTCTGTAAAGTTGTAGCCATAAAAGTATGCCTCATTAGTCTTCTGAGGGAACAGATCCTAAAAATAAAGATATTTGGTTAACTGATAACTTATCAAGTATAAAAAAGTAGACAGGGCAACTGTGACAAGTCACTGGGTCAATTTTTTATCCATAAAAATGTACTCTTTAAACGTTATTATCATCGTCATTATACATGCCGAGGAAATTTGGAATACCCAAAATTATGGGAAAGAAGGTAAAAATTAAATCATTATCAATTTTTTGTTTTCTTAAATGGTTAGTTTCCTAAGATACTGTATTTTATTAAGTCGATATCTTAAATCTTTTCTGGAATAAAGAAAACTAGATAGATAGATAGATAGATAGATAGATAGATAGATAGACTCAAGGAACCATCTCACTAGTTTCTGAACCTGGATGATGGTCAAAATTACCTGGTGAACTTTTAAAAACTAAACCAGAATCTATTGTGGGGGAGGGAAGAGAAGAGGGAAGGTAGGTTCCTGAGTGAGTGTGAGTGTGTGTGTGTGTGTGTGTGTGTGTGTGTGTCCCTTGAGTTCCCCAGCTGATAGCTGAGAGCTGGCATTTGGGAATTGCTGATATACTTGAGTTTGTGGGTGGTTCCACAGAAAATATACAGTGCCTGAATGGCTAAGGACTTAAATTTAATTAATCCAAATTGTGGAGACTGAACTGGAATTAAACTTTAAAAAAAATCTTTGAAATATGAAAACTCTGGAAGACATACATCTGACATATTGACAACTCTAGTAAAACATTTTTAAAAAGTCATTGATATTTTATTTGAAAAAGAACTTTATTTGAAATTTCAACGACTGAGAACAGTTTGTCTCTGGAAAGTATATAGAGATGGTCCAAATGCTGAACAAGGGCATGGTGAAAAAACAAATCAAGCACCCCACATACAGCATTCCTCAGGAGTATCACTCATGTTACATGGGAAGATTATTCTCCAAGAAGAAAGAAGATCAAGTTCGGGGATTTTTTTTTTTTAAGATTTTTTTTTTTTTTTTAAGTTATCTCCATCTCCAACATGGGACTTGAACTTACAACCCTGAGATCAAGAGTAGCATGCTCTACCGACTGAGCCAGCCAGGCCCCTCAATTCAGGGAATTATTGGAGGAAAATCCTAGACCTAACCAAGATGATTATGAGATGACAATCAGCCTTTTCTACTCTTAGCTTACAGGTGTAAAAGGATGCAAGGACCTTCTTTAAAAGGCATGTGGCCGGGACACCTGGGTGGCTCAGTGGTTGAGTGTCACGCTCAGGGCGTGATCCTGGAGTCCTGGGATGAGTCCCACATCGGGCTCCCCACAGGGAGCCTGCTTCTCCCTCTGCTTATGTCTCTGCCTCTCTCTGTGGGTGTCTCTTATGAATAAATAAATATATTTTTAAAAAGGCATGTGGCACCAGTTTGAGCATAGATACCTTGAGACCTGGCTCTTATAAACTAGACCCCTTGCTAGGCAGGCTGGATGACTGGGGAGGTATAGAAAAGCCAGTGGCCTCGGGTGAGACTATAGCCAAAAAAGGGGTGATTAGAGCCAGGGATAAATGGGGAACAGAAAGCTCAATGGGCAAAACTAGAAAATAAAGATAAAAAAACCACCATCGGATCCAGACACCACAGAGCCATTGAGGTCTTGGGAGATGTTCAACAGCAGTCGTGATGATTGTCACCAGTTTAGGATATGGCTGGGAGCAGACAGGCTAGAACTCCAAATTTGTTTTCCCAGAGAAAGAATTAGCTGGCTTGAAAGACCTGAATCAGGTATGACAGGGAGAGGATTTTATGATTCCTTAGCAGCCAACACAGCATTCAGGCCAGGAGCTGCTGAGAGCAAAGTCCGATCCTGCATTGTTTGTGTTGGGTTTTGACCTGCCCCACCCGCTATCAGTTCATTGAGCTGGGACCACAGTCTCAGAAACAGCTCCCAGAAATAAGACAGTGTGTCTTAATCAAGCAAGGCTGCTCTTCAGTGGGGCCCATGGACCTGCATCATCAGCATCACCGGAGAGTTTGTTAGAAATGCAGAATCTCAGATCTCACCCCAGAACCACTGAATCAAAAAACGCATTTTTTTACAGGACCCCAAGGCAATTCTATGTACTTGAGGTTAGGTCTTCTGGTAGTGGTCAGTGAACAGACTCAAGAATGAGCAAAGAGGGATGCCTGGGTGGCTCAGTGGTTGAGCTTCTGCCTTCAGCTCAAGGTGTGATCCCAAGGTCCTGGGAACGAGTTCCACTTTGGGCCCCCTGCTTCTCCCTCTGCCTGTGTCTCTGTCTCTCTCTGTGTGTCTCTCACAAATAAATAAATAAAATCTTCAGCTCACGGTGTGATCCCAAGGTCCTGGGAACGAGTTCCACTTTGGGCCCCCTGCTTCTCCCTCTGCCTGTGTCTCTGTCTCTCTCTGTGTGTCTCTCACAAATAAATAAATAAAATCTTCAGCTCAAGGTGTGATCCCAAGGTCCTGGGAACGAGTTCCACTTTGGGCCCCCTGCTTCTCCCTCTGCCTGTGTCTCTGTCTCTCTCTGTGTGTCTCTCACAAATAAATAAATAAAATCTTAAAAAAAAAAAAAAAAAAAAAAGGAATGACCAAAGCAGAATTGTTAGAAGAACCTTCAACCTAAGGGTTCACATGCAAGTGAAGAATTACCTGAATCTATAGACTGATATGATCAGTATACTCCCTAGGTGTAAGAAGAGAATCCACCTCTTTTTTTCTTTTTTAAGGTTATTTATTTTCGAGAAAGAGAGACAGAGTAAAAGCAGGAGCAGAGGGAGAGGAAGAAGCAGACTCCCTGATGAGCAGGGAGCCCACCAGGGAACTCATGACCTGAGCCAAAGGCAAATGCTTAACCATCTGAGCCACCCAGGAGCCCAAGAGTATCTATCACGATCAGGGTCTGAATCCCAACTCTCTGATGGTTTGAAAACACATACTTTGATTTTGTTGCTCTGTAGAGCCTATTTTTTAATCATTTATCATTTATCAGTTCTTATCAAATGCGTAGGCAAAATCCAGTTGTCATAGATGGAATATTCAGAAGAGAAATGACTTGCACAAGGTCTGATAAATCATTGGGTCCCAGAATAGAAAGCCAGGGCTTTCAGAGTGAGGAGTGCCGTGGGAGCCACTTCTCTGAACATCCTCAGTGACTGGAACCATATCCTTGCCCACGCTGAAACAGAGTTGCATCTAGAGAGGCACGCCCGATGCCTGGAGCATAGGCTTAGGAGAGGGAATGATGTGCATTTAGACCTTAGGTGTGCCACTTCCTTGAGGCAGCCCTGATAGATTCCCACATTCTCTGCATTCTGGGACATAAGAAGGCCAACCATGCAAAGACACTAAGGGAATCTCTTGCCCTGCCTCTCAAAAGGGAATGACTCAAAAAATAGATTTATTTCATCCTATCAATTCTACCAATGAATAAATGTATAACTAAGTTTCTCTATCTGGAGATCTCAGTTTAAGAGAGCACACGGAGCTCTAGGAAATTCTTGACTGCATCAGTGGAGAGCACTCTTAGCTGCTCCACGTGTTCGTCCACCTACTTCACATATTCATCCTCCCTGAATGTAATCCGTAGATTCAGCTGGCCTCCGTTTTGCACAGACTGTATTCTACTGGGATTGTTGGGCATTGGTTTTCTAACTCTAGAAGCAGATTCTGTGGAACTCAGAAATATACATTTTCCATAGTTCTTAAATTTCAGACTCACCTAGATATTTTTTTCATGCAAACATTTAACTCACCATCCCAGATTCTGATTCAGAGACTCTAGGGTAAGATTTGGAAATCTGCATTTTTGGGGCGCCTGGGTGGCTTAGTCAGTTAAGCACCCACCCTCAGCTCAGGCCATGATCTCAAGGTCCTGGAATCGAGCCCTAAATTGGGCTCCCTGCTCAGCAGAGAGCCTGCTTCTCCTTCTCACTCACCCTTTGTACTCTCCCTTTCTCTCAAATATATAAATATAAAATCTTAAAAAAAAACAAAACTCTGCATTTTTAAAAAGCAGCTCAGGTGAGACTTACCCACAAGAGCCACAACCACACTTGACTAAACGTGGGTCTGCCTGTTAAGGATCACTTCCTGCTTACACAGGTCACCTCCCAGGGAGTGAAGAGAAATGAATTAGAACAGCCAGAGAGATGCTGGCTTTACAAGCGCTTCTGTTGCACGAGTGATGCCAATGAAATCCAGCTGACCTGGATGGCACAACTTGGAGAAAATTGCCTGGTGAACCTCAGCCAAGGAAAATGCTTCCCTGACACAGATGCCTTGAACTTAAGTCCCTGCCACCAGAAGAGAGAACAGTGACTCACAAGACCACCTCTATTGAATAGGGAAAGGATGGGACTCCAGTAGGGAAAGAATAGAGACCCCAACTAAGCTCTGAGGGTATTTCAGGTATGCAGGCACTGAAACAGAAGAAAACAAACAAACAAAAAGATTGGGAAGAAAAATCAGAGTGCTCTATCCCAATCGCTAGGGTTAAAATGTTTTTCTAATAATTACATTCTGACCACAGAAAATGACCAGACTTCAAAGGAGAAGTTAATCATTAAAGATGTTTCCATAAATCCTTCCTCAACAAAAGACATCCTGATAGTTGTAAGGCCACAAGTTTCCTGGTCGATTCCAAATGAAAGAGTGCCAGTGCCAGGGAAAAGCCTTCACTGGCAAATGTTGAGAGCTTTTTCTGTATCCTTGCTTAATAAAACTCTATTGTGAGACAAGAACCTCACTCTCCCACTTCGATAGGGAAATGGTAAATTTGAGAAAAGCACTTCCTTTAAGATAAATACCTATACAAGGGGATCCCTGGGTGGCGCAGCGGTTTGGCGCCTGCCTTTGGCCCAGGGCGCAATCCTGGAGACCCGGGATTGAATCCCACATCGGGCTCCCGGTGCATGGAGCCTGCTTCTCCCTCCGCCTGTGTCTCTGCCTCTCTCTCTCTCTCTGTGACTATCATAAATAAATAAATAAATAAAAATTTAATAAAAAAAAAAATACCTATACAAGCGCAAATTCCTAACAAGGTAAGGGCAAGCCTAAAATGTTCTCCAGGAATTCTGAATATATCTGTAAACTGTCAAATAAAACACTGGTAGAAGCAGTGAATTGCGTGATTATGCAATTGATACTGTGATCTGGTGTAAGGGTATCATAAAGGTGTCATAATTAAAGGGTGAAGGGGAATACAGGCAAGATCATGTGGTCCTTAGTGATTCAGCCGGAATGCCTCTCAGTTATTATGGAAGGGGTGGGTCACCCGCTGGCATCACACTCCCATAGCCATGTGTGTGCACACATGATTGCCGTGTAATAGGAAATGTGATCCCCAGCAAGTCCAGGGCATCAATGATGGGCACTCTGATGATGGGGGTACACTCAATACTCTGCAGCAAGCTTTCACCTCTTTGAAAACGTGGGGAGCACATAATAATTGTTAACTTTTGTCGTGCCCCTTTAATGTACAAAATTCTACTCCAAGAGTTGTGTCTGTGTCGATTAATTCTCTAAGCAAGGCCTGAAGGTCGGTATACTATTATCCACACCTTACGATAAGGAAAGGGAAACAGGGAAGCACACTGTGAGGAAGCTGCAGACAGTCTGGCCCCAGAGCCTAGTTTTATTGCACCATCTGTCCATAATTGATGGGTGATATTTATTTATTCCAGACACAAATCCTTTGTTGATTACATGTATCACAAATATCTTTTCCCAAGCCATGGTTTGCCTTTTCGCTGTCCTAATGTCTCTTTGTAATAGAAGTTCTTCATTTTAATATAATTGGATTTATCAACTTTCCTTTTTAAAAAAATTTTTTTAAGATTTTTATTTATTCGGAGAAGGACAAACATTATATGGTCTCATTCATTTGGGGAATATAAGTAATAGTGAAAAGGAATAAAGGGGAAGGGAGAAGAAATGGGTAGGAAATATCAGAAAGGGAGACAGAACATGGAAGACTCCTAACTCTGGGAAACGAACTAGGGGTGGTGGAAGGGGAGGAGGGCGGGGGTGACTGGGTGGCGGGCACTGAGGGGGGCACTTGACGGGATGAGCACTGGGTGTTATTCTGTATGGTGGCAAATTGAACACCGATAAAAATAAATTTATTATTAAAAAAGATTTTTATTTATTCATTCATGAGAGATACAGAGAGAGAGGCAGAGACATAGGCAGAGGGAGAGGCAGGCTCCCCATGGGAAGCCCAATTCAGGACTCAATACCAGGACCCCAGGATCATGATCTGAGCTGAAAGCAGAAGTTCAGCCACTGATCCACTCAGGCGTCCCTATCAACTTTCCTTTATTATTCTTGCTTTTTGTACCCTGAGTAAGAAATCTTTGCCCGCTCCAAGTTTATCTGAATAGTCTCCTAGGTTATCTTACACAGATTTTATTGTTTGACCTTTCACATTTACTTGGAAATTATTTTTGTGTTTGTTGTGCAGTAAGGGTCAAAACTCACTTTTTCTCCCAGACACATACCCACTTAGCCCCACTTCATTCATTGAGATCAAAGGGCTTCATTTATGTAAAAGACTGTTGTTTCTCCACTGCTCTGCAGTACCACTTTTATAATAAATCCAGAATTCATATAAGAATGCTAATTCATTTTTTGAATATCAGTTTGGCATAACTAGCGCATAAGACAAATTATATTGGGATAGTTTATTTTATTTTATTTTTTCCTTAAGTAGTCTCCATGCCCAACATGGACCCCAACCTCGGGCTTGAACTCATGACCCCAGTCAAGACCTGAGCTGAGATCAAGAATCAGATGCTTAACCAACTGAGCCATTCAGGCATCCCTATTGGGATACTTTTTAAATATTAGGAGATCTTACTAGAAGTCTGATCACAATACTCTGATCCCACACATAACTGGGCTTCTGTCTCTGGTGGCGAAGGTAAAAGCCCATGCATGTTCCATGGCAGCTATCATTTCTACTCCAGAGCCTCCCAAAGGAGTGTGCAAAGCTCACTGTCTTCTGGACAGCTGAGGGGAGGGCTTAGAAATATATGTGAAGAGCAAAAAAATTAACCCTTTGCTACATAAATCCACTTGTTCAAGCCATAGAGTATGGCCAGTTTTCTTTTTCACCCTAGGATTTTTTTCCTAAACCTTTAAGGAGGGATGCCTGGGTGGTTCAGCAGTTAAGCTCTGCCTTCAGCCCAGGATGTGATCCTGGAGTCCTGGGATTGAGTCCCACATGGGGCTCCCTGAATGGAGCCTGCTTCTCCCTCTGTCTGTCTGTCTGTCTCTCTCTCTCTCATGAATAAATAAATAAAATCTTTTTTAAAAACTTTTAAGAAGTTCATACCTGGGATGCAGCATTAAGGAGAAGCATCTCCCAACCTTGTTTGACCTCAAAGTCCTTTGATCTCAGAGCACTTGCCTTCATTCTCTATTTACTAGTGAGAAGAGAAGCCATTAAGTTCCTGTCACCAAACCTATAAAGCCACCTGTGTCTGACCTCATTCTTTCCTTCCTCATAGTGTGTGCCCATCAGTCAAGGGATGTCCCTTTCTTCCCCTCAAGGGCTTTTGCTTCCTTAGGACTCTGCTCCTCCTGTCCTCACCATGCATCTTGCCCCTTCCTGGTGACTGGCTTCTGGCCTACAACATATAAACCTGCTTTACATCATCCACCTTAAAACAAACAAACAAACAACCATGAGAAATGTAAAATGGTATAGCCCTCTGGAAAACAGTTTGATGGTTTTCCTAAAAACTAAATGTGCATCTATCATACAATTCAGGGGTCACACTCTTGGACATTTATTCCAGCGAAATGATAATTACATCCACACAAAAGCCTGTATACAATATTCATAGCGGCTTTATTTGGAATAGTCAAAAACTGGAAACAACCAACATGTCCTTCCACAGGTGGATGGCTAAAAATATTGTGGAGCATCCATACCATGGAGTACTACTCAGAGTGAAAAAGAAATGAATTACTGGTACCCATAACAGCTTGGGTAGATCTTGAGAGCATACACTGAGTAGGAAAAAACAATCTCAAAAGGTCACATACTCTATGATTCCACTTATATAACACTCTAGAAATGACAAAATAATGCAAAATTTGAGAACAAATTGGTGGTTGCCAAGAGTTAGGGGTTGGGGAGAGGGAACATGAGGGAGATCTTTGTTAATAGTTTGATGAAATAATGTAACATAGAACTATATACACATATACTAATGTCAGTTTTGTGGTTTGGATATTGTCCTGGAGTTATAGAGATGCAGATGTAGATCTGCTCATGTGATAAAATGACTTAAAACTGTATATACACACATACACATATTATACCAATGTCATCTTCCTGGGTTTGGTATTGTACTATAATTCTGTAGATATAGAAGTCACTACTAGGGAAAGGGAAAGGGTAAATGGAACCTCCTGGACTCCCTTTCTGTGAACTGATAATTTTTATCAAAATAAGACATTAGGAAAAAAGGGAAAATACCACAGTCTACCAAACAAAAACATGCCATCTTCCCTAGACCCCACATGCCCCTCTAAGTACAACAATATCTTTCTCTACTTCTTTGCAGCCAAACTTATTCTTCATATCTACTTTTTTTTCTGTACCATTATTTACTTCATTAATTTATTTATCAAATATTTCTTAAAGATTTATTTTATTTATTTATTTATTTATTTATTTATTTATTTATTTATGATAGAGAGAGAGAGAGGCAGAGACACAGGAGGAGGGAGAAGCAGGCTCCATACCAGGAGCCCGACGCGGGACTCGATCCTGGGACTCCATGATAGCGACCTGGGCCAAAGGCAGGCGCTAAACCGCTGAGCCACCCAGGGATACCTCACCAAATATTTTTTAAGTCACTATTATGTCATATGCATTGTTCTAGTTTCCTGGAATACATGAGTGAACAAAATTTCTGCTCTTGTGCAGATTACATCTGAGGGAAGGTAGAGATGACAGGCAATAAAGTAAATAACTAAAACATGCAGTATGTTCAGTGGCAATACATGCCATGAAGAAAAATAAAATAGGAAAAGGAATAGTGCTTGAATGGAAACAAGTGATTTAAATAGGGTGCCAGATAAGGCCTCACTGAAAATTAATATTTGAGCAAAGACCCCAAGGAAGCAAAGGGAGGAGTTTGGCAGAAATCTGGAAGCATCATTTCTGACAAATCAAATGACAATTGCCAAGGCCCTGTGGCAGGAGCCTCCCTGGGTTTTCTAAGACACAGGTAAGGAAGGAGGTAAGTTTTGATAGTAGAAGAGAGACTCTCCACTCCTTGGTGAGTTTTAAATTCAGGAGTGACATGAGCTAACCTACATTTCTACAGAATCTGCTGAGGATGTAATAGACCTTTGCAATTGCTATTGCCAAGATAAACTATAATCTTCACATTATATAATCTGTTGGACTCTTCCCAGTCCTTATTCTTGCTGATTCACCTTTCTGTAACATTTGAGCTTGTTGACCACTCTTGTCTGCTAATCACTTCCTTTATCTGTTACCTCTTGGGCCACTCCTTCTTTGTCTCTTCCTCCGTCTATTCCATAAATATTGGACTTCCTCAAGATTATGTATATGGCCCTCATGTTACCTAAGTACAAATACTCCAGTTGGGCATTCTTATCCTCTCCCCTGGTTTCAGCTGTATCCTGATACTTGCAAAATAGGTATCATTAGCCAGGATGACTCACCTGAGCTCCAGACCTATGCATCCTGCTGCCTATTGCATATTTCCACTTGGATGTCTCCAACTTCAAACTCAACTTGAGTAAAATGGAACTGTTTTTCCAACTACCTCTTTGCTTAACCCTGCCCACCAGGACTGCTTCTACTCCTGGGTCTTCGATCTCAGTTGAAAGCAGGACATCCGCCTTGCTGTTTAAGTTAAAAATCTAGGAGTCACCTTTACATCTTCACTGTCCCTTGCTTTTCAAATCCAGTCCATCACCACATCATCTTGAATCTCCCTTAAGTGCATGATAATTTCCATTTCTCTCCTTTGCTCCCACCACCACATAGTACAAGCCACCATCAGCTCTCCCCGAGCATACAAGTCTTCAACCGCTGGACCCAGCTTACCTGAACAGCTCTATTTTCCCCTCACTGTGTACGCTGCAGCCACATCAACTTCTCAATGCCTTGAGAGACCAGCCACACACTCTTGCCTATTCACAAACCCTTCACACACCTCATCTCTTTTCATTTCCATTTGTCCTACTCGTTGTATAGATCTCAGCTGTAATGTTAATTTCTGAAGGAGAACCTTCCTGCCTCACAAATCAGGTGAGAGCGTCCTCCTCTGTGCTCTTTTCCTTTTCCTATCATAGCCCTCACTCATCACATACCTTTGGCATCACCTCTTTTGGTGGTCTTTTTCCTTCCTGCATGATGTACTGAGTGAAGGCAGATTGGGTTTTTTCTTTATCTTGTATCCCCAGTGCCTACCCCATTACCTGCCATATTGTAAGCTCTGAAAATATGTATTAAATGAATGAATGAAGTAAATAGATAGATCCTGGGGGCTCTTGTAACTCAGGATACTCTTGTCCATCTTATTCACTGCTGTATTCCCTAGCACTTAGAACAGTGCCCCTCACAAGCAGGCATTTAATAAATATTTGCTGAATAAATGAATGAACACACTTAGCAAAGTTCCATGCCAGTGGTCGGAGGAGTAGTAAATTCTTCAGTCTGTTATATTGAGAACTATCTTCTTAATCCTTAATTGGCAGAGCCATCATGAGACAGATTACACAGCAATGAAGAAAATGCACTCAGAAACATGAAATGGTATCTCAATAAATCTTTATACATTATATTCACGCTCCCCCACATAAATGCATCTTCTCCAACTTAGTAGAAAACTAGATTATCTTTCCAAAGGGATTGAATCAGAGGTGTTCCAGAGTTAGGGGGCTCAGATCCAGCAGGGGGGGGGTGCATGTAACTGAAAACAGGGACATTAAATGAAAATCTACAGACTGAATTATATAAGTCAAGACATATTCCACCTGGCATACTCCAAAAAACCTAGCAATCAGGCTATTTAAGGACAGACAAGTTAATTGAAGGATCCTTTATGAGGAATAGGGCAATGGGATGTCCCAATGAAATGACTGGGTCCTCCCTCAGTGACAGCTACTAATTATCAAGGAGGCTCCATTTAGCCTTTTAGTGCTCCACTTGTATATATGATTAGATAGCCAAAGATTATCAGGCATTTGAGGAAATCCACCCACAGGCTCCTGGCTCAGTGGGGAGTCTGCTTCTCCTTCTCCCTCTCCCTCCCCCATGCTTTCTCTCTCTCAAATAAATAAATAAAATCTTTAAAAGGGTGTTTGGGTCGCTCAGGAGGTTAAGCCTCCAACTTTTGGTTTTGGCTCAGGTCATGATCTCATGGGTTGTGGGATCGAGCCTTGTGTCAAGATCCTTGCTCAACTGGGGAATCTGTGTAAAAGATTCTCTCCTTCTGCCCCTCCCCCACCTCTAAAAATAAATAAACTTTAAAAAAAAGATAAATTTGTCAGTAATCTTTGCACATGAGATTCCTTCCAACTGGAATGTGTCTTCTAGGGATATTTTATTAAAAGGTAAATTTCAAAAAAAAAAAAAAAAGGTAAATTTCAAAAAAAAAAAAAAAAGGTAAATTTCAATGTTTCACATACATTACTTTAGAATATTAATTTAGATGTGTACACAATAATCAATTTCCTCAGCACTTACAGTACACTTCGTAATTGCATTGATTTAAACAACACTAACAACCTAGTGTACAAGCTTGTAGCCCTAACTGCTTTTTTGGGTTTTTGCTTTTCTCATGAAGATTCCCATGTAAAAATTAATAAGTGAAATTTGTATGTCTTGCTCCTGTTAATGTGTCACATCAGTTTAATTTTCAGGTCCAGCCAGAAACCTTAAAAGGGTAAAGGAGAAATTTTACTTCTTCTACAGTGTTAAAGATCATGGACAAAGAGGACCTGATCTAACAAGAGCATCAAGAAAGAATTCCTTTGGGAAATGAAATTGGAACTGTGACCTGGGAGATGAGTAGCAATTACTGTGTGAGCAGACTGCTTGTTGCCTAAACAATATCCAGTCTTCCTCTCATTGTTATTAGAACCTAGATTTTCATCCTTGGTAGCAGCCCTTCTTATAGATAAAGATTGCCGATGGGACGGGATGAATTCGACAGAACTCCTTGAGCAGAGAGCTTCCAGAGCATTTTACAAAAAGGGAATGAGAAAGCTGAGGCGCAGGGTGGTGGGGTTGGGGGTGGGGCTTTGTCTTTACCCTTCCTCCAATTTGGAAGGCAGAGATGATGGCTGATGACCTTAAAGATGCAAACTCTTCATTAGCTAGTGGGAGAGGCACTCTCATGTCCTCTGTCTTCCAGCCCCCACTTGACCACAGAAGATATGGGCCTTGGACCTGAACACTTTCTTACCTAGAGATAAAGAATTCACATTGTCTGTACTGGCCTTAATCACCTTGTATGGGAATGTCTTTCCCTGTTTCAGGCTCAGTGTATTTTCCTTTGTTCTTCTGAGACATGTGGGTTAATCAATGGCCCATAAGCCTGCCCCAAGCTTTCAGTATTCCAGACTCCACTGGGGAAGGGGGGGGGATCTGCTACTGAGGCAAGGGAGGGGTGCTAGTAGGCCAGTCACCCTGCGCTGGCTCTCAGGGAAACCCATTGGGCATGGAGGACTAATGCCCACTGCTGAAGCTGACCTTGCTCTGTCTCTTCTCTATGTTAGTAGAGCACTGATCCATCCAGTGCTTGATTGCAT